>NC_034593.1:63255637-63284768 GCF_900095145.1 Mus pahari
CTGAAGGTGTCTGCAACCCTATAGGTGGAACAACAATATGAACTAACCAGCAACCCCAGAGCTCAGGTCTCTAGCTGCATATGTAGCAGAAGATGATCTAGTCAGCCATCATTGGGAAGAGAGGCCCCTTGGTCTTGCAAAGTTTATATGCCCCAGTACAGGGGAACACCAGGGCCAAGAAGGGGGAGTGGGTGTGTAGTGGTGTGTGGGGGAGGGTATAGGGGACTTTGGGGATAGCATTTAAAATGTAAATGATGTAAATACCTAATAAAAATTGGAAAAAAAGCTCACAGCTAAGATATTGTACAAGTGTTAGAAGAGACTTTGGACTTCTGAGTTGTTTGAGATTATTAAAGAATTTGGGGATGTTAAAAAAAAAAGAAAGATATTGAAAGAATCCTGTAATATAAAAATAAAAATAAAGGTCTCAGAAAGAAAGAAAGAAAGAAAGAAAGAAAGAAAGAAAGAAAGAAAGAAAGAAAGAAAGAAAGAAAGAAATGCCTAGTATATATATACATATATAACAGCATCTAAATGAAACTCTGAAATAATGGAGAAGACAGACTCTGAAATCACTATTTCTTGTCACTTAATAAAGCTACTATTAATAGAATTAGGTTACAGATAATTGAGTTGTTGACCAAAAGTTTTCCATGGGAACTCCTTCTCCTCAAATATAGGCTGTTGCCAAGGCAATAGTCTGTACTCTACAAATGACAGCAAGGTCCCAGTGTAGAAGAAAATACCCATACAATTAATTAAACATGGAGTAATTGAGCGTGAGCCTTCATGCCTACATTCTAGCACTTTAGTACAGTACTGTGCATAGCAACAAAAAACTGAACTGCAGACCCTAAGCTAACCACAAATCATTTGATCTACCATAATGTCATACGCCTAAATATGGGAGTAACTACCCAATATCTCATTTGACTTAAGTCCTATTCCACAAGATGGAACTCATAGCAGACACTTCTGTGATAACAAACAGAGACTAAATAGCCAGGCATCTGTGATAAAGCCAAATAGTATTGGACTAAAAAAAGTGTAGAATGAAATGCCTGCTAATGACATTCTTCTATTCTCATAGGTCTTTGACTTGTTAAGCCATCATCAGGGAAAATTCCTCCTGTAGCAAACGTGAGCAAGTACAACCCAGAGCCAGAAAATATGCAGAAAATGAGACATCATGGTGTGTCTAAGTGGTGTACTCCAGCCCTAAGTGGTGTGTCTCCAGCAAATCTCTCCCCTCATGGATTAGGGAATCCAAACAGAAAAGGAGGAAGAAAGAGTATAAGAGACAGAGTGGATGAATGACAGCAGGAGAACAAAGCCCTTTAAATCAACATGATCAAAGCTTATAGACACTCATCAAGACTGATGTAGCATGCACACGGTCTACACCAGTCTGTATAATGTTCTGTACACACAAATTATGGCTTCTAATTTAGTGTTTTTAATGAGATTCCTGAGTGTGCAAACAAGTGTGTCTTTGATTATTATACCTTATCCCGTGTTTCAATTTTTTTGTCTTATCTAACTTGTATTTGTTAGAATTTTTATTTTTTAATATTATTTTATTTTGTTATATATTATTACTAAAAAAACATATATTTCACTGAACATTGAAACCCCAATTCACCATGCATTTAAGGAAAGTGAATGCTTTTGTTTTGCAATTATTAAATTTTTCTGGCAGTATTGAAGTTAAAAGGAAAGACCATAACCAACAGAGAGATTGTTTTCACTATAGATCTTCAATAGATCTCTAAACTTAAAGTTGCAGCAGTTCACTCTCTATGCCACTAAATGTCAGTTCTGGGACACCTACTCCTGGGCATGAAGCCTGCCTTGGATTATGGTCATTATGGCAGGACTCATAAAAGTAATGAAAGCCGACTTTTCCCCTTGCTATAGCAGTCCAATACCTATAGCTCCTCAGCTAAAGTGAGGTTTCATGTTACTTCCTCATCGCTTTATATTACAAAGACAATGGATCAGCAGAGTGAAAAAAACCATGAGCTCTCATGTTTATTATGATAATATTCATAATAGCCAGGATATGGAATATGCCTACATGTTTATCAACAGAGACAAATACTGTAAAATGTGACATAGACATACACACGTATGTCTGTCTCTTTTGTGTATGTGTATATGTATGTGTATGTGTATGTGTATATGTATGTGCATTTGCCTGTGTGTGTGTGTGTGTGTGTGTGTGTGTGTGTGTGTGTGCGTGTGTGATCAAGCCATAAATGCATGCAATCTGATTACATGTAACAAGTATGGGATTGAAATATATAATGATAAATAAAACCAAACACAAAATGATAAGTGATGTTGATGTCTTGCATAAATTGATTCAAAAAATTGTCCTCAAAGGTAAATATTATTTATAGCAGTGCAGTTTATTGAAAGAAATAGAAAGAAAGTCTTTAATGCACTTGAATTTTTGTGAAATTATTAAGTTTGAGGTTATGGATATTCTAATTATCCTGAGCTGATCGTAAAGAATGAATACAGAAGTCAAAAATTTTATATTGTACCTACAAAATGCATAGTGCCATGCTAGTCTTAAATCAAAAAAGAAAAAGTATCTCACAAGGAGAAAAAATTACTTCCACAGAGTGATATATCAAAAAGTTTCTGATTTATTGAATGTATATTGTTCAGCTAGAACAAAGAATGACTGCCTTCAATTTCAGTTCCTTTCCCCATTGCCAGAAGTAGCGTCAGTAATGTGCATTTTTACAGTCAAAACTTACATTACAAAATTAAACATTCAGTAGTTCACTCATTAAATTCGGCAAGTTAATTTAATGATATTATTAATTTACTACACTATATTTTGGACTTCTCTCACTTATGTGTTTAAGTTTGTGTGTGTATATCTGTATGTGGGGGGCGGTGAGTATATAAGCACATCTCTGTGCAAACACACAGATATCAAAAAACTGTGCCATCATCTAATACTCTACCTTTTTTCTACTTAGCTACATTTTTAGTTCAGTCCATTTCTTTACATGTAAGATTTATACAGTTAATTTTTTCTGATTATCTATTAATTTCTGAATTTTTGCAGCTTGAAATCATTTTTTCATGCAAGATGTGTTATGGAGTAAATTTGTTTTAATTTCATTTTGTTAATTACTTTCTGCTTTGTCTGCCTTTAGGGGTTTCTTACTTTCTTTCTTTCTTTGGTATTTTTATATAAGATTTTATGTAGCTCAACTGTGGCCACATTCACTATATTTCTAATGATAACCTTGATGCTCATGAATTGTCTTAGTTAGATCTTGGATTACAAGTGTGCACCATAATATCCAGCTTACAGTTTTATTGCAAGATCACAGAGTGTATAAAACTGTTACAAACTGATTTAAGGCTTTTCACATAATTAAAATTATTTCATCTTCGTATTAATACTTCATTGATCATTGAAATCAAATTTTGGTATTTCTGAAAATCTAAGTCATTTGTAATGTAATTTTTCAACTTATGTAAGAGACAAGATAAAAAAGTAAGGATAACTCCTTCCATGGGTATTTTGTTCCCCATACTAAGAAGGAACAAAGTATCCAAACTTTCATCTTCTTTTTCTTGAGTTTCATGTGTTTTGACAATTGTATCTTGGGTATTCTAAATTTCTGTGCTAGTATCTACTTATCAGTGAGTGCATATCATGTGTGTTCTTTTGTGATGGAGTCATGTCACTCAGGATATCCTCCAGATGCATCCATTTGCCTAAGAATTTCATAAAGTCATTGTTTTTACTAGCTGAGTAGTATTCCATTCTGTAAATGTACCACATTTTCTGTATCCATTCTTCTGTTGAGGGACATCTGGCTTCTTTCCAGCTTCTGACTATTATAAATAAGTCTGTTATGAACATAGTGGAGCATGTGTTCTTATTTCAAGTTAGAACATCTTCTGGGTATATGCCCAGGAGTAGTATTTCTTTGGAGCTGAGACAGAAGGAAGGAACATCCAGAGACTGCCCCACCTGAGGATCTATCCAAGAAATAACCACCAAACCCAGACACTATTGGATATGCCAGCAAGATTTTGCTGAAAGGACCCTGATATAGCTATCTCTTATGAGGCTGTGCCAGTGCCTGGCTAATACAGAAGTGGATGCTCACAGTCATCTATTGGATGGAACACAGGGCCCCCGATGAAGGAGCTAGAGAAATTACCCAAGGAGCTGAAGGTGTCTGCAATCCTATAGGAGGAATAACAATATGAACTAACCAGTACCTGCCAGAGCTTGTGCTCTACTTGCATATGTAGCAGAGGATGGCCTAGTTGGCCATCAATGGGAGGTGAGGCCCTTGGTTTTGTGAAGATTATATGCCCCAGTACAGGAGAATGCCAGGGCCAGGAAGCAGGAGGAAGCAGGTTAGGGAGCAGGATGGGGGGAGGATATAGGGGACTTCCAGAGAAGAAACAAGGAAAGGGGATAGCATTTGTCAATGTAAATGAAGAAAATATCTAATAAAAAAAGACTACATGAAGCAATAAAAAAAGGAAATATAGAAATATATTCCTGTAGAACATCATAACATTTCTTTGAAAATTTTGTTAGTATAATACACTTTATCAGTAATAATGTTCTTCAAGACAATTTTATACAATTTAAGTACATCTAGGTGCCATCTACGTATTTTAGATTATGAATTGAGATATGGTACATTTAGTTCATATGCTTTAAGCTACACTGGAAACAGAGGACATAGCAAACATGTGCATGAACTCTGCATAATGAACAGAACTGATTCTGCTCTGTTATCTTACCAAAGGCAGTTCTGGTAATACCATGCATGTTTTTGTTACTACAAATGGAAAAAAGAAAAATGGAGATGATCCATTAATAGAGAGAATATATTTGCTTTGATTAACAGACTTAGACTTTAATATCTGTAACAAGTTGTAGTACTGAGAAGAGATAAGAGCTAATGATTGAACAACAATTTTCAGTGCATGCCCAAGATGCAAAAGGAAGATGATGAATATCAAGGTCACATGACATCAGGGTGTATGCTTATCTATCCACTAACCCCTTCTCAGGATGCTTCTACCACTTCCTAATAGAACAGACTGAGCACTAATCCTTACTTTGTAGCTTAAAGGGTCCTTTTAGATGTAATGTCTAGGTAACACTCTGGACATTTTCCACATCTGACACAAATACAAACCCTGCTGTATTTTCTAAACTACTTATGCTTTAGCTTGCCCAACACACTAATAGAACAGTTAACACATACTGACAGACAAGGGAGAAGTTTACTAATTGTACTAGTGATGATACCAGAGAGGATAGTAACTCTAAAGTACTGTCTTAAATTCTTTAAGCTTACTTTTCTTCTGCATTCCTTTTCTCAGTGGCACTGTTTACACTTACAAGCTAATGGCATAGATGTACTTTGTGGAGACATGTCAAAAAAATCACCTTATACAGATTATTGTATCCTCTCTTTCAGTATCTGGATAAACTGGCTTATAGATTCAAGATTATACTTTGTGTTTATGAGATGAGCAAACTCAAATGATTAATCCATTAATCCTCCCATTAAGTGTGTATGTGTGTGTATGTGTGTGTGTGCGTGAGCGTGTGCGTATGTGTGTGTGTGTGTGTGTGTGTGTGTACATGTCATGATGCAGGGGGAAATTTTCTCCTCTCAATTCTTGGACTTCACCATATTCGCGTCCATATCTCTTAGTTTTTCATTGCTATATATGCCAACAAGGCTCCGAAAATCCTCCAGAAATTCTCCTGCCTCATTCCCAAACTCTAAGTAGGAGCCAACATATGACTACCATACCTGGCTTTGTATGGGTTCAGGCCATTTGAACTAGAAACCTTCTTCTCCAGTGGCAAGTACTTCACCTACTGAAGGACTGCCTCAACCTCCATCACAGTTCCTTAAAAGGACTCTTATTTTTCTTTTCTTGGATTTCTAGTTGTCAACCCTTTCTTTACTTTCTACCCAGGAATTTTTAAGATCATGCAAAATTGCTTATTAATCATCTTGATTGCTAACAGCTATTTCTTCTATACTTGCATAAATCCATGAAAAAGACCTAACTGGAAATTCATTTTATCGATCTTCTCTACTCATTGCAATAGAGAGTGACAGATGGCATGATGTCTAGTCCCATTAGGTTTCTCTAATCTGTCTTTTCCCATGCCTTAAATGGTGGCCAAGACTATATTCAGATGTGCCAGAAGACATGGAACACTTGTCACTCTCTGACACATCACGGGATGTGTTGCTTATCTTTCATATTACTGTCCATCATGAAATTTAATCTCTGTGGAGACAGAATATCAGGGATTTTTCCAGTGTTTACTCCAAACAAATGAAAGTCACATCTTTAATATAATAAAAGCTTATGAATGAAGGGCAGTAGTGGCACACACCTTTAATCCCAGCACTTCAGAGGCAGAGGCAGGCAGATTTCTGAGTTCAAGGCCAGCCTGGTCTATAGAGTGAATTCCAGGACAACCAGGGATACACAGAGAAACCCTGCCTTGAAAACAAAACAAAACAAAACAACAACAACAACAACAACAATGCTTAGGAAAAAGTACTAATTAACAGCAAAGTGTTGACCATTTCCTATATTACTTGGTAACTGCTTCTGGATGTCCATACTGTCTTCTGCATTTGGTTATTTCACCCATCATGGTAAAAGCTATACTATTTTTGTTACTATTGCTTTATACCATCAGACTTTGGTAGTTTGAGGATAAACATTGTTCTTTATTTTCTATTGTTTACTCAGTCTAAAAATACCTAATTTTGATTAATTTTATTTCTTGAAAGACTGTGCACAAATATTATGATCATAAGTCTTAATTAAAGCTGGGCGAGGTGGCGCATGCCTTTAATCCCAGCACTCGGGAGGTAGAGGCAGGCGGATTTCTGAGTTCGAGGGCAGCCTNGTCNACAAAGTGAGTTCCAGGACAGCCAGGGCTATACAGAGAAACCCTGTCTTGAAAAACAAAACAAAACAAAACAAAACATAAGTCCTAATTAAAAATTTTACAGTGGAAAGTAATGATATAAACCATGGTTAATTGTATATGCAGATAAAAGAAAACAAAAGTCAAGAAGAATACTGAAAGACTCCTACTAAACACTAAACCTCTTTTAACAATTTTATTAATTTTTAAATAAAAAAAAACAGAAAAAGTATAATGTTATTCACTCATTTACATTTTATTTTATGTGTGTTTTAATGAATTATGTTTCATTACATCATTCATAAAAACATTAGATTATTTCAAGTTTAATTGAATTTACAGATGTCACAGACACATAATTTGTGAAGAGGAATTACCTATTGTTGCACGTACAATTTTATATAGACAATCTCCAAAGAGATACACATTAATGTTTGTTTACATACACAGGATTATATACAGGATTAAATGAACATATAGTTATTCCTTGCTTTTGCATAAAACAAAATTTGTTCATTTAAATATTAATTTATTGTCTTATATGTGTGTGAGTTTTTGAATGCATTTATCTAAATAGACATTTCATGTACTTAATGATTTTGGAAGCCAGAAAAGGATATCATTGCCTCTGGAGTTGCTTACAGATTGCTTGAACACTTTGTGTGTCCTAGGAACTCAAGCATGATTCTTTGTAAGATCACCAAGTGTTCTTTTTTTCTTTTTTTGATTTTTCCATACAGGGTTTCTCTGTATAGCCCTGGATGTCCTGGAACTCACATTGTAGACCAGGCTGGCCTTGACTCAGAAATCTGCCTGCCTCTGCCTTCCAAGTGCTGTGTTCTTACCGTATGAGTAACCTCTCCAAATTCATTTTTAGCTACATGTTTCACTTATGTATTTTTAGCATGCCTTATTATCAAAGAAAACAGATTTTAACAGAGTGTTTCAATGTTTTAGCCTCAAGTGACTTGCTTTAGAATTTCTTTTTTCTTTTTATTTTCACTGTTGGGCATCAAATCCAAGGCCTCCCACATACTAAGCAAGCATTTTACTGCTGTGCTCTGTTCCTGGCCACTTTCTTCTGAATGGAAGGATATTGAAGTTTAGATAAAGCTCACATATTTTTAATTTTCCTAAGCAAAGATAAGGCTTATATTTTTTGATACACATTTTCTTGTTTTCCCTTACCTTTTAGATTGTAATAGTTACATTATATTATGTCTTCCCTTTTTGCAAATACTTACCTATCAATCTCCTTATTCTCTTCAAAAGTCATTGTCTTGTTTTTCATTAATTGTTATTACATATATGCATGTATATGTATAAATTCATATATTTATTCCTAAATAAAACCTGCTTACTATGCATGATATTACTTGCATTTTTGTTTCAGGGCTGCCAAAGTAGTTTTTGATAGACAATTGTTATTTTTCCCCCTTGAGAAGACTTTTCCTCTTACTCTCAACATTTTTATTTTTGTAGGTTTTAATCCTTATGAGCTTGCCTTAATCCTTTCTGACAAATCTATGGTTGTACTTGTTGAACTCATGTTTGAGTAGCCATATCAGTTAAACTTTTTAGGTATGTTTTCTGACATTACTAGGAGAAACAAACTCACAGCAAACTCTGTGATACTCTAAAATGGAAAATAATTCTACCACACTTTCAAAATATTCCCTGAATCTTGAATGTGGGAGTGATTTTGTAGATAGATGTATCCATTGGAACAGAATACCACAATTCTGAACTTTGATTGGCCGAGTTTTATTGTAATAGTATACATCTATTGCAAAGAAAATCATCCTTGAGAAATTGTGAGAACTACATTTATCTGTGAATATAAAGACAGATATTTAGTGTGTAGCTAGGGAATTATGACTCTATATGAAAATGTTAGTAGGTTCTCCAAGAGCTATGAATTCACTAAATAGGTGTTTGGCTCAGCTTCCAGTTCTATCTGTACTTTACTTTTTTTTTTTTTTTCATTTATTCATTAGACATTTTCTTCATTTCTATTTCAAATGCTATCCCACAAATCCCCTATACCCTCCCCCCACCCTGATCCCCAAACCTGCTACTCCTGCTTCCTGGCCCTGGCATTCCCTGTACTGGGCATATAATCTTCACAAGACCAAGGGCCTCTCTTCCCAGTAATGGCTGACTAGGCCATCCTCTGCTACATATGCAACTATAGACAAAGTTCTGTGGGGGTACTGATTAGTTCATATTGTTGATCCTCCTATAGGATTGAGGACCCCTTTAGCTCCTTGGGTACTTTCCCTAGCTCCTTCTTTTGGGGCCCTGTGTTCCCTCCTGTAGATGACTGTGAGCATCCACTTCTGTATTTGCCAGGCACTGGCATAGCTTCTCAAGAGATAGCTATATCAGTGTCCTGTCAGCAAAATTTTGCTGGCATATGCAATAGTGCCTGGGTTTGGTGGTTGTATATGGGATGGATCCCCAGGTGGGCAGTCTCTGGATGGTCCTTTCTTCCGTTTTAGCTCTGAACTTTGTCTCCATAACTCCTTCTATGGGTATTTTTGTTCCCCATTTTAAGAAGGAACGAAGTATCCACATTTTGGTCTTCCTTCTTCTTGAGTTTCAAGTGTTTTGCAAATTGTATATTGGGTAGTTGAAATTTCTTGGTTAATATCCACTTATCAGTGTGTGCATATCATGTGTGTTCTATTGTGATTGAGTTACCTCACTCAGGATGATATCCTCCAGATCCATCCATTTGCCTAAGAATTTCATAAATTCATTGCTTTTCATTGCTGAGTATTACTCCATTGTGCAAATGTACCACATTTACTGTATCCATTCCTCTGACACATGCTCCACTATGTTCACAGCAGCCTTAATTTGGTTACTTCTAAGGTATATATGCCACTCTTGAACCCTTAGGTTATAACCTCATGGTGGTCATTGTTATAGTTCACAGGCATCATATCAGGTTAGGACTGGTGCTTGCTTCTCTCCTATGTCAACTGCAACTCAGGGGCTTCCAGTCCCTGTGTCTGAAGTTCAAGATACCTCCTCAAAGAGGAACTTTTCTTCTAAGACTGTAAAGATTGGGAGTAGCTTCAGGACTATTTTTTTAAGGGCAATCATAAGAATCTCATAAATTATATTTACATAAACATTCACGGCTTTATATTAGGAGGCCTTTTGTTTTGTTTTGTTTTGTTTTGTTTTGTTTTGTTTTGTTTTGTTTGTTTTTCGAGACAGGATTTCTCTATATAGCCCTGGCTGTCCTGGAACTCACTTTGTAGACCAGGCTGGCCTTGAACTCAGAAATCTGCCTTCCTCTGCCTCCTGAGTGCTGGGATGAAAGGCGTGTGCCACCATGCCTGGCTAGGAGGCTTATTTTTATTTTTGCTCAAATTTAGCAGTAATAATAACATGTATATTATTAATTACTATTCTTAAGAAGTTTGTGCACGATGGCATATTGTGGATAGCCCTTGTGCTGTTTGTATTTTGATGCTAATTCTGCTTCCCTAAGAGGAGCTGCCTGGGACTAGGAGTGAGTCATGCACATAGGTAACTTCCTGTAAATCTTTTCCTAATGAATTAAGATATTTAGGAATCAATCACTGGGTAAGGAGTAGGAGGGACTTCCAGGTCAGACAGGGGAAGAGGAGAGGCAGAAAAAAGTGTCTTGCTTTTAGACAGGGAGAGTTTGGAGGACAATATGTAATTAGCAAGAGGCTCCCAGATTAGATGGCAGATTTGCCAAGATTCATCAGCAGATGAATATATTTAGTATAGCTTACAAAATTAGGTTGTCAGTTGCTGCACCCAGTGACTGAGTTACCTTTTGAATCTGAACTAAGTGTGTGTGTGTGTGTGTGTGTGTGTGTGTGTGTGGTGTTTTCCTTTATGCAGTGACTCAACTGGGTTCCAGAGAGAAAGGAACAGCAGCAAAGTATGGATTTGCAAAACGTGTACTCAAAGGACCACGGGAATTTGGAAGGATGGGGCTGGAGTGGCAAGCACCTGCCAGTGGGAACTCAGCGAGCTGGGTGAAAAGATTTCAGAGCTCTGGGTCAGAGGCCCACCAGTTCATTTGCTAATATGGCATGGATTGATATTTTAATATTTCACGCTACAATGGCACACAAGTGAGATTTTTTTTTGTAATAGTATATATCCGTTGCAAAGAAACTTGGGATGTGGGGCAGGAAGATTGCCACAAATTACTAAACCAGATTAAGATACAAGTAAGATCAATATACAACCAATAGACAGATGGATGTATGGTTAGATAGATTAGAGGGATAGACTTACAGGCAGACAGACAAACAGATAAATTTGTTTCACACATCATTGAGGTGACATCTTCTGGGAAGTGTTTTCTGAGAGCACAGAGGCTGTATTCCAGAGATAGCCAAGGTTGTACCTTTTGCTGTGGCTGGACTTGGTAATGTGTAATAGTTACCCAGGTGGTACTGTTTTTGAAGGCATGAAGGGATCATGCAGAGCAGCTGAGGCCATGGAAATATTGTGAGAGGCCATGGAAGGCCATTGATGAAGGTGCAGGCTCAATTGCAGTTGATGACCCAGGACTGAAGGGGTCTTGCAGTTTTTTGGAGATGCCAGTTCTATGAGATGACCACCAAGGACAGCAGCAGCAGTGGAGTACAGGCACCTGGAGCCTAGAAGACAAGCTATGTGCCTCAAAGGACAGGGCTGTAGAAGTGACCCAAGCCCTTGGATGAGCCCAGAAGATCATGAGTTGTATCGAAGACACTGGACAGTTAGAGTTTAATTTTTGCTTTTGACTGTGACTGTGCCCTGATGTTTTTCCCTCTTGAAGGTAGTTTTTTTAGTGAAGCCCACAGTTAAGAGACTGAATTTTAAAGTATTTTGAATGTTAAAAGATACTGGATATTTTAAAAGGATTGAACTTTTAATATGTAAAGACTGTAGGACTTTTAAAGTTGTTTAGATCTTGGGGATGAATAAGAAACTAAGGGTTGAGGCTTACTAGTGATGTGTTTGTGTGTCAAGTTGACAAGGGGNCAATTGTNCTNGCTAGNTTTGTGTCAACTTGACACAGCTGGAGTTATCACAGAGAAAGGAGCTTTAGTTGGGGAAATGCCCCCCATGAGATCCAGCTGTGGGGCATTTTCTCAATTAGTGATCAAGAAGGAGATGTGGTGCATTCATACAATTGAATACTACTTAGCTATCAAAAAAAAATACATAATGAAATTTGCAGACAAATGAGTGGAACTAGAAAATATCATCCTGAGTCAGGTAGCCCAGACCAAGAAAGAAACACATGATGTGTACTCAACTATAAGTACAGGATAAATATACTACAGTGCTTGGACCCAAAGAATCTAAATATCAGGAACGGCCCAAGGGATGATACATGAATCTTGCTAAGAAAGGGATAGGAAATAAATATTTGAGGTGAAGGGAGGGAGGAAACTGGGTGAGGAAGAGGATAGGAAGAGGAACACAGATAAGGATTAAGTATGGGGAGAGTTGTAGGGCAGGAGCAGGCAGCTAGCGAGAAGGGAAATACTTTTTGGGGCATCTCTAGATGGGTAACATTAGCTGAGATGCCTAATAGTTGGGGATACGGAGACTGAAGTGGCTACTTCATGTATCCAGACTGAACATCCAGTGTATGGATGGATCCAGTGTATGGAGGGGACCAAAAACTAGCCTACAAAACATTCAACCCCAAAATTTTCCCGTCTATGAGATGTGCAGGCATAAAGATGGAGAAGATACTAACGAACTTGTGAGGGAATCACCATCCCTCACCTCAAGTTTACTACAGAGGAATAGTGATAAAAATGTCATGGTTTTGGTACAGAGACAGGAAGGTAGATAAATGGAATTGAATACCCAGAATTAAACTCATATACCTTTGTCAACTGATCTTTGACAAAGAAGCCAAAATTATCCAGTGGAAAAAAAGGCAGCATATTTAATAAATGGTACTGGGTCAAGTGGCAGTTGGCATGTAGAAGAATGCAAATTGATCCATTCTTATCTCCTTGTACAAAGCTCAAGTTCAAGTGGATCAAGGTCCTACACATAAAACCAGATATACTGAATCTAATAGAAGAGAAAGTGGGAAAGTGCCTTGAACCCATGGGCACAGGGAAAATTTTCAGAACAGAATACACATGGCCCAGACTCTGAGATCAACTATAAACAAATGGGATCTCATAAAATTAAAAAGTTTCTATAAGGCAAAGGATGCTGTCATTAGGACAACGTAACAACCTACAGAGAATTCTCAACTGAGAAATCTCTAATGGCTGAGAAACACCTAAAGAAATGTTCAACATCCTTAGTCATCGGAGAATTGCAAATCAAAACAACACTGAGATTCCACCTCATACCAGTCAGAACGGCTAAGATGAAAAATACAGGTGACAGCAGATGCTGGCAAGGATGTAGAAAAAGAGGAACACTTTTCCATTGTTGGTGGGATTACAAACTGGTACAACTACTCTGGGAGTCACTCTGGTGGTTCTTTAGAAAATTTGACATAGTACTACCTGAAGACCCATCTATACTACTCCTGGGAATATACCCAAAGATGCTCTAACATATTCAAAAGGTTTTAAAATTCTCAAA
Source organism: Mus pahari (assembly GCF_900095145.1). Lineage (NCBI taxonomy): Eukaryota > Metazoa > Chordata > Mammalia > Rodentia > Muridae > Mus > Mus pahari. The sequence continues at coordinate 63,269,214 of NC_034593.1, forward strand.
ATCATATTTATTCCACTGTAATTCTGAGTGTAACAAAACAATCTATAAATATGTATTTGTTTCTTTAACCTTGCATGCCTACAAGATATTTTGAGTAATGGTAACAGAGAACTCATGGGAGTGCCCAAACAGTGACTCCTCAAACTTGAGGCCTATGCCACAAGAGGGTGCCAATGTGTAGCACTGCCTGGATGGCCAAGAACTAGAGGCTTGTTAATCCAGATACCTAAGATAGAACCAAATATGACTGGCAAAAGAAAAAAGAGAGAGAAATGAAATGATTCACAATGATATTCTATTATATTCATAGATTGATGCTTAGGTCATTCATTATCAAAGAGAGTCATCCAGATACTAAAGTAGATGGCACAAACTCAAAAATTACGTTGAGCTTGAGTAACCCTTTAGAAGAAAGTTTAGAAGAATTGTGTAAGTCAAAATGTTGAGGACACAAGGAGAACATGACCCACAGAATCAATTAATCTGGGTTCAAGTATCTCAACAGACTAAAGCAGCAATCACAGAGTCTGCTTGGGTCTACAGTAGGTAGTCTACCTACATGTTGTGATTGTTTAGCTTGGAGTTTTGAAGGGTTTCCAAACAGTACAAGTGGGCCTGTTTCTGACTCACCTGATCTTGGCTTCCTTTTCATCCTACTGGGTTGCATCATCCAGCCTTGAAATGAAGGTTTGTGCCTAGTCTTATTATAATTTGTAAAGTGTTCAGTTGATAGCCCTAGGAGTCCTGATCTTTTCTAAAGAGAGCCTGGATATGGGGATTATGGGAGGCAAGGAGGGAGCATAAATCAAAACAGAGATGTAATATAAAGAGAACAACAAAATCCATGCTTATTTTTGTGACATGAATGAGATATGTGATGTAGTAACACATTTGCCTATTGTTTCATGCCCATTATGATAATAAAAGAATTTGAAATAACAGATCTGAGATAGAAGAGAGAAAGAGAAGAGTGTGAAGAAGGGAAAGTAAGGTAGTTGAATTGGATTATTGGAGATGGTTATTGGATTGGGGAAGAGAAAAGAGGTGAGAGAGGGAGAGAGGGATACAGGGAAGGAAAGAAAGCAAGAAGAATGAATGCAGAAAAATTCATAAAAGTTAAAAAGCAAAGACAGACAGGATTGATCAAATTCATGGGGTATGGCCATTATCAATAAAACTTGACTCTAATTTGTAAAGATGAAAATGACATTGGATTATCGGAAAAGGATTTTATAAGATATAATGTCATAATAACATCTTTTGCCTCATTGCTTTAAATCTTGTGATACACTTCACAAAATTGCCAGACATAAAATCACCTTACAGAAATCCTTTTTTATATTAAAGTATCACATCTTAAAACAACTACCATTTCTTTGCTTTTAATTTTATCTCATTCTTACAATTTTAAAATTAGCTTCAGAAATTTTATTTTATTTTTTAAAGTATAAGCTTCAGAGAAAAATGTTCAGTAATTAGCTCAGGGCAGTCACTGCTGCTGGACTGATTCCCAGGAATCATCTTCTATCCTTTGGGAAATTTGGATTGTAAAATTCAAAGACTGACCTTGCTTCTGATTTTATAGAGAATATTATATTCATCCTGGCCTTCAAGATCTCGATGGACAGAAGATGAAAGGATTAGTTGAAATAGAATACTCTGCCCACAGTCCAAGGAAGAAAGAAGAAGAAGATACATTTGCAGAGTCATAAATTATACATGAGAAGACATATGATAATAACATAATTTGAAGTAACCAGGCTTCCCGCACTAAGTGAAGGAACGAGTGGGTGTTAGGTTAGTTGAATGGTAAGAGTGAATTAATTTGGAGAGGTAGATAACATTATTTTTAAAATTTTAATTCAACATTTTTCAAAACACTTGCAAATAAAATTCTTTCCTATATAAATTATAAGTGAAATTACCCATATAAAGTTCATTTAAATTATATTTATTCATGTTTAAGAGTACTAAAACTATTTTGCCTTCATGAATAAATTATACAAAACATCAAGAAAAACTGATTTTTTTTTAACACAACTTAACAAGAAAAGATTACAGGTAAAGTACTAATAACAGTTTTGTTTTGTTTTATAAAGAAAATCACATTTGGTTTTAATGAATAGCCCATTCATTTTTTTTTAAGTTATTTTGTTTAGATTTGTGATTTTTCAGTATGGTTTCTATAATAGTCCCAATGCCCTGGTTTCAATCCACTTTATCTGTCATATATTGCATATGTATATTTATTTGGTATAGATTGCCAGATTAATGTTAATTATATTATTGTTTTTAATTAAGATTTCTATAGTTTTCTGTGATAATACTGTCTCAAGAAATAATAGAAAAAAGTAGAAAATTTGTCATTATGCCAACAATACTTTTTCAATTCACCAAGAAAGTTATTTGTTCTCTGTTAAGGACATGGACTTTTTTGTTACATTTTGGTATCAACACAGGCTATTCTTGTGATGGCTGCCCCTATATTACTTTTTACTAAAGTTTTTAATTTTCTTATTATTGTCAGTGTCAAAATTAGGAAATGTTGGAAGAAGTCAGCTGTGTACTATGGTCTCTTCACCTTCCTAGTACGTGCTCATCATCTGTTGAAATTAAAGCTTCTTAGTGCTATCAATTGATATTGAAACACAGAAGTCTTTCCTTAAGTAATCATAACCAATTCTATTTTCAAACTTAAAAGAAATCATCCACTTTAAAATAGTTTGGAGCTTTTCAGTCTGCCCATTTTGATAGTGGTTAGAAACCATAAAACTGCAATCCCCATAATGGATTTTCATGTATAGATGGAAATGAAGTCAAAAGCATGAAAGTAAATACTGAGAATCCAAATAAACAATGTCCAAGTAAACTTTGGAATGAATGACAAAGTGTACTGTTGATTATTAGATTCTGTGTTGTTTTGTTCTTTGAAGTATTTGTTCATCATAGTAACTGATTCTTTAGCTTAAAATAAGATGGGTTCTATTCATCAGCAGTAGGCATTTTTCATGTTCATTCTAAGATGACAGCCTAAATAAAATAAAAGTCACAAGCCATTCTCAGAGTCCAACATCACTCAATTCTGAAGTTACAAACTGGGAAATTTTTTGTTTGTTTGTTTTTGTTTTTGTTTTTCGAGACAGGGTTTCTCTGTATAGCTCTGGCTGTCCTGGAAATCACTTTGTAGACTAGGCTGGCCTCGAACTCAGAAATCCGACTGTCTTTGCCTCCCGAGTGCTGGGATTAAAGGTGTGCACCACCATGCCCGGCGTGAAAATATTTTTTAATCCTCAGTCTTTATCTGATTGTATATGATTGGAATCTGAATGACATTTTATAACATGTTTCTCAGACTAGTATTTTACACGAGAAGTAGATAGTAAACATTTAGGTAGAGAAAGTAGGAAAACTTTTTGTATTGAATCCTGCTGCCTGTGCCCAGACTACTTGCTGCCCAACTCTTAGTGCCCTTAGTGGTTGGGGGTGAGGTGACACAGACTCTGGGAGCAGTTGAGAAATGTGCAGCAAACTCATCTGAAAGTTTTGGTAATACCCTCCATCCATGCCCCATTGGTTTCAAAAAAGCATCTCCTCTAAACAGCGATTCCTGATTGGCTGATCTTGTCTGCTTCAGCAATCCTTGTTCTCTCAGTCAGTCTTCATTTAGGTCTTCCTGTAGCAGATGCCTTTGGGGCTACGAGGCCCTGGCATTTATGTAGAAGTGGCCACTGCCATTCTTCCTACATAATCCACCATGTTTGCTTTACATAGAAATACTATAAAAAATGACTGACAGGCTATTGTAAAGTTTGAATATATGTTGTATATATAACATAGTAACCATTACCTATTTAGTATTCCTGATTAAATACTGCTAGAATAAAAGTCAAAACTTCACAATGTAGGTAACCTATATTTTATTTACAGATCTCATCGATATTAACATGAAATCACTGATCCTTTTTTCTTTGTATGAAGATGATTAATTAGAGAAAATTGGGAGAAAATCAGTCTTACTACAACAGTGAGGTGTTGTCCCTAATTTAATATTATGATCTCAAATAAGTAATTAAAAAAAAAAACAAACAAGATCATGAAGTTGAAATACAAACTTAATTCAAGTGAGTGATTCAGTTCACAGTCTCTTTCTTCACAGTGACCCAAAAACAGAAAGAGTATGAGGTATAATATACATAGGGTATCTATAATACAGACATCCAGTAAAATAGTTGGTAAAAGCCCAAGAAGTATTTTTAAGAACTAAATGTTCGAAAACGGTTACAGGAAAATCCTGTGAGAAAGAGTAACTTCATTAGTGTCTGATCATATGTATGTGGATGAACTCCTGAATTATCATCACTAATGGTAGTTACTAGGCAGAGAATAAGAGCATCTCTCAGTTTCTCATCTTCTTGATGGCTTAACTTAACATTTTTTAATTAGGAAAATGAAATATGTTTTCCTTGAAGTGATGTAAAATTACACTTTCTAAAAGAAAAGTTTCTCTTTTCAAATTACTGGTTATGGCAATAATGTGCTAAATATTTTTGAGTAGAATTGCAAATATCTGATGACAATTTGGGGCAATAATTATAATGGTGGCTGATCACTTATAAAAAATGTGTTTGAGATATGTAGGGTACTTTGTGAATAGGGTATGGTTATCTCAGTATAACAAGATGATTAATGTATTTACTGTCTATATCTCTGCTCAAATAAAATCAGATGGGCAGGGAAAATGACAATGCTTAGATCCTTCTGATCAAAGTGAGTTTGTGACATTTTTGTCAAGAATGAAGGGGAAAAGACAGTTACTTTTATATTATTTCATGACAGTCTTAACTTTAAAATACAACAAAAAGAATATTTTCCTGCCAGGAGACTTTTAGTGCTATTTCTTCAAATTTTCTAGAAGAAAATTCTATGATGTTTTCTCATTAAGAAATGACACCCAGGTTAATAAAATACAGTATGTAACCAAAATCTCCTAATGACCCTCAAACAGTAATAATGAGTGACTTTAGTACTCCACTCTTGCAATAGACAATTAATCCAGAAAAAAGCTAAACAGAGAAAAGCTGGAGTTAAATAAGGTTAGAATTCCAACGGACCTAGATGATATTTACAGGACACTCCACCCAAACCCAAAAAGATATATCTTCTTCATAACATCTCCTGGAACTTTCTCCAATATTGACCACAAAGTTGGACACAAAGTAAAGCAACAGATATATGAAAATTTCACTAACATTCCACAATTTAAAGCTGATATCAAGAGGAAACATACAAACTCATGAAAACTGAAAAATATACTACTGAATGAAAAATGAATCAATGAGTTAGGAAAGAAATTAGAAACTTTCAGAATTGAATAAAAATGAAAACACAACAGACATATATTTATGAGACACAACGCAATTCTAAGAGGGAAGTTCATAGCCTTAAGTACTTATATTAAATAAATTTAAACATACCAAATGCTGGTAACTCAATGGCTCACTCAAAAGATCAATAACAAAAGAACATGTAACATCCATCAATAAGGAGTAGATATTGATGAGAAATAATGAAAATCAGGAATAAAATAAATATAATAGAAAAGAGCAAGCATGAAATAAATAGACAAAACAGTCAATGTAATGTAGAATTTTTTGTGAACACCAGAATGGTTGATAAACCCTTAGTGAACTTCACTAAAATAATACGAGAGAAGATATAAAGTTAGAGATTAAAACAAGTACATAATTAAAGACAACCCCCCAAAATTCAGACTAACAATGACATAATTCAAAAATCTTTACCAAATTTGAAAACTTATAGAAAATGAATAAATTTCTTTATAAATCATACTTAAATTAAAATCAGAAAAGCAATTTAAATAGGTGTGTAACCTCCAGTAAAATAGAAGCATTTATCAAAATTCTCCCAACCACCACCACCAACATGAAAAATCCATGATAGATGTCTCAAGCATAGTCAATTATACCTTCAAAAATGAAGTAAGATCAACCCTTCTCAAATGATTACACACACACACACACACACACACACTCACACACACACACACATACACACACACACAAAATCAGATGAATCAATTCCTAGAATTTTCATGATGACACAGTTAACCCTTATACCTAAATCATACAACAACACAAGAAAGGAAGAAAATTACAAGTTAATATTCCTTATAAGTTAGATACAGAAGTTTTAAATAAAATTACTCAAAACTGAATAGAATACAAGAGCACATAAAATTCAGCCATCATGATTAGGTAAACTTAATCCAATGGAAGGATGGATAGTTCAACATCCATTAAATAATAAATGTAACCCATCATTTCTGAAAAGAAATGGGGGAGGAGTAGACATGGGGTGTAAAAGAGGGAAGATGGAGGAGAGACTGTGAGAAGAGACAGGAGGGAGAAGTGCAGTTGGTCTCTAAAATAAAATTTAAATATATATTGTATAAGAAGAGAATCTATTTTTATTGGATATAGTATTTATTTCCATTTCAAATGTTATCTCCTTTCCTGATTTCTGCCCCAAGAAATACCCTATCTCATCTTCCCTCCTCCTCCTTCTAGGAGGGTGGAGGGTGTGCCCCTACCCACTCAACCACTTCTGCCTCCATGCCCTTGCATTCCCCTACACTGGGGCATCCAACTTTCATAGGACCAAGGGCCTCTTCTCCCATTTATACCTGACAGAGTCATCTTCTGCTACATATACTGCTGAAGCCATAGATCCCTACATGTGTACTCCTTGGTTGGTGGTTTAGATCCTGGCAACTCTGGTTGATATTGTTATTCTTCCTAAGGGGTTGCAAACCCCTTCAGCTCCTCCAGTCCTTTTTCTAACTCCACCATTGAGGAACCCATGATCAGTTCAAGAGTTGGCTGGGAGCATGTGCCCCTGAATATGTCAGGCTTTGCCAGAGCCTTTCAGGTGATAGCAACATCAGGCTCCTGTCAGAAAGCACTTCATGGAATCCATAATAATGTCTGGGTTTGGTGACTATATATGGAATGGATCACCAGGTGGGCCTGTCTCTGGATAGCCTTTCCTTCAGTCTCTGCTCCACACTTTGTCTCCATATTTGTTCCCATGAGTATTTTGTTACCCCTTCTAAGAAGGACTTAAGTACCCACACTTACAAGATTTTGAATTTATTTTGCAGACACTAGCCTATACGTAATAGACTGTTTATAGGATGGGAATCAAATTATGATTTAAACATTCAGTCCAGAGTAGGTGATGTTGTTTGGGAAAGCTGTAGAATCTTGGTGGTAGAGTGTAGAAAAAGGAAGTTAGTTACTAGCGGGCAGGCTGTAAAGCTTCTTACCTGGCCCCAGTCCTGTCTTAACTTTATATCTGATCCAGACATATGTGTGCACGATTCTGTCACCATGCTTTTTGAGCTGTGATGGACTGGCTTACATAGAGCTGGGAACCAAAATAAATTTTCTCTAACTCAAAAATAATTAAGAATTTTATGGCTAGACATCTGGGGAAACCCTAAATAAACTCTCTGTAGTTTTTTGAGAAACTGAGTACTTTAGGCCAAGAAATGGGAATTTCATATATAAATGAAATGTCTTAAGAGGGTACTGAGTTTACCTTTCTGCCACAAATCCCAGTATCACAAATTCTCAGAATTTTGTATTCTATAAAATTTTTAATTTTATTTTGTACTTTCATATACATATATAAATGTAATTGGACCTGTTTGTTTCTCCTTTTTGTAAACTTAAGATTACCTATTTATTGAATCTATTTCTCAGTGATTACTTCTTGTGTGGTGGTTTGTATATTCTTGGGTCAGGGAGTGGCACCATTTGGAGGTATGGCCTTGTTGGAATAGGTGTGACCTGGTTGGAGTAAGTGTGTCACTGTGGGCTTAAGATTCTCACCCTAGTTGCCTGGAAGTGAGTCTTCCACCAGCTGACTTTGCATGAAGATGTAGAACTCTCAGCTCTTCCTGCACCATGCCTGCCTGGATGCTGCCATGCTCCCGCTTTGATGGTAATGGACTGTAGCTCTGAATCTGTAAGCCAGCCACAATTAAATGTTGTTTTTTATAAGATTTGCCTTGATCATGGTGTCTGTTCACAGCAGTAAAACCCTAACTAAGACACTCCTTTAAAAATTATTATGTCATTAACTGCACATGAATGGCTTGGATGGGACACCTGGATATCTCTTCCATTTTAAATAGAGGTCAGGGGTCTAATCTTTGTACTTGATATTAGCCAATCAGCCTTTTAAAAGTTATTGCTGTGATTATATATATATATATATATATATATATATATATATATATATATACTTCAGATGTGTTTTGTTCCTCGATGAACAGTTATTTTTGAGTCTGAGTTCAAGATAGACCTGGGAGTTACAGCAAAATGTAATTTGAAACAAACAAAAATCTTCTGAAGGGGATGAAAGGAATGGATAAAAATGATTAATGGGTACAAAGTCAAATGTACAAAGGGGTGAAACGAGCTAGCATATGATTGCACAGTCCAGGGACCATAGACACTGATAATTCAGTATGCATTTTCAAAATTTACAAACAGGGATGTGAATATTTTAACCCATAAAAGAATAATACATAAAACTGAGATATATCTGCCAACACAGATGTGAAGTTTTGGCAATGGAATCATAAATCAAAACCTCCAACAGCACTCCATTAGTTGCAATAGGATATTATTTTATGGTTTTATGTATCAGTTTGAGAATAAATCTTAAGTCAAATATCATTATTTGCAGATGATATTATAGCATACATAAGTGACCCCCAAAATTCCACCAGAGTACTCCTAAACCTGATAAACAGCTTCAGTGCAGTAGCTGGATATAAAATTAACTCAAACAAATGAATGACCTTTCTCTACACAAAGGATAAACAGGATGAGAAAGAAATTAGGGAAACAACATCCTTCACAATAGTCACAAGTAATATAAAATATCTTGGTGTGACTCTAACTAAGGAAAAGATCTGTATGATAAGAATTTCAAGTCTCTGAAGAAAGAAATCAAAGAAGATCTCAGAAGATGGAAAGATCTCCCATGCTCATGGATTGGCAGGATTAAGACAAAATTTAAAGCATGTTGAATTTTATCATAAAGAAACTTTCAAGACATTGACTTGTACTCCAAATGTTAAAGTAATTCATATTTAAGACTCTCATCTGGAGGGAGTTTTCAGGCATAAAATTCTACTGCTAATGAAACAAAAATTTTAAAAGTCATCGAAACATGTGAACAGCATGCTGTCTTACTTATAAACAAATAATTACTTTATCTGAAAAGCTTTGGCCAGACTTTTTTTTTTCTTTAGTCCCTGGGGGAGCTAAAGAGGGAAAAAAAAAAGGTGAAACCACAGCATCACACACAGTCAGTGTGTTATCCTAAAGCATAGACTTGCACCTGGAAAGAAACATTTGTGCTCTCAAAACTCTCACTAGCCCTGACTATGTAGTTACTGTCCAGACACATGAATAGTATGGGTGCATTTTTTACTTCATTCATTTCACTTTACAAATTAACATGTCAATCATGAGATGCACTTACAGCATTTAGAAACAAGAATGTCCTCTCATGGCCCTTCTCCGTCATCCCTGGGTCTCCAGGAACCCCAATTTGCTACTCTTGGATTACTTGCTTCTCCATTTGCAGGCTGTGTTCAGTCTTCTTCACCATCTACTCATATTCTTCTTTGGTCCCTTTAGAGTTTTATGCTTTATTTACATCTACTTGTATCAAGAAAAGCGAAGGGAAGAGGGTAACCAAATTTAATTGGGCTCATAAATGTCAGGCTTAGGGCCACACATTAAAAAATGGAATGTTCTTACAACATAAAAATCACAAATTATTCTTTTGGCACAATAAAAACAAAACACAATAACCAGACACTAGGGAATTTTGTGTATGGAGGATATTCTCTCAACATTCCATATAATTTCTCTTCAAATTTCAAATGTGGGCCTGGAGAGATTGCTCAATATTTAAGAGCACCATGTGTCCTTCCATAGGACATTAATTTGATTCTTTTTAAGACACAAATGCTACTCACAATGGTATGTAACTGCAGTCCTAGGCAATGCTACACAGTCTTCTGCATACAGGTTATGCACAGGCATACACATAAGCAAAACACAAACAACTATAAACTAAAATCTGAAAAGAACAATAAGGCTCAATCATTCAAATACTGTTCTTCTTGTGCACATAGCCTGAGTTAGGTTCCAAGAATCCGTGTTAGAAATATCACAACGGTCCCACCACCACACACATGAAAATACAGCACCTTGACTTACAAGGGAATCTACACACATGCAGACATACCCACAAACAGACAGACATATTCACATCATTAAAAATAGAATAAACTTTCAAAATTAAAAAAGGACCATTTGTTAACATCATATTTATTAATGAGGTGTGAGAAAAGTAGCATGTGTTAACATCGAGTTTATTAATGTGGTGTGACATATACAATTTGTTGGAAAAGTTGCTTCAAATAAAATGGTGACCCACAAAGATATTTAGATCTGTGAAAATCAACCATGGCTCAAACAATATCAAGAGTTCTATTTTAAAGAGACTAGAAATGTTTTTAAGAATCATGATGATGATATTTGAAATAAGTATTGGGTGTACCATTTGATTGTCACAGAAAATTAGAAATGTATTAAAAATACTAGAATATATTGAAGCCATTGTAAATAGGCCATATGTGGCTCATTCATAGATTTTCTGTTATAATTTAGAGTATATTTGTGCTTAGGAGCACATTATGTGCTCTTCACTCTGCTATTATTGAGCACTATTTACACATAATTTAACTGCATAGAAGTAGTGCTGAAGATGACTGTGTATTTGTATAATAAATACATATGATGAGATATGGCACTTTTGAGACAGAGAGAAGGCCGGTGTAAACTCAAGTAGGAGTTCCAAGAAGACACATTTTAGAAAAATGGCATAGACATTTTAGAAGTTCACAATAAATGAAAAAAGCAGACTAGAAGTAAATTACCAAACATATAGTCTATTGAAAACTATATTCATTTTATTCATTTTCCTTGAGAATTAACTAGGATGCATAATTTCTCCTTTCAGTGAAGTTTATTTTAAGTGTCCATTGAAAGGTCAACGTGTCTTATGAATTGCATACATACAGGAAGGTATTTGTGAAATAAAGATCTATAACATTGATCTGTTCTTAAAACATGCACAGAAATTAAGGTGTTTGTTTGGTAGAACTCTGATTTTGTAAGACTATATTCTTACCCAGCTGACAGTCACAAGATTTGAGATCGGGGAAGAAAAAATTCTTCAATCACAAACTTCAAAGCTAAAGAGTTATTTTCAAACACTTTCTAAACAATCCATTGTAACAGCATAAAGTCGACTGAGTAATGAGAGTCAGATCAGAATTCCAGGGACTGCAATATGAAAGGCTGAATTGCAAAAGAAGAATAAAGGAAATGTTTGAAAGTAAATGAGAAGGAAAGCTCAGACACAAAAATGTACAGCTATCTCTCATTCTGATTGTGGCTGTGTGTGGAAAGCATTACCCTCATTTTTTCCAGCAAGTCAAATCTGATATTCATTTTAAGGGATGGGGTTTGTTGTGGGAAATAATAAAAAAGATAATCTGCCTTTTTTTCCCCTTTGGTTTTAGAGACAGGGTTTCTCTGTGTAGCCTTGGCTGTCCTGGAACTCACTCTGTAGACCAGGCTGGCCTGCGAACTCAGAAATCCACCTGCCTCTGCCTCCCAAGTGCTGGAATTAAAGGTGTGTGCCACCATGAGAATCTCCATGTTCCTGCACAGGGCTCCCACTGGGCCATCTCTAGGACAGGAGGTTTCCTGGTCCTTTCACTTCCATGCATTGTCACACATGCCAATGGTTAGCCATCACAACACCTAATTACCTGGTAGTATCAAGACTCTTAAGCTTATAGTTAACCAATTAGATTTATGTATTAATAATATCACATTGTACAAATACAATAATTTTGCCAATACAATAATTTCAGAGCCAGTTGATAATGATAAAACTTAAACCCAATTATTCTAAATTCTTGATAATACCACATCTGCCTCCATTCTGGTTCTCCCTCTCCTTCTGAGACCTCTCTTTCTGTCTCCTCAACTCCTCACTCCATCCAATCACCAGCCTCCCACTGCCCTAATGTGACTGGACAGAGAAAATCCTGCAATAGGAGTTTTCATCATTGTGGGAATGGGCATGTAGAATGTCTCCATCTTATCTTCTTTAGTTATTGTTGTTGTTGTTTGTTGTTCTGTGCTAGACACTGAAGCATAAATTGAACAAAAATTTTACACACTATAAGATCAGCTCAAAGAGTTAAACCATGGCATTTTATGTATATTTTTTTGCCTTATCGAATACTTTGAAACCAATAGGAATGTAAAAAAAGATCAAGATATATAATCTGTAAACTGATCATAATGTTTGTTTTAACTAGGAAGAAGATATCACACAAAAGTGAGCTTTCTAAATGGTCATCATGCTAGAGACTTCCCCTTACCCAGTTTGCTGGTTTTACAGGTTTGTGGAGAGACCTGGTAAAGCTTATAACTTTCTGAGATTCTTGAGACTTCTAAATTGTATTTACTTGCTTAGATGAGCAAGCCTTCCTCCTTCTGTCAGGAAAGAATATTCAATTCAGAGGAAATAACTACATAATACTACATAATTGAGGGATTAGAGAACTCTGCCCTCTTTATGTTAATTCCCATGGAAATAATGATTTTACTGTAAACTGCAAGCTGAGATGAATCTTCTCAGTAGAAGTAGAAACATTACGATTGAAATGTGACAATGGCCTAATCCCATATGTGCTTACAAAGAGTGACAGAGGTCAGGAAAGCCAATATTTATGTTTAATAATAATAAATAGAATGTAAAATGTTCTTTCACATGCTGTGTCAGATTTATGACAAAATTAAAATCCACAGGTGATTTCGTGAGTCACTTGCTTTTGATATTTCCTCCCTGCTTGCGGATTTATCATTCTGCAAACCTGCTGTTGCATGAAGAATATTTTGCAGTCTCTTAAACTGCAGCAAAATTCTCTCCTAGAGTATAGAATATCAATTTCAGCAGGATTCTCAATAAAAGAAGAATGACATCCACACGGATGTGAAACTCAGCCTGCTTCATCAAATGGATGATACCTTCCCAGCCTCACAGCCTGAGATATGTCCTCCTGCTGATCCTCATTATTATCACCTTCTGTGATGCCTTTTCAAGCCTGTTGTCATACAGTGTGCAGCATCTCCGTGCTGTCAGCAGCATCATTATCATCTCTGTCAATGAGTACACAAGAATCTGACCCCAGAACCTCTTAAAACTCACTACTTTCTGACAGGAATTTTGAGGTAAGAAAGTATTGTATCTATATATCTATGTACATTCATTTTCCTCCCCATTTTCTTCCTCATTTCCCCTCAAAAATTTAAAGATACGTACATATTTTATGCAAAAGTATTAACTTAATACGACACAATTAAACTCAATATGACATACTTATATTTGTATAATTTAGAGTAGAATAACTGAGAAATTGGGAAAAATCGTTAAAAATTTCTGTGATTTCTCCTACATTTTTTTGGTGAGATACAGTGTACACAAGTGTAACAAAGTAAAACCTATTGTTACTTGCAGACACAACATAAATTTATTTGAATATTTTAAGTAAAATATAACATAGGTATTTTAGTGATATTTTATGAAGTAGTTAAATATTAACATGTTAAAGGGCACAGAATTTCTGTTAGCGTTAGGAGAAATTGAAAAAAGGAAACAAATTGCCATTACATATGATTGTTTTTATATAGACAGTACAGGGAACTTAAAATGAGGAAACTTGTTCACATTTTACACTGTTTCCAAAGACAAGTGCTCCATTAGGTTTTTGAAAACATACTTGTAGAAACACCACTTTGAATTTTGGACAACAATTTGAAATGGGAATTAAAGGCAGAAATATTTAGGATTAAAAGTATTCTGGTAAAATTTATATCTGTAAATTATACTTTATTATATCAAAATCTCATTTTCATAATACTAAATGTATATGAAGGCTGTCAGCTACAAAACACTTCAATACAACATTCTCTGCTTTGTTATTAATTCAATTTCTTTCTTTTTAAAATTATTTTATTAGATATTTTCTTCTTTTACAGTTCAAGTGCTATCCCTAATGTCCCCTATATCCTCCCCACCATCCTGCTCCCCTTCCCACTCACTCCCACTTCTTGGCTCTGGCATTCCCCTGTATGGGTCATATAAATTTTGCAAGACCAAGGGGCCTCTCTTCCCAATGATGGCTAACTATGTCATCTTCTGCTATATATACAGCTAGAGACACAAGCCCTGGGGGTACTGATTAGTTCAAATTTTGGTTCCACCTATAGGGTTGCAGACCCCTTCAGTTCCTTATTTATTTCTTTGGCACATCCATGAATATATATAATGCACTATCGTTTTTCTGTACACCACCTTCTCATAGATCCTTCCTTTCCTGAATAATTCTACCACTTTCATAACATTTACTATCCCAGATTCATGACATTTTATTTTTGTTGGTTTGTTAATCCATTAGAAATATGTTTACAAGAGATTATTGGAATTAAAATAGCTAATTTTTTATTATTAGATATTTTCTTTATTTACATTTCAAATGCTATCCCAAAAGTTCCCTATATCCTCCCCCATGCCATACTCCCCTATCCACCCACTCCCACTTCTTGGCCCTGGCATTCCCCTGTACTGGAGCATATAAAGTTTGCAAGACTAAGCATTCCTCCTTAGAATAGGGAACAAAATACCCATGAAAGGAGTTACAAAAGAGACAAAGTTTGGAGCTAAGACGAAAGGATGGACTAAAATAGCTAAATTTAAAGAAGTGTTTATTTAAATTATTTTAAATTTTTACTACTTCTTATATAAATTATATATATAATATATTACATAATATATATTACATAATATATAATATTATACATATATATTTCATATTTTACAAAATTGCTCTAACTATGAATATCTGGTGCAAACATATAAAGTGTAACAAGATAATATTTTCTGCCTTCAATTTAGGAAGTAATACTCTCTCATATTCATGACTACATTGGAATATAATAGTTTCTTACTCAGTCTAACTTATTATTTTGGTAATCACCATTGCTAGAAGATATAGAAATATATTATTGGCAAGAAATTGTACCAGGTTTTTTATTCATAATCATAGTTATATAATATGAATTCACTGAGATAGTAGTAAAGATACTAATATTCTAGGAATCTATAAATAAGACAAAGAGAGTTTATCAAGTGATTATTTAAAATAGAAAAGGTAAGAGTAACGTCCTTTCAATCAATAAGACAGGACTATATGCTGTTAAGAATCTACTTGTTCCCAGGACAGATGACCCAAGAATGACCTCAGCTTCAAGACAGAAAGAAGCAACCTAAATTCTGGGACAGACTCTATTTAGGGCTCCAGAATTT
>NC_034593.1:63285579-63288433 GCF_900095145.1 Mus pahari
TGAACTAACCAGTACCCTCTGAGCTTGTGTCTCTAGCTGCATATGTAGCAGCAGATGGCCTAATAGGCCATCACTGGGAAGAGAGGCCCCTTGGTCTTGCAAACTATATATGACCCAGCACAAGTGAAGGCCTAGGCCAAGTAGTGGGAGTAGGTGGGTAGGGGAGCAGGGGCAGGGGGTATAGGGAACTTTCGGGATAGCATTTATAATGCAAATAAAGAAAATAATAATAATAAATTATTTGAAAAAAAAACAACAGTGGCAATATTACAATTCCAAAGTATCAAAAAAAATTATGCTTGAGGGAATCACCATAACATGAAAAAAGTGTGTTAAAGTGGTACAGCATTAAGAAGGCTGAGAACCAGAGATATGGAGGATTAAATAGAGTATAATTGAAGTTGATAATGAAGCTGATGAAGATGATGATGATTATGATGATGATGATGATAAAGATAATGATATAGATAGTAGATAGATTGATTAACAGATGATAGGATATTTTTATCTGATGTATTAACACATACCCTTGTAAGTCCATTAATTAATACACATTGAAATACATAGAGGAATAATGGCAAACCTCCCATTTGGGATAACTAAATTCCCTTCTCCATACTATGATTTGTTCTGGCTTGGGCATGTTTACAGTTTCTTTAGTTGTTGTCACAACTACTCTTAGTACTTATGTTCATTTGCGTTATGTAAGCTGTCATCAACTCTGACTGGCTTTCACACTATTTCTGTCTTCCTTTTCCAAAATAAAAAGGAAGACTAATCTTTATAGCTTTTATTCACAAATATCTTATGTGCGTTGTTGCTCATTTTAGGACATTTCAAATCATTCTCTCTGTCTATCTATCTCTCTGTCTCTTTGTCTCTCTCTCTCTCTCTCTCTCTCTCTCTCTCTCTCTCTCTCTCTCTCTCTGCATGTGTGTATATGTGTGTGTACATTTACAGTGTGAGATTTCCACATGACTTAAAGAACAAATAGCTATAGCACTATTTTCTCCCCCTTAGTCCACCATCTGCTGTACCATCATCTCTAAAACGTCTATGTCTACAGTTGTGTTCCATAACTACACTTTAACCTTTTTATGACTACGTATTCTATCACCCACCTTTTAAAAGCTCTTTCACATCACCTTCTAGTAATTTTCAGCTCTCTATAGGTATTCTAAATGAAACACTCACAGCTGAAGATTCATCTCTGATGAAAGATAAAAGAGAACATAATTTTGACTTTTTTTTTGTCTGGGCCACCTCAGAATGATTGTTTCAATGTACATCCATTTAGTTGAAAATTACATTTTTCATAATAGCCAAAATTATATTATATAAATATAGCATAATTTATTCATTCACTCATCACCTGACTAATGGACTTCAAAAGTATTTCATTTTCCTGTGCACAGCATAGAAATGAACATGAATGAGCAGGTATCTCCTTCATATCTTCCTTTGAATATATGCTCAAGAGAGGAATTGATGGATTGTTTAATTGCTTTTATTTATTTATTTATTTATTTATTTATATTCTTTATTTACATTTCAAATGTTATCCCCTTTCCTAGTTTTCTCTCTGAAAACCCCCCTATCCTGTCCCAACTCTCCTGCTTCCTGACCATGGCAGTCCCCTATACACATATATATATGAGAATGATTTTAAATAAAGTTACTGAAAACATTAAGCATCTTCTCTGTGAACACCCATTGTTCATTATGTATAGTTGACAATACTTTTTTATGATACCTCAAAAAGAATTATTACTATATATTTTAGATTTTAATAATATTTACCATTAATTTTATTTCCACTTGAATTTTAAGTGGCAATGTATAGCTAGTTTTACATTTCTGAAAAGCCCTTAAACATTGATTAAATTATTTTAAAAAATATTTATTTCCTATGATCTCTTCTAATAATACATTCCTCATTCTGCAAATTCCCCCAGATCTTCTGCACTGAACACCAGCCCCACACCTGTTTACACTCTCTACTTAAAAAAATAATCAAATGGACAAGTCAATAAGCAAATCAAAGACATAATTTCCATTAAAGACTGATATCATATTTTGTTATTGTATATATGTGTACATATATACATACTTACAAAGGTTCTTTTTGTGAAAATGCTGTTTGTTCTTTATATCTTTTTCATTATTCTAATACAGGGCTTATTGTGAATCTCTGGCTGTTCTGGATGTCTTTCTGGAACAAGGGTGGCCTAGTTCTGGATCTCTTTCTGGAACAAGGGTGGCCTAGCTATTAGACAGCCTCCCTACCTCTGCCTCCCAAATACCGGAATTAAAGGTGTACACCACAACCTCTGGACTTTTCTTTTTATACCTTTATTTTCACATGTGAAGTAACCCTACCTCATAAAATGATGTGAAAATTGAAACAGTCTCTAGCTTTTTGGTTCTCAGGAAAGCTAGACAAGGACACAGGCTGGCTTTATGATTTTTCAGTGTTTCCCCTCAAGATTATCCTCTCTGCCATCTGATTTATTATTAAAACCTATCAACATTTGATAACTGTTTTATTTGACAAATTATATTAAATATATAGCTTGTATTATTTATTTTTATATTATATATTACTCTCAATTTTGTCCTTAAGTTAGAACTGAAAATTTGTAATCTAAAGTTCTAATATATTACCTTAATTTGTATATATTTCTATAATATATTTGAGAAATGATTCAATGATTTGATATTTTAGCAGCATACTTTCTCTTTCCTCTTGTAATAATAATTTCTCAGCTAATTTACTTTAGTTTCAATTTTCAGTCTACGCTATCTTCTGCTAGTACATTGCTTCATGATTTTTTAGCTGTATCCAAACTCTATC
>NC_034593.1:63289288-63301824 GCF_900095145.1 Mus pahari
TTTACAGTTGGAATTACCAAGACTCTGGAATGAAATTTAACAGTATCCTCCTATACCTTGGAATCATTCTAATAAGCATTAGAGTTTTTCATAAAGGTAATTTATGAGGTACTAAGAAACAAATTAAGTAAACATTTTCAAGCATTTTTATAGCAATTTAAAGCACAAACTTCAGATTTTGGCGGTTTCTGACATAATAGCAACTCTACATGTATTAATTCAGTGCTTCTTCCCTTAAGTAAAAACCAGCAAGCTTTTGGATCGTTTTTGTCACTATCTTTAGTCAAATGATTCTTATAGTGTTTTATCAAAACATATTTTACATAAAAACACAATAAACAAGAGTTATTATTGTTGTTATACTTACTCATTCAGACAGTCAATGAAAATGCTGTTTATCCGGGATCATTTTAGCAGGAGGGGATATAATATCAGTACATTATAGTGTACCGAAGGATTCCATATTAGATTATGTGGCAATTTTAATAAATAGCTTCTATATCTGCATATCACTCAGGAGTGAAGAACAGTATTTGTTAACTCCTACAAGAAACAGCATAGGTCAGAAATGCAGGACAGCTCCTACCATAAATGTATAAGGAAGAATTGTCATTGTAAAGCAACATTGCCATATTTACTACATTATCTCACTTGGAAATGATCTATAAATATTTCAAATAGTAAGCATAAATTGAAGAACATTTGGGAAAATAGTAAAGTTTAGGTAAAGAAAGGAATCTAGTTAAAAAGTAAACAAAGATTAAAAAGGTTAAAAAACAATAAATCTGAGTTATATTTGAAGACATAAACTACATAAAGGGTTATTTCTCATTGCATAATGATAAGTTTTTTACTTTTTAAGCAAGACTGAAAGAGAAGGGCATGAACTGTACTCAATAGTGCAAGCTAGGATGCAAGGGAACACAGTAAAGGATTTCTTAACAATTCAGAATGCTGAACATGAAAATGTGTTGCCCAGGGAAGTCCCTGGCTAGGAAAGTGATTTTTCCTATCTCAGTTAGTTTAAATGTGGTCTTGCCTAGAGGCCAGAAAATGGACTTGACAGGTTCCTAGGGTTCTATCCAGTCCTGTGATTTTTCAAATAAATATTTGAGTAAATGTGATTATATTTTTCACAGTGGAAAGGTTTTGTGCTTTCAGGATGGATTACCAGTCATAATTTAGCATCGTCTTCACAAATTCAGTTTTATGGTATTCCCCTGAAGAGATATTTACATCCTCTTACAAGTATGTTTCCCACGGAGAGCTGAAACTCAGGCTCTGTTCCATATTGCCATTATCAGGAGTTGACAGTGAGCTCAGTGGGCATTAGAGGTTTTAAATGAATGTATCTCAAAAGCACTGAGAACTGAACTTTAAATGGCAGCATTGCTCATAAAGCCACCAGCCTTTAGGGGGAAAAGTATGTGAATGAATTTGCAGGAAATATTTTTGGGAGTCTTCAAAACATAAAATTTAAATGTCAAGAGGGGTTATTTTAGTTATAAGCAGAAATAACTTGAAGATAGGAAACAAAGACCAATGTATGTTAGATTGGAATTAAAAATATTGACATGATATTTGGATGTTCATTTAGAAAGTGCTCTCTCTCTCTCTCTCTCTCTCTCTCTCTCTCTCTCTCTCTCTCTCTCTCCACACACACACACACACACACACACGCAATACATACACACACATACAACACACACACACACAGAGAAGCATATTTTTATTCTACATAATTAAATTGCCTAAAACAACAAAACCTAAGCAGCATCTATAAGAAATATTTTACAAAAATTACTAGTTTCATCATAGTCATAGGAAAATAGGGTATGTTTATCAAACATGTTTTATTATAGTGTTAGACAATAAATTATTATTTTCCATCAATAAATACCAGGTTTAAATGCTACTAACCCAGGAATTTCTTGGCAAGAATTTTGATATGATTTTGTAGTTCCTTGACTCTCAAAAGAATAACAGTCTAAAAAGGGTTATCATTGAATAGGTTTTGCTTTCACTAGCGAGTTGTATGTTTAGTTGTTGTTCTCTTTCAAACAATGTGCTAATTTTATTCATCTTCATCAAATTACCAATATTTACAATAATTTACATCTATAAAGTTCCTATTAGTTGAAATGAATTCAATGGATTCTTGAACTTCTTAGCTTTCCAAAAAATTAATTTACAGAACATTTCAGATGTCAAAACTACTAGCTAATTTTTGAATTAAAACAAACAACCTTAATAAATATTTGTTAATATTTTTCCTATAAACCTAAGTAATTTCAGGAAATTTTGTTATGACTCTGTATACTTATGGAGTGTGAAGAGAGTTTATCCATTGTGAAAACAAGAAGAAATTTTTCAGGTATAACTGTTTTCAAACACATACAATATTTCTAGGATGATTTTAAAAACAGTAACATTTCCAATGTATTGCTTTGATTTCTAGGAGCCATAGAAGTAAATTGGTACTGTCCAGGTAAATTGAACAATTTTTCATTTGATAATTCAGGGATCTGAAGTGCAGTTTACAAGTGGTACAAGACATTTCTGGCTCAGCTGTCACTTCTCAGTTTGACAATAGCTGACTCACTAGTTATAGTTGATTGGAACAGTCCATTACTAATCTCAAACACATGAATGTAGGACAAATCATTTTCCCATATGAACTCAAATCAGGTGTGATTATGTACAAGTGATAAGCACAAGGAGAAGACAACTCTGATCCCAGCATGATTAATAGCTAGATTTCTGGAAGCTACATCCCTGGCTGAGGCATTATTGTCAGTCATGACTACTGAGGGAGGGAATTCTGAGAAACTACCCCTGCTCCAGAAGATGGACCTCACCAATTCAACCACAGGTAATAAATACTACAGGGATTTAGTGTGTATTAAAATGTAGCATGGGAAAAAATGAAGCCGGGAGAAAATTTTGATAGGATGAAATGGAAAAAAAAAAAAAAAGAATAAAATGGAAGGTTTCAAAAATCAGAGCACATCACATAAATGTGCTCAATTCGCAATTGATGATTATAATTACAAATGTACATAGTTTACACATGTTTTCGTCCATTCTTTGGTTTGATTTTTATTCAGTGTGTTGATGATTAACTTTGTTGATTTTTTTAAATTTTTAAGTTTTGTTTTTTTTTTTTTTTTTTTTTTTTTTTTTTTTTTTTTTTTTTTTTTTTTTTTTTTTTTTTTTTTTTTTTTTTTTTTAGCTTAGTGAAATCCCATTTTCCAATGTCACTGTAATGATTTGAATGACACTTGGTACCCAGTTGAGGAGGTTTTAGAGTTGTGGTCTTAATGGAAAAATGCAGTCAGTAGAGAAATTCCTTGAGAATAAAATGTGTGACCTAATTCTCCTTCTGTCTGTATGCTTCCTGCTTGTGACTGAGGATATAAACTCTCAGTCTCCTGTTTCAATGACACATTTGCCTTTAGCAGAGCCTCTTTGACAGGATATACTCTACACCTTTGAAACCATAAACCCAAATAAGGTCTTCATTCTAAAAGATGTTTTTGGTCATTGCGTTTTATCAGAGAAATAAGAACATGATTAAAGCAGCTTTATTTCTTGTACTTCTGTATTTCTTGTTCTGTTGTATTTTGTCCACAAATCCCAAAACTTTCACATTAAGACTTATTCATCTGCAACTATAATTCAAGATATTCAAATCAAGAGAACTGATATCGTAGAGTAATAGTGGAAAAATCTGAATTATATAGTTTCAACAAATACAATAGAGATATCTAATAACATTTAAAATTAATTATGAAGACAATGAATATATTTGGTATGGACAAAATATACTTTAAAATAATCAAGCACATTTAAATTATGACATCAGATATATGCACAGCTAATTATTTAATGAATGGCAGAAAGTCTTCTTAATATTTATAAGAAAATGAAGATTCCAAATTTCAATACTTGTATTCTACAGAGTACTAAAAGTCTAACAAAATGTCAGTAAATCATGAGGAAATATTAAAGAGATCCCCAGGTGAGAAATAGAGGTCATATTTTCTCTGCACATGATATGTTAAAAATAGAAAACATTATAAATAAATAACTCAGAGATATTACTGCATAAAATATTTTAGTATATAATATTAATGTACAATACTGAATTCATGTATATCAGTCGAAACTATCAAAAATATACATCAACAAAGAAATGTTATGTGATAAAATATAAAAAGTAAAAATTAAGCAAAACTCAACAAAATGGGTCTCAACATTAAAACTGAATATCAAAACTGAAAATAGTATGCAGGATTGAGATAATGAAAGCACCTAAAAGCACCAATGATAGTTTTCAAAGAAATATAAATCAATCTTAAAATCATTGTGACAGATGATTTTATGGTTGATGTCAAGTTAATACAAGCTAGAGATATTTAAGAAATGACTCTATTGGGAAAAAGTTTGCATCAGATATAAGGCATTGTTTTAACTAGTGATTGATTTGGGAGGACCCTACCCATTGAGGGTAGCACTACCCCCAAGTTGGTAGTCTTGTGTACAATAAGTCAAAATGACCTACCAGAAAGCAGCACCACTCCATGGCCTCTGTATCATCAGTTCTTGCCTTCAGGTTTTTGCATTGTTTGAATTCCTATTTGATTGTCTTAAAAGATTGCCAATAATATGAAAGCTAAAGCAAAATACAGTCTTTTCACAATTTGCTTTTAGCAATGTTTTTTTTTTCATAACAGCAATAGAAACTCTATAATAACCACTATTGAGTCAATAAAAGTCTGAATTCTTCTTGAGTAAAGAAAAAAAGTGATTATACATTATATAAGTGTCTTCACAGTGCTCCAAAAAAAAAAAAAACCCAAAAAACAAAAAACAAAAAACAAAAAAAAACAACTGTAGCCTTCTAGAAGGATTATTGGTGTAAAAACTGATGCATAAACCCATAAAATTTAGCAGAAATCCTAGAAATGCAACCCAAACCCTCCGGGGAGAAATATTTAACATATTTGCCAAAAGCATATATTAGATCAAGTTCTGGAAACTTTGATATTCCCATGCAGAATAATTAATACATATCTCAAACTGCCACCACTAACAAAAAAAATCAATAAATCTAATTAAATGCTTAAATATAAGACATGAACAACCTTTACAAGTACATAAAAGAAATCTTCAGGAAGTATGAAAAGTGTAAAGGCATTTATAAAATTACCTTGAATGTGATGAGGTAACAAAATATGCTGGTATTACATCAATACAGTAATAGGAATAAATTAGTGGTGAATGATTGTCTTACCTAAAATGTATAAAATACATAATATTTTTACAAGAAAAATTTAAAGAGCATGAGAAACATCTCTAATTTTATATTTTATTTGAATAACATGTTTGTTTATATTATATATTTTATATTTCTTCCTTGATTTTTATAAGATTTATATAAGATTTATGAATTGTTATAATTTATATAACTGATACTTTATATATAATATAGTAAATAGATTTATTCTGCTTCATTCTGCACACCTGAAATCAGTTCTGCATCTACTAATCATTATTTAAATATATACACTTTCACTTGAAAAGTTGGGTTTAGACATGTTGTTATTCATGCTGCTATTTATTATCAAGAAATATATGTCAAGAAAGATACACCTAATCAATAAAATTACAGCTAAACAATAAAATCATTCATTTTGTGTTTAAAGATGACTAAAAAGATCACCTTTAAATTTATATGGAATTTATGAAGGGTTATGTACACTTGTTTTTCTTTGTTTGTTTGTTTTGTTTTTTTTCCTGATTAGAAAGTCTCCTAGAATAAAGGCAGGAAGGCACTTGAACACACTATATTGGTCCAAAGAGTACTGAAGGCATTATGATGTTACTTATATTTTAGTTTGAGAACATCAGTCATACAAGATGAACCAGTATCTAATTCTGAATGGATCCTACAGTAAATGGTTTAAATGAGTGTGCATACCATGCACTAACAATAAATTGGAGCTCAGTTTTATTTTTAGGTAACAAAATGTCTACCCTGTTAATTAAAAGATGATGAGCTAGTTATTATTGCTGCCCAGGAAGTCTACAAATATGCTGGGGGTTATCACTGTAATAACCTTAATTATCATCCTTGGAATCTGTACAAATTATGTGTGCTTTAGCTTAGCTGATGACCAAATGTAAGCATTTGCAGAGTGCAATGTTGCAAATTCAGTGCCAAAAAAAAAAGTAAAGAAAAAAAAGCTGCAAATAAGACATTTTTAAGCAATTTAATAGACTCCCTAAATAGTGTGAGATTGCTGATCATCATGTGTGGAGTCTTCCTATATCCATAATTTTCAAGTTTTATTGCAGATATACAGTTTGAGCAAATATAAAGCCTCCAGATCACAGTGGCTAACAACTGTTATTGATCAACTGAGCGAAAGTTTTACATAAGAAAAAAGAATCTAGATGCAGAGCACTGTAGGGAATCTTTCTATACTGAAAGATCAGATTTCAGCTGTGGCTGCATAAAATGTCTATTGACTAAAGAGAAATAAATACCATTTTGTAAAAGAGGGCTGCTTTAATTGTACTTTCTGTATAACTAGAAACCTTGAAGTCAAATTATCAGCTTGTAACTTTTCTAAGTCCTCTGTGATTGTTTCATTGTTAAGGAATATGTGGATTATAGAGATCTGTTCTTTTCTGAATGGTGATGACTTCCAAATTATATTTTACTTGGCAATTTTATCATTTATCAGTATTTTAATGTTTTAATAAATATGAGATAATAATCACAAGTTCAAATTTATTCACCATAATATAGTTCTAAATTATTGCAAACCAGTCAAAATTCTTTTTATAAAATAATTTCTATATTTATGTAATCAGAAGTGTGCAAGTGTTTACACATCATCCTAGGCAGAAAATACAAGTATCACTATATACTGATAATCTGTCTAGTTTTATAATTTATGTTATTTCCCTAAAAAATACAACCTAAATAAAATACAGTTAAACATTTAGTGTATTTAGCATTTCAAATCAGTCATTTCTTTCAGGTCAAAAAATTATTTAAAGGTAGATTTTAGGTGCACAGATAATATTCAGCCACACTATGTTTTAAATGTTTACATATATGTCAGTAAATGTCTTTTTCATCATGGCATATTGCCTAGTAGCACAGGTTTGTCCTCTGTGAATATCATAGAGATGTACTTTCAGTATCACTGCTTAGTCACTTTAGTTCCTGTAGGAATTATAAACTTTGGATAATGTAGCTCTATAGCTATAGACTATAATATAAATTCCTTCCCCAAAGACCCAGTGATGAATGCATGAAATCAGAGAAATGAATGAAAGAAAAATAATAAAAGTATAAGCTCTAAATAAGCATATTTAATTAAAAACATATGGGATATATCATCATATTCTTGGTATGTATGGGAGGATAAGAGGATATGCTTTATCTTAAAAATTAGAATATGGATGAGAACCAATATTTTGTTACATCCCATAGGGGAAATGTACATGTACACCACATACATATCTCTGTGTATTGACAAATGATTAACTTGGGCTTTTGTAGTTAATATGTTGAAGCATAAGATTTAGTGGTAGAGTATTAAAAATAAAGATTCATTCTCCTGAAAACATGGAATGAAACAGAAAAAGAAAAGAATCTATTGAATAAGACAAAATTTCCTTTAGAAACAATTGAAAACAAAGTATGAGAGGGAAGCAAAGAGAAATAAACTGGAGGAAAAGGTACAGAGAAAATAAATTTAAAATATGTCCTCAAAGTATGAACGTCAATGAAAACTGTAGAGTTTTATCCTCCTGAGTGTGACAGCTGAATCAATGAAGTTGTTGGAAGGAAATATTTTTTATACAGGAGTAGAGGGAGGGAATGGAATGAGAGAGATGCTAGGGAGGGTACATGGGAGATCAGTTGTGGAGAAGCCAAAGAGAGGGCAGGGAGAGTGAACAGAAATGAGCATGGGGAAGATTCTCTAGGACATGCCATATCCTAGAGGTCTCATGTCTGAGTTCTAGGATGGTGAAGCTCAAGGGATTTTTTGAAGGTGACTCTAGCTGAGACTCCTAGCAGTGGGGGATGTAGAGAATGAAATCATCACATCCGATAAGCAGGCAAAATCCACAGTAGAGGGTAAATGCACCAATCTACCCACAAAACATTTGAACCAAAATTTGTCTTGCCTACATGATGAACAGAGGTAACATTGGAGCACAGACTGGGTGAATGCTAAAACAGTGACTGATCCAATTTGTGGAATGGGCAAGAACCAATACCTGATACTATTACTAATGCTCTATTATGCTTGAAAACAGGAGTCTACCATAACTGTCATCTTATAGGCTCCACTCAGCAGATGATCAGAGAAGATGCAGAGACCCACAAACAATCATTAAACTATCTGGATGAGTCTTGTAGAAGATTTGAGGAAAGAATTTTGGGACCCAGAAAGGACAGGAACTCCAAAAGAAGACAACAGAGCCATTTCTCCTGGACCATTGGGGGCCCCTATAACTGAACTACCAACCAAATAGCATATATTGGATGGTCCTAGGACCCCACACATATGTGACAGATATTCAGCTTCTTCACATGGATCCCCAACAACTGGAGTGGGGGATATTCCCTGACTCTTTTGCCTGCTGGTGAATCTTGTTTCCCTAAAAGAAAAGGGCGGGGGGATGGTATAGGGGACTTTTGAGATAGCATTTGAAATGTAAATGAAGAAAATATCTAATAAAAAAAAGAGAGAGAAAAGAAATCAGATTTCATCTTCTTTGTATATAATTCCATATATGTACATATATCATTGCATTTTGGTACACATGTTAATAATAAAATGATCACTGTAGTCAAGGTAATTAAACATCTTTAAAATAGTAAAATTAACTTTTCTCCATATGTAAAGATAATGTTTACAATAGAAATTTAAATTAACCATCTTCAATAAAATTTTACTATGTATAATCATTATGCTTCAGATTGATTCTTTAGGAACTATTCACTACACGGAAATCATGTGTCCTTTGACAAATATATCATCATTTGCACATCTCTCCCGACTAGTCATATACCCCTACTAACCCCCATCCTATTATGTGTCTGTGTGTTTGTAGGAAAATTGAAGAGACATAGGGGAACTTTTGGATGTATATGTAAGTTAACTCCATTACATTAGATGTATGTGTGTTGAAACTTAATCTAATTATATTAGAAATAAAAATTTTGTTTTGTTGAAAGTAAGTTATTGTGATACCACCTATTTTAATAGTTTCCCTTCTTCTTTCATCTCCTCCCAGATTCTCTCATCACATTCCCAATACTTTCTCTCTCTCTCACACTCACTCTTTCTCTTTAGAAAACAGACACTTAAAACCAATAAACCAGAATTAAACAACTGCAAACCAAAACAAATGAAAGAAAAAGCACAAGAAACACATATAAAAATAAAGCACATAACTCACAATATAAGAAACCATAATAAAAAAAGCAAAAGACTAGGAAAACTAGCTCAACCAGTGCAATATGAAGAGAAAAGTCTATAAAACATAAGGATAGAATATTAAAAGCAGCAAGGGAAAAGGGCCAAGTAACATATAAAGGCAGGACTATTAGAATTACACCAGATTTCTCACCAGAGACTATGAAAGCCAGAAGATCCTGGACAGATGTGATACAGACCCTAAGAGAACACAAATGCCATCCCAGACTACTATACCCAGCAAAACTCTCAATTACCATAGATGGAGAAACATGTAATCTTTCAATATATAGATTATAAATGCATAATTAAGAATTTGTCTCAATATTGGGAATGAAAAAAGAGAAGGTAGGCAATTTTTTTAAAATGGAACATATAAGTTATAAACAAATAATAAAAATAAACATTGTGTGATCATCTACACATAGCAAAAGTACATCTAAATAATACCCTTAAAGGTCCCTCAAAAGAGGTCATAGGCATTAAGATTCCTAAAATGAATCATAAGTTTCAGATAATATTTGACTTACTGGTGTATAGTAAGCTGGAATATTATTTTATATAGCTGGAAAATAGTATAAAAACTTAGTTGCAGAGGAACAAACTAGAATTAAGTTACTTTTCAAAGTGATCACTGGTTAAATTTAGCAATAAATAAGAAACATCAAAAAGGCATCAGTTCAAGGAGTATGGTAGATTGCTCTGATTGAGATCCAGAATAGAGCATCAGAATGCATAGTGTACTTGTCTGTGTTTTGTTTTAACCTTCATTGACTTTTCAGTTCTGGTTCTTTCTGGTGGTTAGTAAACTCACAATCTTTTTTTTTTCTTTCTTTTTTCCTTTTTTTTCATTTTCTTTTGGCCTGAAGCATGAATAAATCCTCTGCTCTGTATGCCAGATATACATGTGGTGAAGGCTTTATGAGGAATATTAAACAAAATTAAGATAAACAAACAAAAAGAAAAACATAAACCCTGCAGCATTTTATATATATTCTGGTGTACTTGCATTGCTTCTGGCATAATTTTTCAACTATCAACTCTGACATTCAATTTCCATTCTTACTAAAACTTTAGAAAAATAATTTACTATTTAAAACGCAACTTGTAATTAATAAAAAATTACTAAATTAAGACTATACAATTCATATATATTCCTCATTTAGCAAGAATTTAACTATCAGGCTAATCATATAATTATTTAATTTAAATTAATGTAAAAATATTTATATCTATCATTTTTATATAATGGGGTTAATCAAGTTCCAAATAATATAATGGAGTACTTAAGAGAAAAGGTTTGTCTTTGCTCATTTTCTGAACATTAAAATCGAATATCAGTACGCCACCTTGCTTTAGGCCTCTGGTAAAGATTATATGTTATGAAGTGAGTATGGGGCATGGAAATTTTAAAAAGAAACAAAATAAAACAAACAAACAAACAAATAAACAACAAAAATCCTTCTTTCCTTGTGAAGCGAAGAAATGCCAGAGGGATAAGTGGTGGAGGCAAAGTATGGATGAGACAAGACACTTGTAAGAAAGAAGAGATCAAGAAGTCAGATATTAAAGTTAGGAGTCAATAGTAGACAATTATATACAGGAGCATGGTCTGACCATGACCTAAACAATCTTCCTCTAAGTAAAAGTATCCTGGATGAGAAAGAAATGCTGGAGGTATCACCATTCCCAATCTCAAATTGTACTGCTGAGCTACAGAGCTATAGTGGTAAATATAGCATGATAAATATAAAAATATAAAAATGAGACCTATTGATCAAAAGAATAGAATTAAAGTCCCACACATAACTTCACACACTTATTCACATGTGATTTTTGACAAAGAAGCCAGAAATAGATATTGTGAAAACAGCATTTTCATCATATCATGCTGGTCATGATGGATTACTATATTTGCAGTACTATAAATAGATCCATCCTTATCACCCTGAATAAACGTCAACTCAGATCTAAGTGGATCAAAGTTATAAATATATTATCAGATATACTCAATCAGATAGTAGAGTAAGTGGAGAATAGACTTGAACACATTGTCATAGCAAAAGAATACAGACAACACAGGAACTAAGAATGACAGCATATGGTACCTCATGAAACTAAAAGTCTTTATGAAAAAGAAAAACAGCATTTAAACAAAGCAGAAAGGTGCGAGTTAGAAAAAAACTTTTATGAACTACACATTCAATATAGGGCTAGTGCACCAAAGAGAAATTTTAAAAATATAATATTAAGAAAATAAACCAATTTTGATATGTGGTACAAATTTAAACAGAATTCTCAAAATAGGAATCTTAAATGTCTTACAAGCACTTAAAGAAATGTTCAACATCCTTAGGCAGCAAAAAATGTAAATCAAATCTACTTAGAGATTTAATCTTATAGCTGTTTCAGTGGCTAAGTACAATAGAACAAATGATAATATATACAGGTGAGGATATGGAGTAAGGGGAACACTGACCCATTCCTGGTGGAAAGAAAAACTTGTCTAGCCTCTGAGAAAGCCAGTGTAGAGGTTCCTCAGGATGTCGGGAATCAATCTTCCTTTGGCTCTAGATATATCATTCTTGGAAATCTACCCAAATGCTCTACATTCTATTACAGAAACACTTGAATACTCCTGTATATTACTGTTCTATTCGTTACAGTAATAAATTGAAAAAAACCTAGGTGTCCATCAAAGGATGAATGGATAAAGAAAATGTTATACATTGACACGATGAAATATTACTCCAACATTTAGAAAAATGAAATCATGAAATTTTGCGGTAAATGGATGGAAGTGGAAAAAAATCATCCTGAGTGAGGTAATGCATTCCAGAAAGACTAATATGATAAGTATTTACTTATATGTGGATGTTAGCTCTGAGACCTTTGATGAGCAAACTACAGTTTTCTTTTTTTTTTTTCATTTTTTTTATTATTATTTTCTTTATTTACATTTCAAATGCTATCCCGAAAGTTTCCCATACCCCTCCCCCCACCTCTGTTCCCCTACCCACCCACTCC
>NC_034593.1:63302889-63308901 GCF_900095145.1 Mus pahari
GAGTTTTTGGAGTCCAGTTTCTTGAGCTCTTTGTATATATTGGATATAAGTCCTCTATCAGATTTAGGATTGGTAAAAATCCTTTCACAGTTTTCATAACCACAGAGACTAGGCATAGATTAAGAGAATATGGAGAACTGTGGATTCCCTAGGGGGGCGGGGGGGGGAACCACGTAGATAGGGATGAATGATGAAGGTAGGAAAATGGATGAGCTAATGTGAAATCTGAGGGGTCACTTGGATGAGTAAGGGAATGTAAGGAATTATAGCTAAAATAAACAGATATATGGAAATTTTTTATGGTAGTAGTTTCCTAAAATATATACATATATGAAGTTGAAATAAATAAAATCAGCAAATAACAGGGGAGACAGAATCTTAAGTGGACATTCCATCATCACCAGTTTGGGGAATAGGTTACACTAATTAAAAGTTCGCAGATAAAAGAGTCCCATTGGAATCTCTAAAGAAACCATAATATCACCAATAGTATAGGTTATATTTCATAATCTAGTGGTAAGTTCCTGTCCCTGAAGAAACCACCTGAACAACTCTTTGGACATTGAAAGGCTAGTTGATGCCTACCAATAACATTCACCACTTCAGAATATTGTTAATGAAACCAGAAGATATTCCGTATGCTACCGAATTAGAATTACTTTATTTTACCATTAGTAAATGTTATAGCCATTTTATTGAGAGAAATAATAAAACTCAAGAACTTCAATAACTATGATTGTCAATATTAAAATACAACAATAGATTTTTTTGACAATGTCACAGGTTTGCAAATATGATCTGCAAGATAGATGGACTGAAATATTTTGAATTACCAATTTTAGAATTTGTCTAGATGAAGACATGTGAGGTCCTATAGCAGTCACAAAGTTCTGAGTTCCATAGTCTTTGAGACTTTGAGTCCAGGAAAGTAACCTATTTCTGATTAACTGCCAATCTGACAATCACTCTATCGCACCTACCCTTTTATAGAATGGCTGGGCCTCCATTCTGAAAAAAAAAATAATTTTTCTGTGATTAAATAAGCCTCTGCAGAACATGTAATGTCATCCACTGACAGATAATAATAGTTTGCCCTTTTCTACTTTTACTCAGCATTTTCCTTAACAGGAACTTTCAATTAAAGAGTAATTAGTAATGAATGTATT
Organism: Mus pahari; assembly: GCF_900095145.1. Lineage (NCBI taxonomy): Eukaryota > Metazoa > Chordata > Mammalia > Rodentia > Muridae > Mus > Mus pahari. The sequence goes on from NC_034593.1 coordinate 63,304,056, forward strand.
TTGTAGTGTAAAATAACCCGAGTCCAACGTTAACAACTCTCCATGTCTGTTGGGTCTTCTAAAAATAAGATTTAATTATTTTTCACATTTAGTATAATTATGTACACTGCCCAACAGTATAAAATGTTCTCTCTAACTAAGAAAGCAGTAGAGAACAGTACATTATAATTGTAAATTTCTTTCATAACATATCTTTCCTGGTTTATCTAACCAAAAATAATATTGCTATGACTTTCACATACTGATAAAATTTAACTTGGATAAAATCTTTCCACAAAGAAAATATCAACTCGAAGTTTCTATATTTGATCCTTGTATTTAATTCCTAATCTTAATGGTAGGGAAATAAGTGATACACAAATAAAGAGTCAGAGAAAGCAGTTACAAATGTTGAAAAAGGACTTTAGTGTCAAGTGATGAGTGGATAATGGTGATATAATTCATTTACACAATATATCATTATCCAGCTGTTAAAGAAGCTGAAATAGTGTATTTCGTGGGTAAATGAATGGAACTCGAACTTTCTCACATGTGGATATGACATACTATGCTTCAAATATATGTTTAATTTTTTAGGTTGGAAGGAAAGGACCATAGTATAGGAGGAATTCTTTCAAAGAATGGGATATAGAACTTAGTGTTATGAAGAAAGAAATGGAGAAAAAAACAGAACAGGGAACATTAAAAGGGGTAAGATTTGGGAGAGTAGGATGTGGATTTATGTTTTCATACCCACACGCATACATACACACGCACACACACACACACACACACACACACACACACATTCACAATTTTCATAATTTTAGAGGTTGATAAAACCAAGACAAAAGACCAAAGCACCTCTAAGATTCTTCTGTGTAAGGTCTTTCCTTTATGTTATTTAAGCTGCAATTCTCTTTCTGGTTTCTGACAGAACAATGGGGGTTAACAAGCTCCAGGTAGCCAAATTACAAGGACAGTAATCCCATCTATCAAAGAAAGGCACTTTCTCTGATCCTACTGTCAGATTGCATCAGTTTTAGAATTAGGTTATACAGACTAATTTTGGGAAATGTAAACATGCAATCTGTACCAACACCAATTGCAGAGGTTTCAAAAGAATAAGAAAAGAGGAATCATACTGCTACACCAAACACAAATAATAATAACATAAAATAATATAGTAATAGCAATAATAATGTTGCATAGGAACAACCATTGGCTCGACTTTGAGTTCCAATTTGTTGCCAAAATAAAGGTCTACCCATATAAAAATATGCCAGGACCTAAAAGTATCTTAGAGCTTTAATAAAAATGTGCTATAAAGTCACTCATTTTGTCAGTAATTTAACTGAATTTATTCTTACATGGAAACAGTTGGTGGCCATCATTAATGTTTTATTACAATTGCTTATGAAATTTTCAATTATCTTTGTACTGTGGTTTTCTTGAGTATATTTTCTGAGGCATTACATAATAGCTTGACACTTGTGATAGTTTGAATAAGCACATTCTCAATAATCTCATATATATACATGGTTATAGGCTCCATTAAGTCCCATTTGAAAGGATTAGGGAGGTGTGGCCTTTTAGAGTAGATAAGGCTTGTGGGAAAAGAGTGTCACTGTGGTTAAGGCTTATTATTATTATTATTATTATTATTATTATTATTATTATTTTCTGAGACAGGGTTTCTCTGTATAGCCCTGGCTGTCCTGGAACTCACTCTGTAGACCAGGCTGACCTCAAACTCAGAAATCTGCCGGCCTTTGCCTCCCAAGTGCTGGGATTAAAGGCATGTGCCACCATTGCCCAGTGGGTAAAGACTTTGAGGTTTCAAAGGCATAAACCAGGCCAAGTAGCATTTTTTCCAACAGCTTGTGGATCTGGATGTAGAGCTTTCAAATATTTTTACATATTTATTTTACGTTTATATTATATTTCCATCTGCATGTCACTATGCTGCCTGTCATGATAATAATAGACTAAATTTCTGAAACAGAAAGCAAGCAACTAATAAATGTGTCTCTTACTTACATATAATAATTACTATGAGACTCCCTATATTTGTCTTTTTCTGTAAAAAAAAATCTGTATGTGTTTAAAATTATCTGTTCTATATAAATGGTACACTACTATATGTATAATTCAATATAGATTACTCATAATTATTAGGACTCAAAATATTGTTTTTCTGTTCTTGAAGTGCTCTTGATTCCCAAGCTATATGCAAATTAAAGAAATTTAGTCTATATATTTTATATTCATTTTGTAATACAAATTCTACTACTGTTAAAATATGTCCCTTGAAATGATAAGTGTATGAAATTTTTAGAGGTAGAGCATATAATAATGGTTTCACTAAGCTATTTATTTTATAAATGCGCTTATGAGAAAAAGGTTTTGGAAAAATAAGCCTCAGATCTGCCATGAAAAATTCACTCTACTTGGGATCTCGAGATTCAAAAGATTGAAGTTACCAGTGTTGAACTTATCATTTGGAAGGCATATTTAAATGTAAATAAAATACAAGGTATCCATAGGTCTGAATTTTTTCCTTCTGCATTACTTAATTCATTTTCTGATTTTTTTAAGGTGATGATTGAAATAAAAACAAAATAATGAGCAATTTCAGTTTACTTTCTTGGAGCAAAGACTTCAATTTCTTTCTACCTTTCATTATAGATTTAATATTTAGAAATGAATTTATATTTTATTGAAAAGTAGTTCAATATATGTAATCATTTTCTTGTTCTTAGGCTGTTAGGCTCTGATTGAAAATGACTCTAATAAAATTCAGTCCCAAGCTTGCTATTGTTGATCTTGTCCTAATAGTCAGACAAAAGCAATTATTTGTGATAAGTCTCTTCGTATTTATCACATAAAATGTCTGAGTTTATTGCATTTTCTAAGGAAATAAAACCTATACAATGAATTATGTGTATATATTTACATACATACAAAAGAATCTAATGTAGATTGAATACATGAACCCCTCAAAAATGTAGGTATATCTCAATTCTGCCACAATTAATTTGCTTCAGAAAAAAATCCTCTTTAATTTCAAAGATTATGCAGAAAGGCCATTTTTTTTAAACTTCAAAGGTTTGCATCTTTGTAATCAGTCTTTGAGGAAAGGAAAACCATTATACAGACTGAGAATCAGTATCTTCTGTAATAAGATGCCCTGTTAATTATCTCATGTATGAGAATCAAATATGACAGCAATACATTTTGAGGATTTTTGTTTGCTTGGCTGTTGTTTTCTTGAATGGTTTCAGAAGGATGGTCCTGAATGTGGGTAATACATTTGGACTGTATCCACGAAGATCTTGAAAGTTGGTCTTAGGTAGGCATTGAAAACTTCTTTCCTTGGTGTCATAGGTACGTAATTTTCAACTTCATTATCAATATAACAGGAATACAGTGTAAAAGATATCCAATAAGCAAGGAGGCACAGTTCAGTACTTTAGAGCACTTGCTGCTCTTAGAGAGGCAAGTGGACATAATGATGGTTTCCATCATTCATACAACAATTCACAATCATTTGACATTCCATTTACAGGGCATACAAGGCCATCCTGTGGCCTCCATAGGGGCTTCACATGTTTAAGGAACACATTCATAAAAATGAAACAAAAATTAATACAACCATTCAAAAATAGTTTTATTCAATGTAAAAGCTTTCATCCATATATCCTTAGCCTTAAATTTCAAATTACGGAGTTACAACTTAATAGCCTACTTATGATTCCCTGTGATTCCTCGATGGACTTATGCAGTTCTGTATCATTAGTGGTTCCATTTTTCTTTTTCTTTTCTTTTCCTTTTTATTTTTATTTTTTAAATTTCAGTGAGTTTTATAAGTAGTTGCATCATGATTCAGGGTACCATGGTAGGGACCATCATATAATGAGGTCCCCCTTTTCTATCCCGGGAGATAGACAAAGAACAAAGGAGAGGTGGGCACAGCCAGGTCTGATCTTCCCAGGAAATGTGTCTTTTGCTATGTCGACATCCCAGGCTGAGACCAAAGGAGCTGGAAAGATAGCTCAGTGGTTAGGGATACTTGCTGTTTGTGCAGAGGATCCAGGTCTAATTTCAGCACCAAAATGGTGGCCCATAACCAGTGGTAACTCCATTCCCATGGGATCCAATGAATCCTTTGACCTTTCAGGACCAGGCGTCCACTTGGTACATGTACATAATGCAGGCAAAACATTCGTCCCCAAAAATGAATTTTTAAAAATCCATGACTCAGGGCAGAGGGGCTTATACACAGGACTTCATCACTCACACATGGAGACATCGCCCCCCTTGGCTGTCATTGCCTTCTCACAGTGGTGGAAGTACACATAGCTAGCTCTGCCAACAGTTCTTAGTCTGGTTCTGGTTGGGGAAGTGGTTGTCAAATGGGGTGTCTTTACTAAGGGTCACATTGAAATAATGCTCCTCTGGGATAGTCTTTAGGAGTCAGGATGGCTGAAGACAACAAGACTAAAATCAAGAACTACAAAACAGCCCTCTTCTATTTTTCTATTCAAGGATCCTAGTGCCAGTTTCCTGGAACTGCAGTATCCTTCTCTGAAGTGTGAAAGTTTTGTTTTGCAAAGGCATCATCTGCATTTGTTTCCCTTCTAGAAAGAATTGAAATACATGGTATTTGTTTTTACATCTCTCATGTCTATTTAGCTCTCACTCTCTCTTTATCTCTCCTGCTCTCTCTAGCTCTCTCACTCCCTTGCTTTCTTTCTTTTTTTTTTTATTAAGGATGTTGAAATTTTTTTATTATTATTATTTTCTTTATTTACATTTCAAATGCTATCCAGAAAGTTCCCTATACCCCACCCCTGCGCCTGCTCCC
>NC_034593.1:63309551-63361991 GCF_900095145.1 Mus pahari
ACTCCATTGTGTAAATGTACCACAGTTTCTGTATCCATTCCTCTATTGAGGGACATCTGGGTTCTTTCCAGCTTCTGGCTATTATAAATAAGGCTGCTACGAACATAGTACTCCCTTGCTTTCTGTGTGCGTATGCATATAGATGTTTCTGAGTGTCTCTGCTTCACTTCTTTAAAGAACTGTAACTCATGGTTAGTTTATGTTGGATTTTTAAATTTAATTTTATTTGTAATTCATATTTTACAATCCATATTCCATTTCCTGCCCCTCCCCTCCTATCCTCCAACTGCTCCACATCTCACACTTTCTCCATTTTCTTCCACTTAATTTTTTATAAATTTACATTTCAAATGTTATTTCCTTTCCTCATTTCCCCTCCGAAAACCCTCTTTCCCATGTCCCATTCCCCTGCTCACCAACCCACCCAATCCTGCTTCCCTGTCCTGGCCTTCCCCTACACTGGGCCATCTAGAGTTCACAGGACCAAGGGACTTTCCTCTCATTGATGTCTGACAGGGTCATCCTCTGCTACATATGCAGCTGAAGTCATAGATCCCTCCATGTGTACTCTTTGGTTGGTTTAGTCTCTGGGAGCTCTGGGGTTACTGGTTGGTTCATATTGTTGTTCCTCCTATGGGGCTGCAAACTCTTTCAGCTCCTTCACTCCTTTCTCTAGCTCCTCCATTGGGGACCCTGTGCTCAAGGTATATAATGATTTTACATCTCCTCTGTCTGTCTGTCTGTCTGTCTGCCTGTATCTCCCTCTCTCTCCATCTCTCACCCTTTCTCTCTCTCATACACACACATACAAACACATTTATTTTTATCTGTATATATATATATATATATATATATATATATACATATACATATAAATTAAAAATCCATAAAATCCACATATTGTGTTTGAAAAAAAATCCAAGCACTATATGTTTCATGCTATTTTGTCTAGAATAGAACACTTACTAGTCATTAATAATGTGACAAAAATGACTTTATGCATTATTTATACTATTTTACATATTTATAATTTAAAGGAAAACAGATAATGAAGAAAGGTGTAAATAACTTCTATCCTTTTGAATTACACTCAAAATAATTCTTAAAAAATTATAGATACTTATGTATATAAAGCATTGTAATACATAAAAATTGTTCTTTAATGATAGGACTGAATTTAAAATAATACCTTCCAATTACTCTAAAGCATAACACATCTAATATTAGTGAATATTTCCATAGGATGTGGTCATGGCTTGCCATCATTGCTAAATTATTTATCATTTTCTTTGTATTTATTTTATCATCAAGCAATCTGAAGCTCACCCTTTGATTTTATTTACTAGAAGAAATGATGAGCATGTAAACTCACTTTTTTGTTTCCATTTTGACATTTATGTCTATTGTGTTCATGGGTATAAATGTACACTATGCATACATGTATACAAAACAACACACAAACACTTATATACACACACATCTAATTCTTATCAAAAAAAAAAATTTGTCTTTAATTTTGAAGCTGAAGTCAACCAAGGAAAGGGGCTCTGATGATAACTGTTGGTCCACCATAGCTAACTCATTTCTTTCTTGGTCAATTGTTATAAAACAATTCTCGTGAGGTCTTAAACATGAGTTGAGAGTGGAAAAAAAGGGTGTTCTATACATAGTGAAAATCATGGCTCTTAGAATTACTTTTGTGTGCCTCTTGCTTGAATGACCATGTTATTTTTATATGCACCACTTCCATTTGACAGGAAATGCAGCTGTGCTTAATCATGAGACACATAATTAGCCAAAGTCAAAAATTCAGACCACTCTTCAACCCAGAATCTTTTCCACAATAGTAGAATATTTCTCAGAATCGGTTCTTAATTTTCTCTATATTTCAAGGGAACCAATTATCATTAACTTATAGGATCATAGAAAAAAATGAATATAGTGTGTCTTGGTGATCTGGTATGATCTGAAATTTTATATAGTTATAAAAAGATATAATATATTATTGTTTTTAGTTTAATTTTATACAATTTAATTTAATACAATACATTTAATTAATTTAATTTAATACAATAAATTCATATTTTTATCATCATAGTAAATATATCAAAAGACTTCTTAATCCAGAAAATGAATTTTTATAGAAAATTGAAAGTTCTCTTGAGATAAAGAAAAGGTTTCAAGGGTGGTGGATGATTTACCTGATTGGATAATTGTCTCACAAATCAGGACTGTGAAACATGGAACACATGTGATTACAAAAGAATGAAGCCCCACATGTTTCCTCTGTCCTTCCCATATATGACATGGAACATGTACACAAATTTCCACATAATAAAATTATAAAACCTGTAAATTCATACAAAAGAAAAATTTTAAATTATTTGACATTTTGTTTTCCATTATAAGATTATAAATATATATGAACAATAGTACTCCACTGAAAAAATATTACCAAAAGCAGAAAAATATTCTTTATAGTCTTTATAATCAATTTTCATCTTGATGTAGAAAGAACAGGGAAAGCATTTGAAGGGACTATTATTCTGGTTCATCATTACATATTTCTACTTTGATAAAAGAGCATATATGTGAAATAATACTAATATTAATGTAAGCTTAAGGCACTTTATTCCATTTCCACTTCTCACTTATGTTATTTTATCCCTTAAATACTAAAATCTAAAGGAAATTGAAAAACTCTATGTAGTATTTACTCTCATTTGATCTCAAATTTTTCTCATGCAAAATAATTATAGATTATCTATGATTTTCACTGGACTTTTTAGGTTGCATTCAGTTGTTTGGTCACAGAATTATTTTAGATTTACTTTCATTTCTAGGTACAATAATACTATATATTAAATGTTACAATGTCAAGAATAAGCAGAGAATATTAACTTGTACAGGATTAAAATAACACAATATTAAGAAATATCCACAAGTTATATTATCACATATAAATGAAGATCAACATCTCAAGATGATGGAAGAAAATTCTGCAACAGTTTTTGGATTCTAAAGTGAAAATTTATGCTTATTTTTACTTTGTTCATAATAGGCAAGAAAAAAGAGAATGCACCTTGCTGTCTGCCAACTGATAGATAAATAATGAAAATATTGTATATCTATGCACTGGAATATTACTTGCCTGTTCTGAAAAACATTAATTTCCAGGTAAATATATGGAGCTGGAGAAAAATCTTTCTGAGTAAACTATTCCAGACTGAGAATGACAATCATTTCCTGCCTTCCTTGAATTGTAGATACTGGTTTCTAATCTTTGGATATGATATGTGTTTATTGTTTCATTTGGAATGTCTCTGGATGCCAGGAAACTCTTAAGGGGCTATGAGGAGCAGGTTTTAAAAAGAATGGAGATAGAACGGTATTCTATAAAAGGGGAAGGGAGATGGAGGAAATAATGAAACAGGAAAGAATAAGTGGGTTTGGAAGCAGAAATGGAATGTAGAAGAGAGATAAGGAGATGGAAGTCTAATATTAGGTACTTTAAAAATGTTATGTGAAACCTATTACTGTAGATTCTAAAGATATGAAAAAACAAATATACAAAGATTTTAAATGGAGTAACCTTATTACTGAACAACAGTGTTCTACCAACTCATATCGTAGGCTAAAAAGTAGAGCCCAGAGCAAGGACTGATCTAAGTGTTTGAAATTTTGTGGCCACTGTGGTTCCACAGACACCCAAAACATTACAGGATATTGCCTTGGTTATGGTTATCACAAAGAGATTGTTGCTAAGACCATACTTCTGAAGAAGCCAAATAATTTAGTTCTCATACATGAAGTCCTAGCAACAAAGTAAGAGCTTCATACCTACTGGCTAGCTTTTATAGTTCTCTAAGGTACTATGCACCCTACAGGAGTCATCATTAATCTCATCCAACTGTGAAATCTGTGAGCTATAGACTGCATGACAGGATATGCCCACCAGTGAAGTAGTGTATGAATGTCTTGGGAGTAACCAAATACTTCCTGCTTTGATTTAAGGCCCTCTCCATAGGATAAAATTGCTTGTCACCTTTATTAATCAAGAATCTGTGGCTGCACAGTTGACAGGTCATAAGAAAGAACCTACAATTATTGCTCTACAAAACAGATACAGTATTTACCTAAATTTAATGACTTACTGTCATTTCACAGATTAGTCCATCTCTCAAAACCTGAGAAGCATAAACACAGAGACCCACAACTGGTCAATATTTATAGCAATAAAGTACAGAGGCTTTAGCCCTAAATGACACATCATTATGAAGCACAATCTCCCTAGGCTAAGCACTTGTGAAAGTGGAGGGACCAGAATGATTGAAACAGCCATAACAGGGAACTACCCATATGAACTCACAGTACTTAGGACACCAGGTGTAAGACTTATGTAAGTTCGAGAAAAACAAATAGTAGCATGGATAGGGGAAGGTAACATAGAGTCCCACTCCTTGGTGAAGAGCTTTTGACAACTGATGGCTGGAGACACAGAGTCAATTTTTGTCTAATTTTTATTGCAGTAGAGTTTTACCATGTCAACATTAACTCTTATAAAGGAAAGTCTGGCTTACAATTTCAGAGGTTTAGTTCATTTTTGTCACTGCAGGAAGCATGGAGGCTTGCAGACTGAAGAAGGAACTGAGAGTTCTGTGTCAGCATCTATAGGCAGCAGGAAGACACTACCAAATTAGGGCCTGGGTTGAGCATCTGAGGGTCAAAGCTCATCCTTAGTGACACAGTTCCTCCAACAAAGCCACATCTACTCCAACAAGACCATACCTCCTAATAGTGTGACTCTCCATGAGTCTATGGAGGACATTTTATTTCAAATTACTACAAGATTCTTTAAGGGTTTGTCCCTTGTACTACAAAATTCCTGTGTTTGTCCCAATACCCAAAAGTATTCAGAAATTCACAATACTTAAAAAAAAAAAAAAAAAAAAGAAGTTGGGTTACTCAAGAAATCAGATGAATACCCGAGTAACTTGGCATGAATGTGATCAAGACAACTGGTATAAAACTGTTAAAGAATTACTAATAATGTATTTTAGTAACCTATAATACATAAAGACCAAAACGATTTTAAATATAATATAAACTTATAAAAGGATTAGGAAAGTTAAGAATAAAATATGTGTGTGAAATAAGATTACTATTACAAGAAATGTGAAATGGAACCTTTTCTGTCTGTTTCCTTTTAAATGCATTGATTATGATTATGTGGTTAAAAAGGTACACAGGTAGGCACATACACACACATGTGCATATGTGCGTGCACGTGTGCATATGTGTGCACACGTGCGCGCGCGCGCACACACACACACACACACACACACACACACACTTTGGTATGTATGTGGAGGTCAGAGAAGAATTTTCAGGAGCATAGTTTCTCCATCATTCTTGTAGAGTCTAGGAATCAATGCAAGTGACCCTGAACAAGCTTGGAAACCAGCTTTCATCTCTGACTGAACCATCTTGCTCTTAGTTTTATTTTGTATTTTCAAAGGTAATATAAAATTCTTTGTTTACACAAGCTAAATTTATGGTAGGAAAAGGTGAGTCAAAAATGTGAAAATCATTTGTGTCAGATACAAGACTAGTTTGTCTGGGTTCCTAACATTAGCAATCTCACTTTCTAAATTAATTTTATAATTTACTTAGTTATTTGAAGGCGTATTTAACATTTATTCAGTTTTCAAGTATTGTAAATCTCCTAAGTGTCAGGTAATATGATATACAGTGTTATAAAAGAATATGTTTAAAATGCAGTTGTTCTTTAAATATTTAGTCTTCTGGGAAATGTAGACATAGAATTGTTTGTAAATGAGCAAAATAACTGATTCAGAACTTTCACTATCATCTTTGTTTTACTATCAAACACAATACAAAAGGCAGGGCATGCACATGCTGTTACAAACAATGGTTCTGTGCTGGATCATTTTTATATTTCATAAGTGAAGAAAAAAGGTCATGTCTAATTACTTAGAATAGAAATAAAATTTTCTGACTAGAGCTTTGAATGGCCTTGTAAACTGATTGACTCTACAATTTCATGATTCTGCAAAGATAGGATATTACAAATAAAAAGCCTAATAAACATCGGTTGGTGATCAGGGGAAGGAGGGAGGGCATAGAGAATTTTCGGAGGGGAAACTAAGAAAGGGGATATCATTTGAAATGTAAATAAAGAAAATATCTAATTAAAAATGATGAAAAAAAAAAGAAAAAGAAAAAGGACAAACATTATCTGGTTATCTGGAGCTTTTTCTACTTATTTATCATTTACTGACAACCTCTGTATCTAACTAGATGTTTGGTGAAAAATTCACAATGAAGTAATTAGCCAGTTCAAACACTTGCATCACCTTTGTCAGTCATAAAATTTGAAACCTTCATGCTGCAATTTATCTCTCTGATGTCCCCACAACGTATTTAGTTAATTCATGTATTTATGGGTTTCTTTTGTTCTAGAACATAAAAAGAACACATGGCACCTTCAAAGTCAGAAAGTCACTAAAGGCATCCTGAATTCATGGTCACTCATTTTTGGATGAGAATATTGTTTTTCATTAGGAGTGGTATTTTTTTTTGTTTACATACTTTTTGTTTTTTAAATGTCATGAAAAAAAGAACACGTTGGAAACTAGCACATAGTTCACAGATAAGCATGGCAGACAGGAAACAATGAAGATACGCATTTATATAAACATTTTTGTCTATATGTTCATGTATATATGTTATTGTATGTTAATCACTAATATATAAAATATATGTAGCAAGAAAGCATCAGTATAAATGGATGCAAAAGTTATAAAACTTCATACATTGAATCATCTATATTTTTGATTACACACAGAAGGAAATTAGGGAGCAGCTTCCAGAAGGAAAGGTTTCTGAAGCTAATCACCTAAGGGCAAATATGTACTGCTGGCTGAAGTGTACAAGAACACATGAGTTGATGCTCTAAGAAGAGGAAAACATGACCTGCTACCCTAGACACAGAAGAATGTGTAAGCTACAATTCTAAGTGCATGGGTACCATGAGATGTATCAAATGGCCCAGTGACATAGCTCACCAAGCAAAGGTATAGCCATTAAAAATGATGATCTGAGTTTGGTGGTATGATTCAACATGGTGAAAGAGAAAATAAATTGCCAGGAGTTGCCTTCTGACCTCCAGAATCCAACCCATAATGTGTGTGTGTGTGTGTGTGTGTGTGTGTGTGTGTGTGTGTGTGTATGTGTGTGTGACAGAGGTGGGGGCAGGTAAAATGCATGAGTTTATACCGTGTTCACAAACTAAGAAAATAAATATAATAACTCAGAAGATATTTTGCTATGTAGTCACTCTCTGAAGTGTCTCACTTTATAAATCAAAGGGAAAAGCTTTGAAGTTCATTTATATTCTCTTTAAAATCTGTATCCTACTTCCAGTATGTGAATACTGGGCCACAAATGCCTGTATTTTGTTTCTAGTTTTCCTTCAGTGTTTGTCTCAAATTCCAGCAAAGCCTTAAAACATAAAATATCTTCTTGTCAAATCTTTATATTTATGGTCATTATTTTCCTTTCTATGCTTTCTACCCTTTTTTCCATGAAACTGACATAGATTAACATTGAAAGAGACTATGAAATATATTTTGGTATAATTATATAAGAGGTATTACATAATGAAAGACCTGCTGTTAGAACATTTCTTAGTTGTAGTAAGCAATGTGGTAAGCACTATTTGCTATGATTATTTATAAAAGAAACAGCTAGATAGTAAGGGATCATAAAATGTACAGATTTGAAAACTTAATAATAGTTGCTGCCATGAGATCAAATTGTTAGCAAGGGGTTTTGTGCCCTACAAACTATTCATAATATAACATAGATGGTCAATTCCTAAATCTTCACTATTTCCAGTGATTTTACCCTGTGCAGAATCATATATCAATTCATTTTCTGACTCAACAGGGAATTGTTAAGTGATTCCACTTAAGAATATTCAGATCTACTCACACATACAAAAGGACACTGTTTGGACTATTAATATTACCTGGTAGTGATGGAAGAGTCCTATGCATCCTCGCCTTTGGGATATTTATTATGTTAGCATACATAACAGTATAGTGCTATAGGATATGGTTTTACCTTTTCAAACATATATAGTACACTTAGAATGTTTAAAAACATAAGAGAAAGCAATGGAGCATAACACTTCTCTAGAATCAGATTATATTCTGATTTGTCTCTGACCTTGAATAGTTCAGGTCTTCACATTGCTTTAGTTTCCACTCCTTTTCTTCTTTCAATTTCCTTTCAAACCAAGGTCAGGTCTTCTGTATCAGTTCCCCACAGAGTAAGAAATGGCTTATGAGGAAGTACAGAAGCTATTTGGGGTTGGATATATCACTTAAAGAAAAACATCTAAAGACAAAAAAAAAAAAAAAAAAAAAAAAGAAGGTTGGAAGGCACAAAGGTTTTGTGTGCAACCACTGGGAAGAAAAAGAAGAATAGGAAGAAAGGTCACCCAGACACTAAAACTATTTATGAATTTATTGCAACTTGGATGGGAAGTTCTTTAGGAATCTGAGTTTGAGACTTATCAGCAGCTGCAGTTTTAAAATGGGTTCCTGGTTCTGATTCACTGAAACTGTTATATACTGTATAGTACAGGAAACTTTAACATTTCATGTACTTTATTGCTTTGTTTACTCATATTGGACAAACAACCTCTTTCAAGAGCTCTTATAATCAGTGAAAATAATTGAATTTGTATGTTTTATTGGTGGGTATGTGAATAAACAGAAATGAAAAACAAATCCCAGAGTTCTTGACCACTGTGACTAAATCTAAAATATAATATTTTGCTACATACACATATTTCTATGTGTTATCTGCACTATATGTAGAGTTTGTAAGTAAAATTAATGGTATAGAAGAAGATAAAATCAGAATGCCACATGCTACTGAAAAATGTGCATATATTACATTTTAAGTAATACCATAAAAAGTTGCAAAAGTGGATAAATTAAAGCAGCAGGAGTTACTTTCCTTGCAGTTCTTTTTTCCTTTTACTTACACTACATCCTGCTCACTCTCCCCTCCTTGTCTACCCCGTCCACAATCCTTACCTCCTTTCCCCCATCCTCTCATCCTTCCATTCCCATATCTCCTTCTCCTCTGAGCAGATGTGCCTCACTTCCACCCTCTGCCCCCACCCCAGGGTATACCCCTACACTACCCTGACTTATCAAGTCTCCTCTCCCACTGTAGCCAGACAAGACAGCTCATATAGAGGAATATATTCCACAGACAGGCAAAAACTTTTAAGATAACCTCTGTTCCAGTTGCTCAAGACACACATGAAGTCCAATCTGCACATCTGCTACATATGTGTGGGATGGATAAGGTCCAGCCTGTGTATGTTGTTTGGATAGTGGTACAGTCTCTGAGAGCACCAAGATGCCAGGTTAGTTGATTCTGATGTTCTTCCTGTGGCATTTCTATCCCCTTTGGGGGCCACAATTATTCTTCCTATTTTTCCATAAGAGTCTCTTGGCTCCATTCACTGTTTGCTGGTGTCTGTATCTGTCTGCGTCAGCTGCTGGGTGGAGCCTCTCAAAGGACAGTAAACTCCTGCCTGCAAGCATAACAGAGTATATCATTAATAGGGTTAGTTAGGGATTGGTTTGTAACCATGTGATAGATCTCAAATAGGGCTGGTTATTGGTCTCTGCTCCATCCGCGCTGCCTATATTTCTTGTAGTCAGGATACATTTAAGGGAGAAAATTGTGTTGGTGGGCTGCTGTCTTTATTGTTCCACTGGAGTTCCTGCCTGGTGACAGGTGGTGTGCTCTTTTAAGTCACGGACTCAGAATACCTATGGTTTTGAAGCTTCTGGGAAAGCATTTTTACTGGTTCTTCCCAACATCTGACAACTGTTACCTATGGTAACCACTATGATCAAAATTATTGTCTGTCTTCACTTGATATTGTCTTCTATCCATATGTCAAAACCTCTCTAAAAAATTATTTTTCCCCATAGTGAGGATGATCACTAAAATTGAGTCATGATAATCCATTCTGACTTCATTTTGGTCAGCATGATGTCTGTGAAGACTTTGCAGTCAGCTCTTCATGCCTATAGGGACTCTTGCCCTTTCAAATAAAAATTACTGCTATTGAACTTCCTACTGAATTATTTAAAACATTTCAAAGTTATATAAAATTATTATTTCAAATAGCATGTTAATAGCTGTTACACTGTAATGATTATGGAATATGAAAAAATATTTTCACATAATTAGTACAGGTACAGAATGAGGTATTTAATTAAATTATACTGTGTACTAGTGAGAGAGTGATTAAAATATACTTAGTGAAAATCAGAGGTGAAAGGAGAGTATCTGCAGTCATATGGGGTTATAGCAAGAAATATATTCATATCAATAGGTTACATTATTCATATGAATTCTATAAAATTTTCAGTCCATTTCCAACAGTAGTGAAAGTCAAAATTAGTGTTCCAATTACATTTTCAAGAAAGTGAATATTTTTTCATTTATTTTATAAATAACTTTCTTTCCAACATATTAGAACTAGTTAAAACTATCAATATATGCTGGCTATAAAATGTAAAGTGGTAGTGCATGCCTTTAATCTCAACACTTGGAAGGCAGAGTCAGGAAGATTTCTGAGTTCAAGTCCAGCCTGGTCTACAGAGTGAGTTCCAGGACAGTCAGGGCTACACAGAGAAACCCTGTCTCAAAAAAGAACAAAAACAAAAAAAACAAAAAAACAAAAACCTAAAACAAACTCACAAACAAGCAAATAAAGATGTAAAGTAGATGCCTTTGTCTTAAAGGACCACAGTTTCAGTGAGGATCACTAGTGAATCAAAGATTATGCCAAAATAATACTAGTTTCATGCAGACAGTGACATAATTCTGCCAGTAAACATTAAGACATTTATACACAATTCCTTTATGGAGAATCCAAATAGAAAATATCTTAGTCACAAATATTTCAGTGTAACCAGATTTGTAAAAATCAGAGTCCATGTGATGACTGTAATTGCACTGTAGCAAAAATAAACAAACAAACATATAAATAAATTATTTAAAAAACAAACAAAAAACAGACATACAGACTTCCTACTGAACCTCATGAGAACTATCATTTTGTTCTATTTTTAAATGAGATGATATGAGGCAGTCATGAGAAAATCATGTTCCTTCAAATCTGAAGCAAATATAGATTCTGTCTTTTAATAGGGAGGTGGAAACCAAATTACCTCTTAAGTTATCATATTCCAATAAATCCTACATAACCCAGCGATTCATTATCTATACTTTACTGAATATAATGTAATATTTTGAGGCATATTCCCGTACTCCAAGTTTATGTCAATGTAATTGATAAAATTTAAGTAATACTTTTAATTTTTAATCTTTATTTGTGGGATATTTTGAATGGTGTTGTTAGTTTTCACTGAGGGTATTTCCAGTTGGAATTTTAGAAATTAGTAGATGCAGTTGGAGAGATCTTGAAGATAACTAGCCTCTCTCTGTAAGGTAGTAAACTGGAGGTAGACTCTTAAATGTTCTTCAGATAAAGAAGAAGAAACTGTCTCTGGCACTCAGAGAAGCACTATTTCATTGGTGTAGAAAACTTGGCATAAGCATCAAGCTATATGTTCCTCAATAAATTGGATCTGCTCATGTGCTCCACTACAATTTTCAGGGTCATATTCCCTTCAATGTAATCCTGTAAGACTGGGTATTTAATTTGTGTTCCACTTGAACAACTTTCTGTATACACTCTGGGGTTGGTTTTTTGGATATTTCAGCCCTGCAGTTTTAAGACCTAAGGATTTACTTCAAGGCAGGCATAGTAGTTTTCATGTCACTGATTTCAAGTCAGAGTTTTAGCTGGGATTCAAATCCCAAGCTTATTCTTTATGGGACTTACCCCTTAAGTGATTAGAAATAATCAGAAATTCATATTATAATTTATTTTTCAATTTAAATAAAATATTCAAAATTATAATATATGGCCCCTAAATTGTACCACCTAGAATAATTGATTAAGAACACACTCTGAAAGTATTTTCTATATCGAAACTGTACTCAAATGCATGGACAAAACTTTTGGACAAGAGTAGAAATAGAATAATTGGTGACTTTACTTAAAATCATCAAATAGAATTGAGTATATTAAATTTAGTACACATCTTAAAACACTGTCAAAAGAATTGAGACTCCAAGCTGTGTTTTGATAATAAACTATTCAGTATGTCAAACTCACAATAGAAACGAAACTAGGTAGATAGAAACAAACTTGTAAATTTGGATGTATAAATGTATGTGCATTTCCTGAAACAATTTTTTTTAATATTAATGTTAGAACTTTATTAAACATAATTTAAGAGAAAATCTGATGTATAATCAGCAACTATAAAAGCTAAATATTAATAAGATACTGAAGAAAGAGACTGGTAAATAAAAGATTGAGAAATATATAGTATTTTAGGAAATCACAGACTGGAACATGTGTGAGGTATCTCCAAATAGCATGAAACAGGAAGAATAAGAACATAGAAACTGCAATGTTCTTAGACTTTCTCTAAAAACTAAAAAATCAAATGCAGACTAAACAAATAAAGCCTCTGTGTTAATGAATGATATGCAATGCTTTTATTACAGAAATTTGGTTATATGAATTTATCTTTATCGTTTGGAAGTTTTACTGCTACATATAATAAATTTGGTAATTCTTATGATCCATCGCCTTTCATTGGTTTTGTTCCTTTTATGAGGTGACTTGAGAACCAATGTAGCCAATATGCAAGAGGATTATTTATTTATTAGCAAGTTCATTCTGTGGAGTAAATAAGTCTCAGTCAACAGGCCATCAGAAAGGCATGACAACTCTCAGGTAAGCAGAAGCTGAAGGATTCACGTGAAATTCATTTTCACTTAAGAAATACCAGCTTTCTGACAATACCATATGGCAGATTCAATTGGAAGAATCAAATCTTCTTTTGATGTCATTTCTGATGTAATCATAATCACATATTTGATGCGATTTGTTTTACAACCTTGGTCATATGACAAAATATTTTACTATAAAATTTCTATCAGTGTTTGAATTTCTAGTGGGCATATCCTACACAGGTGCCACATGGAAAAGATTGTCATATTAATAATAATTGCCAAATCTGCATCACTAAAAGTATCTATGGCATCATAGATAATTAGTTTGAATGAAAAACCATGGCCAACTTTCACTCTTCCAACAGCTGAGAGTAATACTAATCTATTATATTCTATTCTTCTGTCATTCATATTGTCAGCATAGTGCCTATGTGGCCAAATGGATAATGATGATTAAATTAATACCTCTACCTTAAAGATTGAGCAGACCCTTCAGTCAACAGAAATATTTGTGTTTTGATATGAATTTCTTCCATTCATGCATTGATTATGCATGGATGCCTACCAGAATTATGCATAAAAGTATTCTCTTACTCACTGAAATATTACATATTCACTGAAATTTTCTCTTAAGGAAAAACTCATTTTAATTTCACAGAAAACAAAGTTCAGCAACTTGCATAATTTTCAGGAAACACTATCTTTACAAATGTTTCCCACTACTCATCAGCAATGTTTCTCAGAAACTCATAGAATGATTACTGAAAACATAATCTATTATCTGGTTCTGGACAAACTTCTTCTAAGCTGCATGTCTAACTATAATTCTAGCCTATGACTTATTTAGCAAACACCCCATGATTTATTTGTACCATAGCATCAAAAAGGATACTGAAGCAAAGTATTTTGTATATTTCCCTAGAAACTTCACCATCAAAGAGAGCTTAATATTAATGCAAATGAAATTGATAATAGCAAGGATATTTTTCTATTAATTAAATTTGAGAATCAAATGTGTTAATACAGATACAACTTCTATATCTAACCATTAATTCTGATGGTGTGGTGGTTTGAATTAGAATGGGCCACATAAGCTCATGTATTTGAATGTTTGGTCATTAAAAACTGGTGCTATTTGGCAGGGATTGAGAACATGGCCTTGGAGTGTTTATGCCCTTGCTGGAGGATATATTTTGTTAGGGCTGGGCTTAGGGGTTTCAAAAGCCCCCAAGGCAGGCCATTGTTCCTTCTTCTTCTCACTGCTAAGGCCTTTGTGTCCAAATGTAGAACCTTCAGGTAACTCTCCAGAACTATGTCTGACTGAATGCCAACATGCTTCTCTCCATAATGATAATGATCCAGAATTTTGAAACTGTAAGCCAGCCCCAGTGAAAAGCATTTCCATATAAGAATTGCCATGGCCATGGTGTCCCGTCACAGAAATAGAACCCTGACTAAGCAGATGGAGTTTACAGGCAAAATGACTCTACCAAAGTACTCTGTACCAATAGAGTTATTCTGTTAATGTATAATGTTGAAAAAGATAAGAGTAGAAAAAGTAGACACACCTTTGTACTGTTCCATTCAGTTCTAGAGATTTCTTTAGAAGTCAGAAATGGAAAACAAAATCAAATTTAAGGGTCCCAAATGAAAACTAAGCTGCATTTCTGTTACGTAGGGCAGCCCCATTCATGCTCACTCTTTGGTAGTTCAGTCTCTGTGAGCTCCTATGGTCCCAGTTAGTTGATTCTGTGGGGTTTCTTGTGGTATCTTTGACCTCTCTGGATCCTTCAATCCTTCCTGCCTCTCTTCCACAAGATTCCCAGAGCTGCACCTAATGTTTGGCTATGGGTCTCTGCATCTGTTCCCATCAGTTGCTAAGTGGAGAATTTCTGATGACAGTTATGAGAGGCTCTTGTCTGCAAGTACAACAGAATATCACTGTGCCAAGAATGGGTTCTTTCTCTCATGGCAGTCTCAAGTTGGGCACGTCACCATTGGCCACTCCTTCAATTTCTGCTCCACATTTATCCTTGGGAGGCCTCCCCTTCTCTGAGAATATGACGGATTGGTGAAGTAGAGTGGAGAGGAAGGGACTGGGAGGAGATGAGGGACTTGTTGCTGAGATCTGGACATAAAGTAAATAAATTAATAATTTAAAAATGCTACAAATAAAAAACTATTATCAAAGTAATGAAATTCTCAAAGGTAAAAAGTACACAAAAATAAAGCAAATACAATTTTAAATGAATTTTATTAATTTTATACAATCAAAGAAAAAAATAAATACAGAAATTGAGGTCCAGAAAATTCAAGAATGAAAGGTAGAACCTACATCACTAAAATATGATACCACTGTGTACTATGATATTCAGCTTTGTTTCTATTTCCTAAGATTATTTCATAATGTATGTTCAGTCTTCTATTTCTTGTTTTCTGTTTCTCAGTAGAAACATCTTTCTGTAGAAATTATCTTTGTGATTTTTTCCCTTTAGGAATTTTTGTTTGTTTGTGTGTTTGTTTTTTCTATACTAGCATCTCTAATAATATTTCAATATCTTTGATTTATAGACGACTTTTGAAATATATAATCTGACCACTCAAGTTTACAAAAATTAAAACCTGAAGAAAATGCTACCAGACAGTTATCATGAGAAACAGCAGAAAATGTCTTTTAAAAAGGACACGATTTCGTGAAAGGCGGTCTTTCCACTCTCCTTTGTGTCTTATTTTAGTTCCTATTACTTTAATAAAATGGTGAACAAAAGCTAGTTGGGAAAGGAAGGATTTCTTTGGCTTAAGAGTAAAAATGTATCATGAAGGGAAGCCAAGGCAGGAATCCAGAGACAGGAAGTGAAACTGAGGCTTCCTCGGATTCCTTTCTTATACCTGTCAGGGAGCAGCACCACCCAGGTAGGTTGTGCACTCTCACAATATCCAACAGGAATCAGGAAAATGCCTTACAGACATGTCGATGAAACAATCTGATGGAGGCAAATCCTCACATTAAGGTCTCTCTCTTTAGTGTTTCAAGTTGAACATCAAGAGTTAGTCAATGTATTTTTAAAATACATTCAATGACTAAATAAATCCATACCTTAAAAAGTACAGATACTTGTCATGAATTGAAACAAGAAACACAGAATATTAATAAATTGATACAGGTAGTACCAAAGAGAAATCCTAAATGAACGACAAATAGATACTGCAAATTTTTCTCTTGTACTGCCCAACTTAATGACTTTCACAGGACATTCATTTAAGCCTTTTTACTTTGTAAAGTAGTTAAAAAGCTACTCACTGGCAGAAATGATAGAAAATATGGCAAATCCATTATTACATATCTTAGACTCAGCAATAGAAAATCAATGCATGCCATATGTTCACCATGAATTGACAATGACTTAATATTCAACCATATAAAACAGTATGAAACACTTGATATGATCAAAGGAAAATAAAATAACATAAGCTATAGATTTTATGTTCAACAAAGTTATTTTTCATAATTATTACCCTTTGGTTATGTCATTAATTGAGGAGTCATTCAGATAATAGACCAGACAATAAATTCATACATTAGGTCGATATCACATATAAAACTAATTACATAATTCAGGTGATGTTTTCTGAGGCCATGGTGGTGGCCCAGCCTATACTACAACCTGGCGCCAGACCTCAGCCTATGGTCCTATAGCAGCAAGGGTCTGTTACCACCATAGTTCAGGCTGATGTTGCAGCTGCTAGTGAGGGACATGTTGATGTCTGAAGACCGAGGGCTGTGCAAAACTGGCCTCATTCCTCACCTGGACAACCTGGAGAGAGCTGACCCTGGGGGCATGAGAGCAGGAGCTCCAACCCTGACGCTAGCCAGCTGCAGTAGTAGAGGGGCCCCATAACTTGTGGGTGCTGTAGGTAAGCTGACCTCAGGGTGTGAGCATGGGGGATCTGGCCCTGCCACTCATTTCTGATCCAGAGGGCTTTGGGGGTATGAATGAGGGATAGCAGGCCCTATCACTTGTCTGCCATGCCTTGACATGAGAAAGGGAGAGATGCCCCAATCCTTGTCTTTTGCCACCTATGGGAGGCAGAAATGCTGGCTTCGAAGTCATTGAAGTGGGAGAGATGGCCCTGCTCCTCACCTGGGCAACACACTAGAAGTGATCCTGATGGCATAGAGCACAGTTGGCTCCAGAAGGTGAGTGCATGGGAGAACTTTCCTAGCAACCTCTCTGTCTGCTGCAGCACAAGGAAAGGAGAGATAACCTCCCCAACCCTGGCAGTTTACCACCTACAGCAGTGGGCAGAGCTAGACTTCAGGTCATGAGGGCAGGAGGGCTAGCGAACCGAGCATCTTGTGTTCTATAAGGTGGACGCTGCCTTCCTCCCCTCCCTCATCCTTTGCACTTATAACAGGTAGAAGAGCTGGCTCTGAGATCAGGAGAGTGGGAGACCTGGCCCTGTCTCACAACATCTGCAACATTTTGGAGAGCAAGCCCTGCACTTTGCCTGGGAAGCAGAGTAGAGTTGTCCCTGGTTGTGGGAATTGTTGGTGAGCTGGTCCAAGGGCATGAGTGGGAGAGCTGGCATGTTGACCAGATTAGATACCTCTCTAGCCTCTAAGACCTATCTGAGCCCAGACCTTGACTTTGAATTGGTCCATCCCAATATCTACTCCACTGTTGAACTGCTAGAGTGCACAAGGCTTGTACTACGGATCTAAAACTACAGCCTTTCCATGAAACAAGGTGAAAACAGGATACCCAAGAAGAGTCCCAGTGAGGCTCCAGTTATGATAGAGTAGCAGAGCCAGAGGCCTTGTACCAGGCTGAGTCATTGCAATGAACATTCATAAGCAAAAATAGTGTAGAAATATGGTATACTGTAGGACACACTGTGACACACTACAGCTTTCACAATCAGATGTTTTTATCTGTTTTGGGAGATGCTGTATGAAGGGTTCAGAAGAGGGGAGGGTGGATGAATGGGACTTGGGTGCCAATATGAAATTTACAAAGAACCAATAAAAAGCTTAAAAAATGCAAAATTTCCATGGGGTCAAATCTATATTGAAATACAGAAATTACAACAGCACATAGTGCAAACATGCAGGAAGTGGTGGTGAGTTTAATATAACAATTTTAGGTGTGTACACTTTTACTTCCCCTGTCCTCTGCTTCATTACATGCAAAATTTGGTCTATGACAATGTATTATTCAATGACTGAATTATAGTCACTGAACTAATACCTTTTAATCCTTCAGTTAATCTCTAGGAAAGCATTTATAAGGTTCCCCAGCAATCAAGGAGTTTATATTTCAATGTATATCACTGAAGAAAAGGTTCAAATGAGCTTTCCAAACTTTTCACCCAAATGCGATGTCACACACATGAGAAGTACAATTTTGAAATTCCGATTTGAAATCGAAAGCTACTAACTCACTTTAGAAGTGCAGTGCAGACAGAAGTTTTTTGTTTGTTTGTTTGGTTGGTTTTTGTTTTTTTTTTTGTTTTGTTTTGTTTTGTTTTGTTTTTACCAGTAGATTATATCTCTAGTTAAATGTTCCATCAAAACGTGCAATCACTTCTGTGGCTGGGTTAAGGTCTTGAGAATTTATTGCAAGTTCCACAATTAGGTGCCCTGATTTTAGTCACCAATATGACCTGAAAGAACTGCGTTCATAGGAGGGAAAAACTAAACAAAACAAACAATAAAACAAGTTAACTTATTCAAGAACTAACTGTGGGGGTATAATTGGCACTGGGTTGCCCCGTTGTATAATGTAATCTTTATCAAACAAAAGATGCTCTTACAGAGATTCATTGTTTAGACATGTTTTTAAATAGGGAACCAAACATTATAAAAATGGAAGGAGGATGTAAGAAGAGTAGGGGACGAAGGGTTTTTTCATTTAATTTTATTATTAATTCATTTTTATACTCCATATTCTACTCCCTTTCCCCTTATTCACCCTCCCTCTGTTCCACATCCCATACCTCCTCCCCTGTCTCCATGTGGATGTTTCGACTCCCTACCCCACTTGACTGCTAAACTCCCTGGCACCTCCAGTCTCTTGAGGGTTAGGTGCATCATCTCTGAATGAACACAGACCTGGCAGTGCTCTACTGTACATGTGTTGGGGGCCTCAGATCAGCTGGTGTATACTGTCTCTTTGGCGGTCCAGTGTTTGAGAGATCTCCAGGGTCCAGATTAATTGAGACTGCTGGTCCTCCTACAGGGTCACCTTTCTCCTCAGCTTCTTTCAGCCTTCCCTAATTCAACAACAGGGGTCAGCAGCTTCTGTCCATTGGATGCATGCAAATATCTGCACCTGACTTTGTTTTGGATTTGAATGACTTTTAGTTTGAGATGTATCATCATAATAATATCAGAGACTAGCAGCTCATGAACTACATTTTCCCACAGTAGACCATTTTCTCTTAGTAATTATAGCCTCCATACAGTTCCAGTATCTATTTTGATTAAGTTAATATCTATCTCTGACAATTAGGTATCTGAAATGGTACAAGACTATATACACTACCTATACAGTAACATAAGAATCCTCACACTGCCTCCATGAAACACCACAGACATGGCAGCCTGTGAATAAGAAAACTGATTTCCAAAGGTTCTGGCAGGTATAAGGCATGATCAATACAGTGTGGAATCCATGTACTACTGATGAATCACTTCCTGGCCAGTGGACACTTTGAGTTCTGCTTTAATTTTCTTTTGTTCATTCACAGTAGAATGATCCCTCTTGTCTTTTCTATATAAAGACATATAAAGATAATCTCATATCCTATGTGATAAAATTCAAATCTTATATCATTATATATATATATATATATATATATATATATATATATATATATATATTTGCCTATACTAAGGCTCTATCACTGGCCAACTATATTGGGGACTGAGATAAACACACATATATTTTAGTAAGGACATCATCGTCTAATTTATGACCTAAGGTCATGCTGTTTTGAGTACAATCTTCATGCACAGTGGTGTTGACAGACATAATTTGATGGTACATATAGATTTCTTGTGCTGCTGTGAATTTAGTAGTGTGATCTCTAACACTGATTTATATCTTCAGCTCCAAGTTAATAAGAAGCAAAATTAAGTTTTGAAATTACATGGAGAAGTAGAATATTTCATGACTAAATGCTGGGTTGTTTTTGTTTTTTACTTAATTTATTTTTTGATTTATATTAGATCCCACTCATGACTGCTCTGCCACTTACCTCCTTCCACACCACAATCATTCCCCCCACCCTCCCCCTTCTACTCTAAACTGGTTGCCCACCCATGGTTTTCCCCCACCCTGGCACATCAAGTATTTGCAAGTCTAGTTGCTTCCTCTCCACTGAGGCCAGACACGTTGGCCCAGCTAGAAGAATATATCCTAGGGACAGGAGGCAACAGCACCTATTTTTTTCTTTTAAATTTTTTATTAGGTATTCTCTTTATTTATATTTCATAATTCATAGACCACATGATATATATATATATATATATATATATATATATATATATATATATATATATATGTTATTAGCCATCCATCAAATATAGGATAGGTAAAGATCTTTTGCCAAAATGTTGGTTGCTGTTTTGTCCTATTGACACCCAGAAGATCATGTGTTTATCCCAGACATTGGAACAAGAACCTGTGAAGTTGAAGTTGCTTTAAAGATGTGAAGATGTTGCAGATTCCAGAGCTGTGACATACCTGCAGAAGAAAGCTGGTAACAGGTGGATGAACCACTTCAAAATAAAGAAATTGTGAAAAGATTTGTAGATGCAGAGTTTGTCAATTGCCTAGCTGGTTTTCGGTCTTGCTTTTGTACACTATTTGCTCATGTGATCCCTTTCCTATCATTTCTAGTGGCAATGTATATCCTGTGGTGCTGGTAGTACATGATTTTGATTTTGATATTGATTTTGATTTTATAAGGGATTACAGTTAAAAGATTTCATGAATGTAAGGAAAAAAGACAGGATTTGGGACATATAATATTGTTAAGATGTTAAGGACTATGAGTACTTTTTAAGTTGGACTAATTAAAATTTTCATAATTCTATGGCTAGGTATGGCTCCCATAGGCTTGCACAAGCCTGTGACGGCAAGGGAGGGGAATTGGATGGTTTGAATACGTTTGCCCATAAGATTTTCACTATTAATACTAAGTATGACCCAGCACTTGGGAGGCAGAGGCAGGCAGATTTCAGAATTTGGGGCCAGCCTGGTCTACAGAGTGAGTTCCAGGACAGCCAGGGCTACACAGAGAAACCCTGTCTCAAAAAACAAACCAACCAACCAAGCAAACAAACAAACACTAAGTGTGGTCTTATTAGAGGACTATACAAAAACATAATTCATAATTCAAAAGATCTTAGTTTGGAAAAAAAGATAAATTAGTTGTTTTAGTGACTGGTTTTGCTGTCAATAGCGTAAAACAAAAAGAAACAACTAAAGAACCTAACAGAAAACTCTGGAGATTTGTTGCAGTGGTTTATTAAAAGCACTAGCATTAAAGAAACAAAATAAGAAAGATGACTGCTTGAGAAGAATGGCTCCCAGAAGCTAATATTCATGAATGTTTGACCTCCAAGTGGTGAAACTGTTTTGGAAAGAATAGGAGGAGGAGCGTTGGGAGAGGTATGTCCCTGGAGATAGGGTTAGAGATTAGTTACCTTTCTCTCTGACACCTAGCTCTTGTCTCAACATGTAAGCTCTAATCCACTGCTGTAGTACAGTTTATGCCTGTCTCTAGGCTTTCTGCCATGATGGTCATGGGTTCTAACACTCTGAAAGCATCAGCCCCTTTAAATACTTTTTTTCAAAAAGTTGCCTTGATCTTAATGTGTCTTCACAGAAATTAAAATATAACTAAGAGAATGTGTTACATTGGAAGATGCAATCCAGTGGTATTTATGAAACCATTTTAAACAAAATGTATACAGATCTTTTTTATGGGCTAATTGGAGATATATAATATTTGGTGTTTTATTTGTTATGAATTGTTCACTAAACTATTACTTAGTTTAATAAACTTTTAAAGTTATTATTTTATTACTTTATAGTGTGAAATAGAAGGATGGCCAAGAGTCTAAGGCCTACATGAGCAAAAGAATGAGTCCCAGGTCTATGTGACCTGCAGAATGATCTCTTGTCTTACAGAACACCGAGCAAAGGAAAATGAGACCAAAATCAACTTATTATATTGTACACACTCATCCACTATTTCATCGTATAATATTATGAAGTAAGAAATTGATTAGAATGAGAGTATCTTAAAGGGAAAACAAATATTTCATCAAAAGAATGAATTTTAAATAATTGCCCTCACAGATGATGAGTAGAATTTATTATAAATAAATTAAATACCTCACCTATCTGTCTTTTAATCTGAACACTGTCTTTTCCTTTTACAGGAATATATCTAAAATGTATTGTGGACTCTTGACAATTTAAAAGCCATTATATGTGAAAAAAGAATTCTGCAACTGAAGAAACATAGTTATCCTGACTGTGGTGACATTCTCATCAATGAGGTAATGGTCTGAGTCATCAAAGTTGTTGTTCTTCCTCTTTGCATCACTTAAACTTTCTTCAAGAAAAAATAATGTCAAGGAGGCACAGGAAAATCTTAAAAGTGATATATGTCATTAAAACTATCTATATTTGCTTTGACCAAGTATTTCTTAAGTAAAAACTAATAATAAAAAGTTACATTTACTTAATGATTTATTATAACACACACTAAATAATATGGTATTGTGGCAGAAATTATCATACTTTTTTAAGAAGCTATATTTTATTGTATGAGATTAATACACTCTATAATTCATAGTTCAAAAAAAAAACCTAGAATCCATGTGCTTTGAGAGTAACTTACAAAACCTAGAACTGTAATATGTGGCAAGCTACTTAAGTTTTATTACAAAGCAATAATGATAAAAACTGTATGGTATTAGTACAGAGACAGACATGTTGATCAATGTAATACTGAAGACCCAGAAATAAAACCACACAGTAACTAACACTTGATCTTTGACAATGAAGCCAAAATTATACAATGGAAATAAGAAAGCAACTTCAATAAGTGCTGGTCTCACTGGCTGGCTATGTAGAAAAATGAAAATAGAACCATACTTGTCACCTTGTACAATCATCAATTCTAAGAGGATCAAGGACCTCAACATAAAACCAGATACACTGAATCTAAAAGAAGAACAAGTGAGGAAGAGCCTTGAACTCATTGGCACAGGGAGAATTTCATAAACAGAATTCCAATGGCTCACACTCTAAGATCAAGAATTGATAAATGGGACCTCATGAAACCGGAAAGCTTCTGTAAGGCAAAGGGCATAGTCAATAAGACGAATCAGCAACCTGCAGACTGAGAAAAAATCTTCACTAACCCTACATCTGATAGAGGACTAATATCCAATATATATAAAGAACCTAAGAAGCTAATCACCAAAAAACAAACAAACAGCCCAATCAAAAAATGAGCTATAGAACTAAACTGAGAACAGAACTCACAACAGAGTATTGCACATGGCTGAGAAGCACATGAAGAGAAGTTCAAAGTCCTTAAAAATCAGAGAAATGCAAATCAAAACAACCCTGAGATTCTACTTTACACCAATCAGAATGACTAATATCAAATCCACAAGCGACAACATATGTTGGTAAGGATATGGAGAAAGAGCAACACTGATTCATTGCTGGTGGAATTGCCAACTGGTACAATTCCTCTGGAAATCAAACTGGAGGTTCCTCAGAAAATTGAAAATAGATCTACTTGAAGACCAAGTTTTACCACTTGTAGTGGCTATTCCTGGTTGCCAACTTGACTATATTTGGAATGAACTACAATCCAGAATTGGAAGGCTCACCAGTGAACCTAATCTGGAGACTGGGAGATAGAAGTTTCTGATCTGGATCTTGGTATGGAGATCTTGAGGCATAGTGGCTATGGATTCCAGAAGATTAAGACAGGGAGATCTCCAAGATCAAGGTCATCTGGGATTAAAGGTGTGGTAGCACACACTTTTAATCTGGGCTACACCTCCTGCTGGAGACCTTATAGGGACATTGGAAGAAGGGAGTCTGGTTCTCACTCTTTCGCCTGCTTGCCATGTGGGACTAAACAACTGCTAGATCCTTGGACTTCCATTCACAGCTACTACTGAACCATTGTTGGGAATTGGACTGCAGACTGTAAGTCATCAATAAAATCCTTTAATATATAGAGACTATCCGTAAGTTCTGTGACTCTAGAGAACCCTGACTAATACACCACTCTTAAGAATATACCCAAAATATGCNNCANNATACCACANGGACNNNTGNTCCANTATGTTCATAGCATCCTTGTTTGTGATAACCAGAAGGTGGAAACGACTCAAGTGAATTATGTATAATTTGAGAAACTATTTTATCACAAATTGTTTTATAATTTTTAAAAACATTAATTTGTGAAATTGAAAATAATTTCATAATCGTTTTAACTCACAGAAGCAAAATGATTTTATGAAAGTTCTCCAAATGAAGAAATTTAACACATATTACAAATAAATATTAGCTGAGTTTAAAATATATCAATAGGGTTTCAACAATGCCATTGATTATAATAATTGTAAGAACACACAATATATTTTCCTCTATAAATATGAATTAGATCACATTTTGCAAAGGTGTATTTTTTTAATTAGCAGTTAGTGTTTCAATTTAATTATGATTCATTGAAGATTCTATGAATTCTTGTAACCTTTACGAATTTAATTTTATTATTCTTTATAAATGAGGAGTTAGAATTGAAATAACCTGTAAAGGTACTTTTAAATCAAGTTCCTACTAATTTAGGAAAACACTAGTGCTCAAATCAGTTGCTGTTTTTGCAATACATGGAATGAAATATAAGGATCAGAAAATACTACAACTGATCACACAATCACCAGTTGAAAATCTGACTTATGCATACTATATGAAATATATCTATAGAATATATGCTATCTATAATACATGTTATAATATTTAAATATTTGATTGGATTGCAACAATTCTATAAGCAAGCCAGCAGTGCATTGGTAGAGCAAATACATAATCACAGAAAATTTCCTGGAGCTTGTGGTTGCTGTTAGTATCTCCTACTCCTCTCTGTTCCTACCACACTTTTTCTCCCATCAGAATATACACTTTTCTAACTCTCATTAATAAACAAGCAGTCATCTAAGTGATAATATGATATGATAAAATGTAACAAAATTTAACTTATCAGAATCAGGCACAACGAACAAACAAATGTCAAAATTCCAGAAAGAAGACCAAGAAATATAGATACAGATACGCACTCATTTAAACTCTCAGGAATGTCACAAAAATGCAAAAGTAGAAACTATATAATATATATTCAAAGGACACATAGCTTAAAAATAGATTAGATAGATAGATAGATAGATAGATAGATAGATAGATAGATAGATAGATAGGATGCCATTTAAATTGCAAATTTCCTTTTAAAGGAGAAGGAAAGGGAAGGGAAGGGAAGGGAAGGGAAGGAAAGGAAAGGAAGAAGCACCAAATCAAGTTCCTACTAATTTAGGAAAACACTAGTGCTCAAATCAGTGGCTTATTTTCAGGAAAAATATCTCCAGTGATGCCCTTGTGTTTATTTTCCTTTGGTCATCTTCTGTTGTGAATGTGGCTTGCCCTTGAGAATAGTATGTTTCCTTAGTGAGATTCCTTTGGGAGATTACTAAATTTTCATTTTTATATGGTTATCAAGTGGAAATACCACTTGTCCTCTCAGATTGAATACCCCATCATGTGCAGATGTGATGGCCCTGTGCATGCTGTCTCAGTCTTGGTTAAGTTCATATTTGCTCTGGTCCTGTTGTGTTTGGAAGAATTCATTACCCTTGCATTCTGCATCCTTTCTAACTCTTAAACTCTTTCTGTGTCTT
Organism: Mus pahari; assembly: GCF_900095145.1. Lineage (NCBI taxonomy): Eukaryota > Metazoa > Chordata > Mammalia > Rodentia > Muridae > Mus > Mus pahari. Next base: position 63,335,482 of record NC_034593.1, read on the forward strand.
TTCTGTATGGTTCTTTGAGACTTGGGGAGAAAGATTTTTGAGAAATGTTTAGTTCTGAATGAAGGTCTCTCACATTTTGCACATTGCCTGAGTATGTGCCTCTGTATTTATTCCTACTTTCCTTGATGATAGGCAAGGGAGTGATTGGTGACTGTAGTAGTATGTCATAAAGAGTCATTTTACTACTGTGTTATTTTAGTAGAAGAGTAGAATTTGGGACAAAAATATTGTAGAGGACAGCCATTCTCACCAGCAATGCATAAATTTTCCTTCTTCTCATACTCTTGCCAGCATCTGTCTCCTTACTGTAATGACCATCATTGTGCCTGGGATAAGATAGAATTTCAAAACAAAACAAACTCATATACTTTTGTTTTAATTTATAGATAGAAAATGGTTTATATATTTATAGGTGATTTCTATTTCTCATTATTTCTATTTCTCATTATTTCAGATCTGTCTTATGATTGAATTGTCATGTCTTTATGCTACATTGTGTGTAAAGAGAAGACCTCTTCTCTTTATTCCTCTTGTTATCCATATATTGTAGATTTCAGAGCTGTGTTAGATTGATAGCTATCAAATGATCTCTTATTCTGTAATCTGTCTTTTGACTTGATTGTTTTCTAGGCCGAGCAGACACTTTTGAACTTTATGAGTTCACATTTGCTGGTCTTGGGAATTATTTCCTCAGCTAGTGGATCTTACTAAGAAAATCTTTTTTTTTTTTAGTATGCTCCAAAATGTAATAAGGACACATGCTCCACTATGTTCATAGCAGCCTTATTTATAATAACCAAAAGCTGAAAAGAACCCAGAGGTCCCTCAGCGGAGGAATCCATACAGAAATTGTGGTACGTTTACACGATGGAGTACTATGCAGCTATTAAAAACAATGAATTTATGAAATTCTTAGACAAATGGATGGATTGGGAGGGTATCATCCTGAGTGAGGTAACACAATCACAGAAAAACACACATGATATTCACTCACAGAAAAGTGGATATTAGCCCAGAATCTCAGAATCCTTCTTAGAACAGGAACAAAATACCCATGGAAGGAGTTACAGAGGCAAGTTCAAAGCAGAGATTGCCCAACTTGGGGATCCATCCCATAAACAACCACCAAACCCAGACATTATGGAAGAAGCCAACAAGAGCCTGCTGACAGGAGCCTGATATAGCTGTCTCCTGAGGGGCTCTACCAGTGCCTGGCTAATACAGAAGTAGATGCTCAAAATTATCCATTGGATGGACCACAGGGTCCCCAATGAAGGAGCTAGAGAAAGTAACCAAGGAGCTAAAGGGGTTTAAAGCCCCATAGGAGGAACATCAATATGAACTAACAAGTACCCCCAGAGCTCCCTGGAACTAAACCACCAATCAAAGAAAACACATGGTGGAACTTGTGTCTCTAGCTGCATATGTAGCAGAGGATGGCCTAGTTAATCATCAATGGGAGGAGAGGCCCTAGGCCCTGTGAAGGTTCTNTGCCCCAGTATAGGGGAATGCCAAGACCAGGAATGGGAGTGGGTGGGTTGGGGAGCAGGGGCAGGGGGGAAGAGGGGATTTTTGGAGGGAAAACTGCGAAAGGGGATAACATTTGAAATATAAATAAAGAAAATATCTAATAAAAAGAAAAAAGAATTTTTTTTTCTATTCCTATATCTTCAGAAACTCTTACTTCTTTGTTCCCAGGTTTCCCTGAGGTCTTTACTTTTGTCCAAAGTGAGAGGGTCCCACTCACACTTCTCTGCATCGGGATATCAATGTTTTCCTGAGATATTTGTTGAAGAGGCTTCCTTTGCTCTACTGTACAGTTTTAAAATCCTTGTCAAAATGCAGACAATATAGCTACTTGGATTTTTATATTGAACCTCTATTCTATTCCTTGCATCTATGTGTCTATTTCTGTGCCAATATCTTTTATTACTGTAACTCAATATCATAACCAAAAAATTGGTGAAATATCCATTATTCTTATGATTTGATTTTGGTTCAGGTTCTCTAGTATCTTTTCTGATTTAGTGAGAATTTTAAGATTTTTTTATTATTACTCCTTGGAATAACAGCAATAGTAACAATAGTATTTTGCTGAGAATTGCACTGGATCTATAGACTGTAGATTGATTTTTTGGTAAAATAGTCATTTTTACAATATTCATTTTTCCAACTATTGAAAATGATAAATCTTTGAATCCTTTCCTCTCTTTACTCTTTTCAAATCTGTAATGTAAAGGCCTACATGTTTATTGCAGGTATTTTATTTTTTAGAGAATAATGAAGGGTATTTAGATCCTGGTTTCTCTGTATGTTTGTTATTGACATATATAAAAGCTACTGGTTTATTATATGTTAATTTGTAACTTGTCACTTAGCTAAATGTTGAAATATTTAGGACCTTTCATATATAAAACCACATCTGCATGTGATATCTCACTTTTGTATATTCCTTATATTCTCATGTTGTATCATATGGTCACTTAGAAATTAATAATATTTCAGGTGGCTTGGGATTGAAATCATGACCTATAGAAGGGCAGTTGGCACTGTTAACCACTTAACCACCTGTGGTGGCAAAGAGATGTGGGATTTGGAATAGTCAGAGGGTGGATGGGGGTGGGAATTAAAATATGGGGTGAAAAAAATGAATGAATGAATGAATTAAAAGATAATAAAGTAATTACTATTTTTTCAAAGTTATATCAAGTAGACCTCAAATATTCAGCAAGGGTTACATATATAATCACAATTTTAAAAATAATAGAGATACAAAAGTCAAGCTAGAATATCATTCCAATATCCAAATATTTAAGATACTATGGAAGAACCAAGTATTTCTTACATGAAGAAAGACAGAAATGAGAATATATCAGGTCAGAGGAAGACACAGAGGTTGTGACAGAACTTGCAACAAGCATCTTTAAGAGTCCAGTAGAGCCGGGTGTGGTGGCGCATACTTTTAATCCCAACACTGGGAGGCAGAGACAGGCCGATTTCTGAGTTCGAGGCCAGCCTTGTCTACAAAGTGAATTCCAGGATAGCCAGAGTTATACAGAAAGACCCTGTCTCGAAAAAAAAAAAAAAAAAAAAAAAAAGAATCCATCAGAAGGAGAGGCCCTTGGTCCTGTGAAGGATTGATGCCCCAGTGTAGGGGAAGTGTGAAGTGCAGTTTGAAGTGTTGCGAGACACTGAGTTTGTATATAGGTGGATGAATACCTTCATAGAATCAGGGGAGGGGAGATGGTATATGGTGTTTCCAGGGGTGACCAAGAAATGGGATAACATTTGAAATGTAAATAAAGAAAATATCCAACTAAAAGTAAAAAAAAAAAAAAAAAGCCACTATTAATATTTGTATTCAAATTATCATTCTGTTTGAAAGGACTATCAGAAAATGTGTCAAATTCTTTCAACTGGAGATCATCGCAGATAGTTATAGCTGATTCAAAATAATACCATATTTAAATTCACCAAGTCACTGAAGGAAAATCCTTCAAATGTTTATTATTTAATATTTTACAACCACAATATTCCTTCTAAATTACTTTTTAATGTTTAAATGATAAAAGATATTAGATGATTATTTGAGTGGCAAATCAAGTCAGTGAAATCCATGGAAAATGTATATTGTTAAATCTTCCCTGTTATAGTTATCAATTCTTACTGATACAAAACACAGTTATTAAAGAAGTGTTCCTATTCTGGTAAATATATCACCTTAATTTGATTTCTAGGGACATGAATTTATCATTCCACCCATTACAGACAAATTGAAAGCATGTAGTTAATGGTAGGTTTATTTAACTGAAATGCAATTGTCTTAGTCTTTCCAATTTTATATTATAGAATATAATACCATGCTCATGCAAGTATAAATTATAGGGTATGTGTTTTGTATCTGCTATAATAAGTTTCAAATATAAGTTGTAAGAAACTTGGCAGTAGCATTGAAAGACATTTATTGGGCAGACATGAAAAACTATAAAGCTGTTAGCTGCATTGCAATTGACAACAGGAGATAAAGTTTTCTCTTTTATGAGTACCAGGAGAGGAATAGGCTCCAAAATATTTTTTTCTGTAAATAAATGGTTGTTTAGAAGTTTTATATACATTTCAAAGTGATAGTTATACAATTATTTCTCTAGGGTAAGTAATACATTCCAATTTTTTTAAATAATAAAAGAATTTATAAAAATATACAATAACAATTCTGGAATAGTTCATTAAAGTTTTATATCATTATATCTCATATATAATTGCACAAAGTAGATAGTATATTATAACATCAGTATAAAATAGCATACATATAATCAATGAATAAGCATACATACTGTTATATAGTATATCATAATGTCACAAATGTTCCTTCCCACTTTCTTCACCACAAATAAAGATACTAATGAAAATTATATTGCTGAGAATGATTTTGTATACTATTTTAAAACACACAATAATTTTATACATATATTTTGTTTGAATTTGTAATTAGGAATTATCCTCCTCACCTACTTTTTAGATATTTTAATATGTTTCTGTAAGTAACAGATATGAAATTATTAGGCAAATGGATGGATCTGAAGGATATCATCCTGAGTGAGGTATCACAATCATAAAAGAACTCACATGATATGCACTCACTGATAAGNGGATATTAGCCCAGAAACTTAGAATACCCAAGAAACAATTTGCAAAACACATGAAACTCAAGAAGAAGGAAGATCAAAGTGTGGATACTTCATTCCTCCTTAGAATGATGAACAAAATACCAATGGAAGGAGTTACAGAGACAAAGGTTTGAGCTGAGACAGAAGGAAAGACCATCCAGAGACTGCCCCACCCAGGGGTCCATCCCATAAACAACCACCAAATGCAGACACCATTGCATATGCCAGCAAGATTTTGCTGACAGGACCCTGATATAGCTGTCTCTTGTGAGGCTATGCCAGTGCCTGGCAAACACAGAAGTGGATGCTCACAGTCAGCTATTGGATGGANCACAGGGTCCCCAATGGAGGAGCTAGAGAAAGTACCCAAGGAGCTGAAGGGGGCTGCAACCCTATAGGAGGAACAACAATATGAACTAATCAGTCGCCCCAGAGCTCGTGTCTCTAGCTGCATATGTAGCTGAAGATGGCCTAATAGGTCATCATTGGGATGAGAGGTCCTTGGTCTTGCAAAGATTATATGCCCCAGTACAGGGGAATGCTAGGGCCAGGAAGCAGAAGTGGGTAGGTTGGGGAGTAGGACGCGGGGAATGTATAGGGGACTTTCAGGATAGCATTTGTAATATAAATGAAGAAAATATCTAATAAAAAAAGAAATTTCTGTTTGTCAAGACAATGAAACACTCCAAATCTCCATATCTTTAAGGCACAATCTGTAAGCCATGTCTAATCTAAACTGCTCAGGGAATGATATTTACATTTATCATCAGTTTCTTCTCGTATAGCAAGATGCTGAGTTATTCTCAGTAATCGGAACAAATGAGGCTCCATGGCTTTATTCTTCAACACAACTGAATTATTAGTACAAATACAACTGGATTATCAGTACAAAAGCGTTCAGAAGGGAAAGGGAAAGGTACTGTTAAGTTTGCGACAGTCAAATGGGAAGTATATCCATTTTTAAGCAGGAATCATGAGGATGAAGAAAAAGGTTTGATTATAAACCGATCATGTTCTTAGTATATCTCCCTCCTAGTATGTATGCTTTATGTGTCATTACATCTGTTTGTTTCTACAAGTGTATGCTGCTTTGTCAAATCAGTGATAATGCATACCGATCCAGTTAATAGTTTAATTTTGCTATTCATCTGCCAATCATAGTCTCTCTTAATAAGCTACATGATAACCACAAATAAGAATATTCTATAAGCTGTAGAATAAGAATATTACTTTCATCCATTGACTCAACACATGGTTGTCCACTGAGTACATTACACATACATTTCTAAGTCCAGATGGTTTGAAGATTAGTGAAATATGATACCTGCTCTTCAGAAGATGTCTTCTTGTTAGAATAAAATAAGTAAGAGTATTCCTGGATTAAAGAGCTGAAATGGAACAGAGTAGTAAGGAAAGTCTCAAGAAATGAATTTGCCTGAGAAAAATAAATAGTCCATGCTAAACCATGGAAGAAAATAATTACATTATTATTAGAAATAACACTTTCAAAATCACAATTCTCTGTCATTCATGACTGAACTAAAATGTAGACATTGTCATAATAAGTAATACCACATTTTTAGTATTTTTAAAACTCACTATCAATAGTGCTTCATATTATTTATTCAGTAAGAAAGCCAAATGTGGTGTGGTGATTGCTAATCTCCCAACTTGGCTAGATAGGAACAAGTGTCAGTGAGCCCCTGGAGGAATCGGTAGTGTAATATTTTAGGCATGACATCAACCCTGAACATGAGTGCTCCCATTCGATGAATTGAAGTATATGGGAAACAAAATCTGTAACAACAAAATTTTAACTAAGTTCTGTTTCCCTTCTCTGTATTCTAGATAACAGTTGGCAACTGACTTGCTTTCCATTTCTTCCCCACATGGTTTAACTGACTCCTCCTAAACCATCAACCAAATTAAAACTTTCCCATTAACTTCTTTTTTTCCCAGATATTTCATCATAATAAAAACATGAGAACATTTAAAAGATATAATTGTCGTATGGACTGAAGATAATGTAAGGAAGATACACAGAAGGTTCTTTGATTTAATAAAATGATGTCCTTAAGTGGATTGGACAAACAGGTGAGACTTGTTAACAATTTTCTTGGTAGCTCCACATTCTCAGTTGTTAAGAATGTAGCCTAAAATATTATTATCTAGTTGTTTCCATGTCACGATTATTCTGTGTTAGCTAAGCTCACCATTTTTTACTGTCACACATAGAATGACTTAAATGGAAAATGTTTTATTTTATGACACTGGACATAAGTACCTTATCAGGACCAGGAGTGGCTAACATGCGTCTGAAGGCTTCTCGCACTGCAGATAAGTGTCTATAGAGTGTGAAAGTGATCATTTTCTCTATTCATATTTCTCATGAAATATTTTATGTGTTATATTTCTTACAATAACACTGCCAAATTGGTTCAAAACTCATCTAAATCATTTTCCATTTCTTTAAGGTTATGCTCAAATATAATTCTATTGAGGTATCATATGTTATGACTTCAATATTGGTAATAATTTTGCACATTAAAAACAATACGATATTCCAGTTCACTCTGAAATTGGTTGTGTGAGGTTTTGCCATGAATTGATCCTGAATATTCTTCATGTAGCTTCAGAGAGGAGAGTGAAATGACCATCTTCTTTACTGCAACTCGTTTCTTTTCTTTCAGCCTTTTAGTGCCAACATTTTATATATCTCTTCTGTTTGTTTACAATTTTATCTCCTTTTCTAAGTACTAACATTGCTTCTTCACTTTTCACTTTCTTTTATTTAATTACATATACCATAAAGTCTTTCTACAGTTGGAATTCAAATCTACAAATAACCACTTTCTACACAACAAACATTATCTTGTAAGTGCAGGCAGTTTGTCTTCCTTTACGTAATTACTGAAGACAATGGAGAAGAAAATACATTCAAGGGATTCTTATTGAATAGTAAAGCACGGTTACATTGTTATAATCTGTAAACTTTCTGAGAATGTTCTAAATGTATAACTTATAATGCATATGAATGTATATATAGATATGATATAGATATAGATGATATACATATATAGAGAGGCATATATATATTTATAAATTGTGTATAAAGTAGGTAGAAACTGCTTTGTTAGTGTTACATTTGTTGTGAAAATATGTGTATCTAAAATGTGAAAACAATCATTCTTTAAAGGATCATTATATGAGGAACTTTGTTTACCAAATATCTTCATGACATAATTCAAAGCAGCTACTGTGCCTACTCTGTTTCAGTACTTAAAATCCTTGAAACACTTATATTGGGAATTAATCTGACATGTCTTAGGTAAAACTTCTATAACTTTGTTATAGAATCTCAGCCATATAGTTTACTATTCTGTGCTCAACATAATCATGTGTTTATCAACTTCAAAATAATGATTAAACTTTCCAGCAGGTTAACCTACTCCAAAACATTGTTTGTACACTTAAATGGTACAGATTCACCAAGATATGTAACATGAATGTATTTGGGTATGTGAACATATGTGTCTGTGTCTGCTGTGCTCAGATGTGGACTTCACATTTCTTGCCAGCCATTTTTTGTGAAACAATGATTCTAATGCAAATTACCAGTATGAGAGTGACTCTTTCTGGGCCTAGGATGCCTCTCAGTGACTTCCTGTATCATTCCATTGTCTAAATGTTTTCTTCTAGCATTGGGGTTACAGACATGTGTTCCGACCTATAGTTCCTTTACTGACTATGTCATCACTATGGTTTAAAATCCTAAATTTCATTGTTAAATTTTAACAGATTATATAATATGCATATATATTAGGGACTCTAAGACTGTACAATCTTTGAAGTTAAACAAAGAAGAAATTGTTATGTTATGGTAGGATTTAAGATCTTGTTTCATATTTCAGAGGCTGAGAAGAGGCACATATTTCCCTTTTTCCTCCAAAAAAAAATATTCAATATGCCTTCACATCTGTAGAATGATTTACTACTTTGCTTTTTTCTGATTTTGCTCATTTTATATTTATTTTTGTTAGAGGTGAAGGTATTATTTCTGAATTGTACATAGAAAAAATGATAATTCCAACCTGAGGTAAATATATATATATTACAACCAAAATAAAAAGGTAGGCCTGATTCTATTTGTATTTTTGAACAGCTTTTAAAATGTAGCCTTCCAGAAATTGTAATATATGATTACATTGTATCACTCTGAAGACTCTAAGTGGTAGGTGAATTACTGATGATGTGCCATTACTTAATGAAATGATGATATTCATGGAAAGGGTGTCTTTGTGTGTTTGAGAATGAGATAGAGAACCAGATCAATAAATAAAATTCATTTCATTTTTGTTGTAAAGTTTAAATTTTAACTAAACCATTTTACACTAGTCACATAATTTTCCAACAATTTTTAAGAGGCAGAGGGAGACCTGAAATAATTTAATCAGCAGGTTATTTGGGAGTTGAATCTGCTAAAGGAATATTTAAATTATTAATTTGCCAATGCACAATTATATTTCCAGCTTATTTAGGTCAAATTATTTTAATTATTTTTCTCTTGCTGTGATAAACAATTTAGATCAAGGTAGCATTTAGAAGAAAAATATTATTTTGTCTTATTTTTCTAGATGAGTAATATTTCTTCATGGTATATGAAACATAGAAACAAGAGTAGTCATAATGTCAGCAACAAGAAGCAGACATAAAATATCTCAAAATGCAAGCATTAAGCAGAGGAAGCCGTGGAAATGGTGGTATACTTTTATTGTCAAAGTTGTTTCTCAGTCAACTACTTCCTCCAGCAGGGCTGAGCCATGGAAACCTCCCCCAAACAAAGCTAGCAATGGGAGACTAAGAGTGTAATTCCCTGAGTATATGAGAGATATTTCTCATTCAGAACACTCTCTTTACAAGGTGGTTGTATCCATCACTGGAGAAAAAAAAATAAGACTATTTCAAAATGTTATTAAATAAAATGAAAATCCAGAGAAGAAAAACAAAACAATCCTTCTTTTTAAAAATAACTAAACATAAAGAATTTTATTTTGAAAGCTTTTTTGTTATATTCACAATTTTATAAACTGCAATAGATAAAGCAAATCCATATACTAATGAAGCATATGTGCTTGCTTCATTTCAAATGAATAATTAAGCCTTGTCTGAATATTAATAATGCAGCATAAAAAAATCTTCAACATTTTTCTTGAGTGGATTGATATTTTTATTTTATAATTGTCAATGCTATTTTCACAAAAATATAAAACAAAATGCAGAAATACATTTATAGTAATTTCAGAAATTATTGTAGGTCTTTCCTAATCCCAAGCTGAAATTTATTTAACTTTTTTTATGAACTCATGTTAACAAAAAGAGCAATCAGAAAATTTTATGTTGAAATATTCTAACGCAATTCAAGATCAAAACATATAAATGTGAACATAAAAGCTAAAAAAAGATATTAAGAAATGGTTAAAAAAGACTTTGCTTTCTGTGGTCACAAGATTATATTTCTGAAAAAGCTGAAACTATTGATTTTACAAGAAAGCAAAGAAGTTCATAACAAACCACATGTTACCTGTATGTATGCTTTGAGTACAGCCTGGGTTTTACTGGACAACACATTTGTACCCTCTTTTCAGAGGAGAGCAATCTTTCTTGGTCCCAGCCTCTCTCTGTTGTCTGTAGTTTTTTGTTTTGTTTTGTTTTTTGTTTTGTTTTCTGTAGGAATGAGTCCTCATGGGCTTTTCCCAACCCAGTTTGATGTGGTGGTGTCCAAGTTTTTCCCCCTCACATTGGGTAATAATGTTGGTAAGACTTTTTGGACATAAATTTTGATGTTACTGGGAAACACAATCTCAAATCAAACTTCCTTATGCTTAGGTTACATTCATCATCATCATCATCATCATCATCATCATCATCATCATTATTATTAATTATTATTACTATTATTATTATTATTATTTTACTTCTCAAAAGCTGCCTCCCTCTCAGTTCCCTCTCAGAGAATTCTGTCTCCATCCCTCCTCCCCTTCACCTCTGAGAAAGTGGCCTACCCTGGGTATCCCACCACCCTGGGACAAGGAATCTTTGCAGGATTAGATGCATCCACTTCCACTGAGGCCACATAAGGCTGCCCTCTCCTATTTGCCAGGATCCTAGAATCAGCCCTTGTATTCTCTTTGATTGGTGAATCCATCTCTGGGAGTTCCCAGGGATTCAGGTGAATTGATACTGTTGGTATTCCTGTTGGGGTTGCCATCCCTTTCCAGGATTTAAATTCTCCTCAAATAACCATAACTAGACAAGACATCCCTTTTTTCCCAATTTTTATTAGGTATTTACTTCATTTACATTTTAAATGCTATCCCCAAAGTCCCCTATACCCTCCCCACGCCCCACCCCCGCTCACCTACCCACCCATTCCCCCTTCTTGGCCCTAGTGTGCCTCTGTAATTGGGGCATATAAAGTTTGCAAGACCAAGGGGCCTCTCTTCCCAATGATTAGGCCATCTTCTGCTACATATGCAGCTAGAGACTCGAGCTCAGGGGGTACTGGTTAGTTCATATTGTTGTTCCACCTACAGGGTTGTATCCCCCTTCAGCTCCTTGGGTACTTTCTCTAGCTCCTCCATTGGGGGCCCTGTGTTCCATCCAGTAGCTGACTGTGAGCATCCACTTCTGTGTTTGCCAGGTACTGGCATAGCCTCACAAGAAACAGCTATATCAGGGTCCTTTCAGCCAAATCTTGCTGGTGTATGCAATAGTGTCTGCGTTTGGTGGCTGATTATGGGATGGACCCCTGGGTGGGGCAGATTTTGGATGGTCCATCCTTTCATCTCAGCTCCAAACTTTATCTCTGCAACAAAACTCCCACGGAAGACATCCCTTTTTAAAGCAGATCTAAGGCCATGGATTATAGAATTGGTTACTTGGAAGAAACCAATACCTCTGCTGTCCCATAGAGTTATTGTGCCATCTGCTTCATAGGTAGGTGTCACATCTGGGTAAGGTTATTGCTTACCTTGCTCTTTGGAAAGTTTGCATGACATCTTCTGCTACCATGAAAGCTAGTCCCCAGGGACCAGGCATTCAATGCATTCGCAGTTAAAGAGCATGGAATGTTCATTAATAGGGATTTACCTTCTAGCTTTGAGGGGGGAAAGTGACAATACCAACAGCTGTGTGTTTTGAGAGTCCCTTCTCCCTAGGCAGCATCTAAAAGAAGTGTGTCTCATGTGTGGTGTTAGAGGACTTTTTATGTGATGTTTGTCTCTTAGAGGAAGCATCACAAGCTCAGACTAAAAAGATTCACTAAAATCAATGTTGTTCATACTATGTATACAGATGTTTACAAACTTATTTAAACATAAAGGTCATTGTGGTGGTTTGAATACGCTTGAAACAGGAAGTGACATTATTACTGGGTATGGTCTTGTTGGAGTGGGTGTGGCCTTGTTGAAGGAAGTGAGTCACTGTGGGCCCTCTTCCTAGAACCCTGAAGGATGTATTATCCTGTTTTCCTTTGAAACAAGATGGAGAACCCTCAGCATCCTGGATGCTACCATGTTTTCAGCCTTGATGAGAATGGACTGAACCTCTTCATCTGACAGTTAACCCCAACTATATTCTGTCCCTCATAAGAGCTGCCTTGGTCATGTTTTCTCTTCACAGCAATGAAAACTCTTATTAGTCAAAAAACTAGATCTCACATTAAAAAAAACTAACTGAAAAAAAATGCCCTTTTCTTAGATCAAGATGTGCCACCATGCTACAGAGTCGTTAAATTAAATAAAATCTGGCAATGTACTTTATGTTAAATGAATAATTTTAAATCACCAAAATGACCAGGATTTGAGACATTTGCTCAAAGAGTAAAAATAGAAAAATATTTTGTAATATGATGAAGTTCCTTTATGAAAAAATATCAGTAACCAAAGAAAAAGATACACACTGAATTTTCAAAAAAAGATAGCAAAATTATCAATAATTTTTAAAACTCTCTATTTGATCAGGTTCAAAAACCAAATAAATGTTACTGTACATCAGGAGACATAACTAAGGAACCATTGCCATGCCCATCACCGCAGAAGGTAAACAAACCAGAACTCTTTTGTGCAATGGTGGTGTCATACAAACTAATATATAAATTTAATACACTTTAATAATTCCATGTGTGTAGATTCATTTAAAGCATGTTTGTTATTTGCTGTAAAATCCAGACTGTGTATAGTTCAATGGAATACATCAAGTCTGTGCAGAGTACATTAATAATAAATTACAAAGAGTGCTATGACCATGATGATGCTCAGAAGAAGTCACTTGCTCAATATTTAACCAACTTGACATATTGGAAAATAGCATAATTAATATGTGATTGCCAGAGATGGGTTATGTATTACCTTATAAGAATGTGAGGAATTAAGAATGTTTAACCAATAGGATTTCTGGGAAATTGACAACATTGTTTCTAAGTAGGTTTTGATGTTTGATCTGCTGAAATTTAGCAAGATTATTATTTATTTAATATTTTATGTATGTTTTATTGATTTAATTTTCAATAATAATATTACCTAAGTACATTTCCATAGTTTGTTAAGTGTACAATTTATAAAGGGAGAGCATTGTGTTACTTGGGTAATGAGTAAAGTCTGTTTCATGCAGTTTCCAATTGGATACATCACATTATTCGCATGGAACTGAAACCTGAAGAAAAACATTTTTGATTAAGATTCACTTTATTATTCATTTAACCTTTGTCAGTCATATGTAACAGGATCTGGGGAAATAGCCTTCATAAATTCTAGTTGTTCTTCTTTACTACCTACTACAACTTAATCTTGTACAGATACAGTTACATATGATGGTATGTGGTTGCCACTTAACATTACTCTCTTTCTGCTTCTTGCTTGTTAAAATTTGAAGCCCGTGCTCCATAATGTATCTTTCAGAGTTTTTCATTTGATTCAAATTCCATGAAAACATTCCTTAAGCCTTTAAAATCTCTTTCCACATAATAGAAAAAAAAAAAAAAAAGCCCACTCTAATTGTGTTGGCTAACAAGACATTGTTAATCAGCAGGGTTGGCTAGTTGCCTCTGCCAGCAAAAACAGTTGTGCTGTAGGAACTAGGTCACCGTCTTAACAGCTTTATTATACAGTAGTTCATGTATTTCTTGCTGACAGATTTAGTACACTTTGCGAAAGCAATAATTGTACTGGGACTACAGCTGGCAGGCTTCCTTAGCAAAAAAGTCGAATGAGGTTGCTATAATACTTTTGACTGTTAAAAGCCAAATGAAGCAAGCAATCTCTGTTGTTATTAAGGAATAGTGATGCTGCTAACATTGGGAATAATTAAAATTGCTACAAGAAACAATGATGATAGTTTCCAAATACCCTTCCAAGCATGAGTTTGTAAATTACTCATGAAGATGAAACTTGGGTTACTGGACCAAGAGGAATAATGCCCTTAAAAACAACACACAAATCATTTGGGTGTGCTTCATTTATTTAGAATTATTTTCTATATTAAACAGGAAAAATCTTCCAAATCATTATGCAAATGAACTAAAAGGAAAGAAAGAGTGGGTGGTTCAGCTTTGTTTCTTTGTTTTTTCTTTCCTTTCTTAATATAACATTCTATATATGTAATTTTCACCCTGTTTTTAGTCTCATGATTTCTAATCTGAGAACATAGACTTAGGTAAACTTAGCTTCCTGAACAAATAGTTTAAAACTTTTAGAAGACACTGGTGAGGAGTTTAGATATATTATTTTTAAAAATACATATTGGGTCATTGCCAAACTATGGATGATTTAAAACTTTAAAAGATCAAAGACATTGACCAACCATATTCTGAAACATATACCTTCACATTCTTCAATATATCTTTACAATTAATAGCTCTTTTTTTTCTTTTTTCTTCATTTATTATTATTATTATTATTATTATTATTTTCTTTATTTACATTTCAAATGCTATCCTGAAAGTTCCCTATAACCCCCTACCCCTGCTCCCCTACTCACCCACTCCCACTTCTTGGCCCTGGCCTTCCCCTATGCTGTGTCATATAAAGTTTGCAAGACCCAAGGGGCTTCTCTTCCCAATGATGGCCGATTAGGCCATCTTCTGATACATATGCAGCTAGAGACTTGAGCTCAGGGGTTACTGGTTAGTTCATATTGTTGTTGCACCTACAAGGTTGCATCCCCCTTCAGCTCCTTGGGTATTTTCTCTAACTCCTCCATTGGGGGCCCTGTGTTCCATCCAATAGCTGACTGTGAACATCTACTTCTGTGTTTGCCAGGGACTGGCATAGCCTCACAAAAAGGCTGTTGAAACATACTTCCTAGAATCATGTTACAAGCTGAAGAAAAACCACATTCTTCATCTCTCTCTCTTCTTAAATTAATGAACGAATCACTGAAACAATCAAATTTGATATTATGACTATAACATAGTATAAGTAAATCCATTGTTTGATACAAGTGGATTTTTATACAAGTGAATGTCTAGTTGGTATTTAGAATCAGTATTCAAAATTAATCACTTAATAGTAATTTCAGTTCTCTTACTAAATGATAGCTGTTCTTTGTACAACTTTTTTTTTACTTATTAGATTCATTAATATTTTATAGATTTCATTAATCAACATAGTTAATTATATAATTTCTTAAGAAAGACTTCTGTTCATTTCCCTACAATAGTAATACTTTTTTTCCCCATCTCATTACAATGGTAATTTTATTCTCTTTATTGTCCTGACAATATTGGCCTTAAATTCCAGTACAAATGAAGTTAAAGAAATATGTTTATCTTATTTCTTAGATGGCATCTGAGCATGTGCAGAGAAGTCTTTCCATTATCAGTATTCTTTTCTTTTGAAATCTTCCTACTCTACTGCATTCTGTCTAGTTTTGTTTTGCTATATTCAGGCATTTAATTTCTCAGAGGTCATTGCAGCCATAGAATAATAGGACTTGGCTGTTCCTTGAATTGACATCAGAACTTGAAACCTTGCCCTGGATTTAAGTCATGCAAAAACCAAGAGTTATGAATTATAAGAAGTTTTATTTAAGTTATAAGAAACACTGTTAGACAAACTAATGTGTAACAAGGTAAGATAATTGGGTGTAGCCCTAATATTAGTCATTAAGGCAACATAGGAATCTCTAACCTAAATTTTTATGGAGACTCTAAAATGCTGTAGAATGGAAACACTTCAAAAAGAAAGCTTTAAGAACTAGATGCATCCAACTGTTGAGCAAAGCCTTGTGCACAGTACATGACCTATTCACAGCACATCAGGAATACCTAAGAATATAAGAGCTTAGATGTAATCATTAGATACCTGAATTCTGAAAATAGAGCCATAGACTTTAAGGCTTACACTGTTGAATTTAGTTTTTAGTTTGGTGTAGTCTTTTGAGCATTGTTGTTACTGTGGCGATATTGAAAGATTATGAAGTAGTTTGATTGTATTTTCAATGTGAGGTGATCATGAGCCATTGTGGGGAGAGGGAGAATATTTTCAGCTGAATCTAATCTATTTTCCACAGACTAATGATTTGATGCCTTGATTCCATGGCTGTGGAGTGAGTTGGAAGGCCCTGGGCGGTTTAAGATGTAGGCTTGGCTCTAGGAAATGGGGGACTAAGCCTAAGTCTTTCAGTTTCATATGCATTACAGACTCGGTCGGTCTTGAGGTCTTTACTTCCTTATCCCCACTATTTAAGGTAAGTAGCATTGAAATTAAATGTGAGAACTCCTCCCAATGTGAAATCTTTTGTCCTTGCTATCAAGTCTGCCACAAAAACTATGAGTCACAATTTCTGTGAAAAACCCTGAGAAAAATTAATGTTTCTTCCAATAAGTTGTTTTATCCAGATATTTTGTTATAATGACAAATAATGACAAGAGTAATAATAACTTATATAAATATTAGTGTTGTAGGGATTTTACTTGATAACATATGTGAATCTTTTCCTTCTTTTTAATAATTTGCTACTCTCTACTTATGTAACCAAATACTGTGATATTAGATACTATTAATGACACTATCTGAAATCTTTACCATTATTGTTGATCAAAAGCAAAATGTAAATCTTTATGTTAATAAGAACTAGAAAATCACATTTGGTTATTATTCCAGTGCTATTTCAATGTGAATAGTGTGTTTAATTAACAGTTAAGATCTTACATTTTATGATCTATATTATACAATACAATTCATTTTAGTTCTTTTGAAAATGTCATATATATATATATATATATATATATATACACATATATAACATTCTAATTGAATCTTCCCTGAAGCTTCCTCAAATCATGAAAATATATGAAACTAAAACTTATACATTCCTCTTATTTACTATAGAAATACATGAAATTAACATATCATTATTTTTTAAGAAATAAATCATAAAATTAAATCAATTTACAGTATAAATTATATATATTTCCTTCATATGAATATATATATATATGTGTGTGTGTATGTGTGTATACATATATAAACACATATATCAGAGTAATATGTAGATATACAGATATATGTATGAATAGAAAAACATAGAAAAATTGATAAATATACTCCTCTTACATGAAGTCTTACAAGCTAAGCATCATTATTAGAAGTAAATAAATTAGAGGTTTAAAAAAATAGAAGCAAAACTCAATTTCAGTAATGAATACATTCTATGAGTTACCACAAACTATGTATTTACTGTTTGTTTAGTAGGCAAGTATCAGTATGTTGGTCTGAGTCTTCTTCAACATCCAGTATCTGTACATTTTTAGCAGCTGTAGACAGACAATAACACGTGTTTTACATTGAGATGTAAGTCTCCCCAGTTGACTGGCATTTCTAGTGTCCTCAAGGTTAAGATACTCACTTCATGTTAGTATTTAATCCTTCATGGTAACTGCCTTAAACATGATTGTCACTTTTCTCAAAGTGTGAAAATTATTTCAATTATTATAATGAACCTTTTTCAACAAGGGAAGCTTCCTCACCGGATTTGATATTAGTTAATTACATAATTTAAATTAAAGTAGAAACCCACCATAATGTGTTTATGGAGGACCACAGGGAATGCCTGGGATGGTTGTGTGTAAATAGCTCAGTCAGAATCATCATCACAGTTTTAGTCCCATAATTACTCTTTGTATTTATTATCTAACATAAAATGTAAATATTTCACGTAGTGCTCTGTGTCTCTGTACAATCACACATAAGGCACCCTTGATAAAGAATATATGGGCTTTAACAATATACTGGTGTTGATAAAATAATTTTATTATTTGAGAAATATTTTTATAGCTCTAGCCAAAATTAGAAGTCATTTTCTGACTAATAATGACTAATAATGTTCAGGTACTCTGTGATATGTATGTAAAATACAGAGTCCGTGATACTCTGCTTTTACTGATGCTGAAGGAGTTGCTT
This sequence comes from Mus pahari, assembly GCF_900095145.1. NCBI lineage: Eukaryota > Metazoa > Chordata > Mammalia > Rodentia > Muridae > Mus > Mus pahari. The sequence goes on from NC_034593.1 coordinate 63,353,609, forward strand.
ATTTTACTCATTCAGGGTGTATTAGTCAGGGTTCTCTAGAGTCACAGAACTTGCAGATAGTCTCTATATAGTAAAGGAATTTATTGATGACTTACAGTCTGCAGTCCAAATCCCAACAATGGTTCAGTAGTAGCTGTGAATGGAAGTCCAAGGATCTAGCAGTTGCTGAGTCCCACACCGCAAGAAGGCGAAAAAGCGAGAGCCAAACTCCCTTCTTCCAATGTCCTTATATGGTCCCCAGCAGAAGGTGTAGCCCAGATTAAAGGTGTGTGCCACCACACCTTTAATCCCAGATGACCTTGGACTCGGAGATCTCCCTGTCTTAATCTTCTGGATTCAATCACCACTGTGTCTCAAGATCTCCATATCAAGATCCAGATCAGAAACTTCTATCTCCCAGTCTCCAGATTAGGTTCACTGGTGAGCCTTCCAATTCAGGATTGTAGTTCATTTCAAATATAGTCAAGTTGACAACCAGTAATATCCACTACACAGGGATTCACTGCTTCTTGAAGGTTAATTGAAGCAAATTTACTAATGTCAGTGTGCTAAGGTTACTTCATATCTTGGAATTTGTTCTTTGCAAGAGAAGTTTCTGGTTAATTGAAATATCAATTATACATAATATATCATAATGTATGTGTCTATATGTATATGTATCATATATAATATATTTTTATAATATATAATATAATATATTTTATTATATATATATATATATAACATATACAAACAATCAAATTTCTAAACATAGGGCTAGTGGTTTTAAAACTTTTATATTTTATTTATAAATCTTAAAATTCCATGTAATGGTTAAATAAATAATTTTCAGAATTTATTGAGTAATATAAAAGATAATGTCTGTGAGTTACAACTGAGACAAATTGTAATTTTATTTCAGTTAGAAATGGCCAGAAATAATAATGTGCACTTTCTCTTTCAGCTCTGATTTCTATTTTATGTTGTATCCTCATCTTCATACATGAGTTTTGTCCAAAGATGAACCTTTATACATTGTCATAATAAGTGCAATAAATACTAATGAGTTCCTACTAAGACATTTAAATTTTAAGTTATACAGTAAAAGGAAAGAATAATTTCATTGACTTAGAATAACAGATATTTTAATATGTATGATAAATATTTAGTCTATCATATATAATTTACTTAAATTTGTGCCATGATTATAATATTTTTATCATTCCCCTATTTCTCTCTTCCACTACTATTCCTCTTCTTCTTTTTAATTTTATTTCATCTATTTCTTTTACACTCCATATATTATTTTCCTCCTGATCCACCTTCCACCTGTTCCACATCCCATACCTCCTCCCCGCAACCCCATTTCCCTGAGGATGTCTCCACCCTCCCCAGCCCTCGCCCCACCAGACTTCTAATTGCCCTGGGGCCTTCAGACTCTGGAAGTTGGTTAGGTGCATCTTCTCTGACTGAACCCAGACCCAGCAGTCCTCTTCTGTATACGTGTTGGGGGCTTCATATCAGATAGTATGCTGCCTGTTTGGTGGTCCAGTGTTTGAGAGATCTCGGTATTCCAGACTTAATTGAGGTTGCTGGTCCTTTTACAGGGTCTTCTTCCTCCCCAGTTTCTTCCAGCTTTTCACTAATTCATCCACAGGGGTCAGCAGCTTCTGTCCATTGGTTGGGTGTAAATATCTGCATCTGACTCTTTCAGCTGTTTGTTGGGTCTTTCTGGGGAAGTCATGATAGATCTCTTTCTTTGTGAGCATACAGGCTCATTAATAGTGTCAGGTCTTGGGGTCTCCCCTTGAGTTGGATCCTAACTTGGACCTTCTTTTCCTCAGGCTTCTCTCCATTTCCATCCCTATAATTCTTTCAGACAGGAACAATAATGAGTCAGAGTTTTTGACTGTGAAATGGCAAACCCTTACTTAGTGCCCTGTCTTTTTGCTGGAGGTGGGCTCTATAATTTCCCTCTTGCTACTCTCAGGCATTTCATCTAAGGTTTCTCCTTTTGAGTCCTGAGAGTCTCTCACCTCCCAGGTCTCTGATACTTTCCCAGGGGTCCCCCCAACCTCCTACCTCCCAAGGTTATCTTTTTCCACTCTTTTCTGCTGGTCCTCGGGGCTTCAGTCCTTTTTCCATCAGACAGCTGATTATGTTATCCTCTCTTCCCCTCCTTTCCCCTTTCCCACCCGAATCTCTTCCTCCCTTCCCACTCCTGTGATTGATTTCTTCTCCCTCTCAAGGGGGAATGAGTTATCCTCACTTGGACCCTTCAGCTTGTTAAACATTTTGAGTTAAGCGAACTGTTATACTGGGTATTCTTTACGTTTTTTTTTTTTTTTTTTTTTTTTTTTTTTTACTAATAATCTTCTTAATGAGTACATACCATGCATGCCATTTTGGGTCTGAGTTACCTCACTCAGGATATTTTTTATTGGGTATTTTATTTATTAACATTACAAATGTTATCCCTTTTCCCAGTTCCCAGCACCCAGAATCTTCCTATCCCTTTCCCCATTCCTCCTGCTTCTATGAAGGTGGTCCTCCACCCACCCACTCCTGCCTCCCAACCCTAGCATTCTCCTACACTGGGGCCTTACGCCTTCACAGGGCCAAGGACCTCTCCTCTCACTGATGTCTGACAAGGCCATCCTCTGCTACATATGTGGCTAGAGACATGGGTCTTTCAATGTGAACTCTTTGGTTGGTGGTTTAGTCCCTGGAAGCTCTGGGGGTTCTGGTTGGTTGATTTTGTTGTTCTTCTGATGGTGTTGCAAACCCCATTAGCTCTTTAAATCCTTTCTCTAACTACTCCATTGGGGAACCGATGCTCAGTCTAATGGTTGGCTGAGAATATTTGTCAGGATCTGGCAGAGCCTCTCAGGAGACAGCTATATCAGGCTCCTGTCAGCAAGGACTTCTTGGCATCCAAATTAGTGTTTGGGTTTGGTGACTCTATATGGGATGCATCACCAGGTGGGACACTCTCTGTGGGGCCTTTCCTTCAGTTTCTACTTCACACTTTGCCCCTGTATTTCCTCCAGTGAGTATTTTGTCCCCTGTCTGAGAAGGCCTGAAGCATCTACATTTTTGTCTTCCATCTTCCTGAGCTTCATTTCATCTGTGAATAGTATCTTGGGTATTCTGAGCTTTTGGGCTAATATCCACTTATCAGTCAGTGCATACCATGTGTGTTCCTTTATTACTGGGACTCACTCAGGATATTTTCTAGTTCCATCTATGTGCCTAGTAATTTCATGTATTCCTTGTTTTAAATAGCTGAGTAGTACTCCATTGTATAAATGAACAACATTTTCTGTATTTGTAATTCTGCTGAAAATCATCTGGATTCTTTTCAGCTTCTAGCTATTATAAAAAAAAGGCTGCTGTGAACATAGTAGAACATGTGTCCTTGTTATATGTTGGAGCATCTTCTGGGCATATACCCAGGAGTGGTATAGCTGGCTCTTCAGATAGTACTATGTCCAATTTTCTGAGGAACTGCCAGACTGATTTCCAGAGTGGTTGTACCAGCTTGCAATCCCACCAACAATGCAGGAATATTCCTCTTTTTCCACATTCTCATCAGAATTTGCTAATTTGCTATCACTTGAGTGTTTGATCTTAGCCATTTTGATTGATGTTGGGTGGAATCTCAGGAATGTTTTGATTTGCATTCCTGATGACTAAGGATGTTGAACACTTCTTTATTTGCTCCTTGGACATTCAATATTCCTCAGTTGAGAATTCTTTGTTTAGCCCTGTACCCCATTTTTAACAGGGTTATTTGATTTTCTGGATTCTAACTTCTTGAGGTTTTTTTTTTTTATATATTGGATATTAGTTTTTCTTTTTGTTTTTCTTTTTTGTCCCCACCCCTCTATAGGATGCAGGACTGGTAAGTATCATTCCTAATCTTTTGCTTGTTGTTTTGTCCTATTGACAGTGTCTCTTGCCTTACAGAAGTTTTGCTGGTTTATGAGGTCCCATTTGTTGATTCTTGATCTTAGAGCATAATCCATTAGTGTTCAGTTCAGGAAATTTTCCCCTGTGCCCATGTGTTCAAGGCTTTTCCCCCACTTTCTCTTCTGTTTGTTTCAGTGTATCTGGTTTTATTGGAGGTCCTTGATCAACTTGGACTCAACCTTTGTACATGGAGATAAGAATGGATTGATGTGCATTCTTCTACATCTTGATTGGCAGTTGATCCAGCACTATGTGGTAAAAATGATGTCTTTTTCTACTGGATGGTTTTAGCTCTTTATCAAAGATCAAGTGACCATAGGTGGGTGGGTTCATATTTGGGATTTCAATTCTATTTCATTGCTCTACTTGCCTGTCTCTGTACCAATACCATACATTTTTTTTTGTCACTATTGCTCTGTAGTACAGATTGAGGTCAGAGATGGTGTTTCCCTCAGAAGTTCTTTTATTGTTGAGAATAGTTTTCTCTTTCCTGGATATTTTTGTCATTCCTAATGAATTTCCAAATTGTTCTTTCTAACTCTATGAAGAATTGAGTGGGAATTTTATTGCGTATTGCATTCAATCTGTAGATTGTTTTTTGGCAAGATGGCAACTTTTACTATATTAATCCTGACAATCCACAAGCATGGGATATCTTTCCATCTTCTGAGACCTTCTTTGATTTCTTTCTTCAGAGACTTGAAATTCTTGTCATACAGATCTTTTCCTTGCTTGTATATAGTCACAGCAAGATATTTTATATTATTTGTGACTATTGTGATTGTGAAGGGAGTAGTTTCTTTAATTGCTTTAGAACATTTCATCCTAAGACAAAAACATTTACCTTCTTCTCAGCAACTCATGGTACCTTCTCCAAAACTGATCTTATAAATGGTCACAAAAAAGGCAACAACAGATACAAGAAGATTGAAATAATCCCATGCAACCTATCAGATCACCACGGACTAAGGCTGGTCTTAAATACCAGCAAAAACAACAGAAAGGACACATACACAGGGAAGCTGAACAATGCTCTACTCAATGATTACTTGGTCAAGGAAGAAATAAAGAAAGAAATAAAAGGCTTTTTAGAATTTAATGGAAATGAAGGCACAACATATCAAAAGCTAAAGTACCTCTAAAAAGAAACAGGAAGCCGGGCGGTGGTGGCGCACACCTTTAATCCCAGCACTTGGGAGGCAGGTAGATTTCTGAGTTCGAGGCCAGCCTGGTCTACAAAGTGAGTTCTAGGACTACACAGAGAAACCCTGTCTTGAAAAAAAAAAAATAAAAGAAAGAAAGAAAGAAAGAAAGAAAGAAAGAAAGAAAGAAAGAAAGAAAGAAAGAAAGAAAGAAAGAAAGAAACCGGAGAGAGCATACACTAGCAGCTTGACAAGACACCCACAAAGTAAATACATTTTCTGATTTTAGATTGAACAAGCACTTAAAATATTTTAAATCATACACACTGCAGTAATAAAACCATACTTTAGCAGATAAATGCATAAATTGCTTAAAAAGCATGCTACTTGTGAAATGTCAATACTAAAATTAAACACATGGAAAGACAAGGGTATGTCTTAGGAATATGGTGAAAATAGAAAATATGAGCAGGGCTTAAAGACATCAGAGCATTGAAGGATGATATATATATATATATATATATATATATATATATATATATATATATAATGTTTAACATACATTTCCCCCAAATCTGAAAATTAAAGCTTACCTTGTAAAGTACAGTATAATTATTAATATGACAAACTATTCTGTATACTACTGTAGTTGCTGATACATCACTACATTTGTCAAAAGCCATATAACTGAAATAAATACAGAAATCTAATATATGAATTAAAACAATTCTCTTAAAAGTTTGATGTACCCTAAGAAAGAACTCAAATGCATATTAGGAAATAATTCAATGGGTAAATGTGCTTGCTGCTAAGCCTGGTGATATGAGTTTAGCCTGCATAGCCTACATGATAGAAAGAGAGAACACTCTCTGGATGTTCAAAATTCCCACACTAAATATGTGTTTAAAAGAACCAAATGGAGTAAATATATGGGATGAGTCCCTCACAGAGATATGGAAATTCTTCTTCTTCTATATTCTGCTGTCCTTCATGTTTCCATTTAATTAAAGTATAATTATATCATCTTCCCTTGCTACACTTTCCATGTTCATCACTGATCCCTCCCTATTTCACGGAGCCTCTTCTTTAACCATGGTTAATTATATATATTAACCATATATATAAATTGCTAGTCCATTCAGTGTTGACTGCATGTATATATTTCTAGGAGTGATCACTTTTGGTAGTACTATGTCCAATTTTCTGAAAACTGCCAAACTGATTTCGAGAGTGGTTGTACCAGCTTGCAATCCCAATAGCAATGGAGGAGTGTTCCTCTTTCTCCACATCACCATCCAGATACTTCCCCACCTGGGGATCCATCTGATATAAAACCACCAAATCCAGACACTATTGTAGATGCCAACAAGAGCTTGCTACAGGAGACTGATAAAGCTGTCTCCTGAGAGGCTCTTCCAGCGCCTAACAAATATAGAAGAAGTTGATGCTCACAGCCATCCATTGCATGAAGCACAGAGTCCCTAATGAAGGAGCTAGAGAAAGTACCTAAGGAACTGAAGGGGTTTGCAGCCCCATAGGAGGAACAATATGAAATAACCAGTACCCCCCAGAGCTCCCTGGAACTAAACTACCAACCAAAGAAAACACGTGGTGGGACTCATGGCTCTCGCTGCATATGTAGCAAAGGGTGGCCTAGTTGTGTGGATGTGTGGAGAGGTCCTTCATCCTGTGAAGGTTATATGCCCTTGTATAGGAGAATGCCAGGGCAAGGAAGGGGGAGTGGGTTTGTTGAGGAGCAGGGAGAGGGTGGAGGGGATAGGAGATTTTTGGAAGGGAAACTAAAAAAATGGAATAACCTTTGAAATGTAAATAAAGAAAATATCTAATAAAAAAGAAAAATAATAATAAAAAGGAAAGAGAACAGACTGCCTTTTGAATGCATATTTTTTCTTTAAAATAAAGATGAGCAAATTATAGTATAGAATTTCCTATATATGGAAGACAACACAAAAAGTATTAATTACATAGAATTAAAATTTCCTGATAATAGAAATTAATTTTAAAAATAAATTAATTTTAATAAATAAATCCACAATTAATTTATCAGAATTAGAAAACTTATTATATAATCAGCAGATTATAAAACAGCATAATCATCAACTACTCATGAATGGAAAAACTTTTAGATATTATATGAAATGATTCACTGTCTACTTGAAAAATCAGCTGGTATACTCATAAACGATCACATCAATTCTGTTCATGGTATTTTATTTTTTCACTCCTCATTCATCAGTCTACTCCTCTGAGGAGTGCAAAGGATGAGTGAATATCTTCAGGGTGTGTATAATGGATAAGTAAGCATGAATGTTCAGTTATCTCATTGATCAGAAATCTTGGGTTCCTTTAGTTGTTTTCCTAGGAGTGATCTATCAAGATCATGTGATAGTTCTTTTCATTTTTTGAGGAGCTGCCAAATGATTTCTGTAATGAATGAATAGAAAATGTTTTATATTTGCCTTACCTTTTTCCTTGAATACTCACTAGCATTTATTCACTTGATGAAAAGCATTCAGGATGGGGTAAGCTAGACTCTCAAAGTAAGTTTGTTTTTTTTTTTATTACTTTGTGGCAAATTTTATGTTCACTATATTTATGTTTATTGATTATTGTATTTTTCTTTTGAAACTTTTCTGAAAATTTCATTACACTAGCTGTTGATATAATTGATTATTTTGTCATTTAGAATCATAAAATTGTACATTCTAAATGTTAATTGACTATTAGATGTATTGGTGCTCAATTATTTCTCTCACTGCACTATGCAATCACTCATGTTATTGCTGTTTCTGTTGTGAAAAGGCATTTTAATTTTATGCAACACCAGCTTTAAGTTCTTGCTATTATTTCCCAGTGGTTGGATTCCTATTCAGAACACCTGTGTCTATGTCAATATCCTTGAAATGTTTTCCCTATATTTACATCTATTACACTGTTTCAGATCTTAAAATAAATTCCGTCTGTTTTCATATGTAGAACAATAGGTCTGATTTTCTGTCTTATATCAACCAACAGTGTCTCATTTTTCTTGTGCAGTTACTTCTGTTCATATTATACACATCAATAACTGTACCACTGAAAATGTTATTGTGCCCTAAGAGATAACTGTATTAGAATGATGAGTATAAAATGTGTTTATTTTTCCCATGAGAGGACTTGATCATTACTCCAGGTATGAAGAAGAAGAAGAAGAAGAAGAAGAAGAAGAAGAAGAAGAAGAAGAAGAAGAAGAAGAAGAAGAAGAAGAAGAAGAAGAAGAAGAAGAAGAA
>NC_034593.1:63362186-63387727 GCF_900095145.1 Mus pahari
ACACACACACACACACACACACACATGTGATATTCCAATCATTTCAATACAAAAACATGTATATGGTAATAGTTTACTTTAATACCACTTTTAGTTTGTAATAGACTATTTCCTGAAGACCCTTTGATGTTCATTAATGCATGAACAATTAATATTGCATCCCATGTTCAGACTTTGATACTTTTTTCTTAATGTTTCTTCATAAATTAAATAAATTGATAGTGGTGAAAAAGTTAAAGACATTTCTAGATTTCAATGAAAATGTAAGGAAAACATATCCAAACTTATCATACACAATGAAAGCAGTGCTAGGAGGAAAAGTCCAAGCACTAAGCTCCTTCATGAAAAAGTTGGAGAGATCTCAAACTTGTGAAACATATGAAAGCTCTAGAAAAAAATTGAAGCAAACACACCCAACAGGAGAAGATAGCAGGAAATCAGCAGACTCAGGGCTGAAGTCAATCACTTGGAAACAAAAAAAACAAAAAAGAAGAATCAACAAAACTAAGAGCTGCCTCTTTAAAAACAAAACAAAACAAAACAAAACAAAACAAAACAAAACAAAACAAAACAAAACAAAACAAAACAAAACAAAACAAAACACCACTATTGCAGGGCAGTGGTAGCACATGCCTTTAATCCCAGCACTTGGGAGGCAGAGGAAGGCGAATTTCTGAGTTCCACGCCAACCCCTTCTACAGAGTAAGTTCCAGAATAGCTAGAGCTATATAGAGAAACCCTGTCTTGAAAAAAATTAAAAATACCAAATAAACAATATAGACAAACTCTTAGCCGAACTAACTGAAAGGCAGAGAGAGTACCTAAATTAACAGAGGCAGGAATTAAAAGGAGGCATAATAACAGAAACTAATGAAATTCAAAAAATCATTAGGTCTTACTTCAAAAACCTCTACTCCACAATACTGGAAATTCTAACTGAAATAGATGATTTTCTAGACAAATACCATTTACCACATTCAAATCAAGATCAAGGAAACGTTCTAGAGTCCCTTAACCCTGACACATGCCATATCTTCCTGCTGGAGGTGGGCTCTGTAAGTTGTACTCTGGAAAACCCAACAAGCAGCTGAAAGAGTCAAATGCAGATATTGGAAACCAAATAATGGACAGAAGCTGCTGACCCCTGTGGTAGAATTTGGGAGGACTGAAAGAAGCTGAGGAGAAGGGTGATCCTATAGGATCACCAGCAGTTTCAATTAATCTGGACCCCTGAGATCTATCAAGCACTGGACCACTAAACTGACAACATACACAGCTGATATGAGGCCCCCAACACACAAACAGTAGAGGACTTCTGGGTCTGTGTTCATTCAGGGATGATGCACCTAACCCTGGAGAGGCTGGAAGCCCCTGGAAGTTTAGAGATCAGGTGGCTTGGGGGATGTGGACATCCACATGGAGAAAGGGGTATGGGGAGGAGGTATGGGATGTGGAACAGTTAGAGGGTAAATGGGAGGAAGATGATATATGGAGTGTAAAAAAACAAATTTAAAAAATTCACAAATGTAACAGGTTTTGTTATATAAAATAAGAATATAATTTTGCTTATGGTGTAAATATTATAATTAAAAATAATATCTTCAGGTTCAAAGACCAGCAATATTCACATTTTAGTCAAGAAAAATACTATAAATTAATGAAAATATAAAGGATCCTTTGTTTTATGTATCAGGAAATGGGTTTAGCATTAATGTGTCATTTCAAAACTCCTTTATCTTTTCAGGGGAGTGGTTGAAATCGTTTAATAAAATCCATGCAAAATTATATCATTTAGTACAGATGTAAATATTACTTTTTTCAAATCTCTAAATTTATAAAATTTATTAGAAGCCATATGTCATTGACTTACAAATGATCTTTATGACTGAAGGCCCTTATTTCTAAATGTGAAGACATGAATTTGATCCCAAGGATAGATAGAATTCCCTGGTAAGTTATTATCTGACTCCACATACTATCTGTTGGTTTGATAAACACCATGATCACAAGCTATTTGGAGAAGAAAAAGGGCTTATGTGGTTGAAACTTCTAAGTCACAATCCAACCTTGAGATAAATTGCTCTAAGACCTAAGCAGAAATTATGGATAAATTCTGTATACTGGCTTTTTTCTAAGCTAAGGTTCACCTAGGGGTGTGTGTGTGTGTGTGTGTGTGTGTGTGTGTGTGTGTGTGTGTGTGTACATACCAGGCCCATTGGCCTAGGGATAGTTGTTCCCACCTTCCCATGGGCTCTCCTACATCAATTACCAATCAATAAGCCGTCATACAAGCACACCCATGGGACAATTTGATGGATACATTTCTATTTTTTTTTTGTTTGTTTTTTAAAACAAACCAGGACTGCAAGCAGTTTTGCCAATCTGTCATGATGAAAAAAAAAAAAAGAAAAAGAAAAGAAAAGAAAAAGAAAAAAAAAAGAAAAACAAACAAACACTGCTCATTAGCACAGAATGCTAGGAACAGTATGAGTTCACCCTGTTGGCCTTGGAGAGCTTAGGGGGGATTTAAATGACTCTGAAAAAAGTGAAGGGTAGTAACCATTGTGTAATTAAACTACATTTTCTTGGTCCATTCTTCATTTGGGGGACATCTAGGTTGTTTCCAGTTTCTGGCTATTGCAAATAAGCCTGCTGTGAACATAGTTGAGCAAGTGACCTTGTGGGAGGTGGAGTATCTTTTGCGTGTATGCCCAGGAGTGGTATTCCCAATTTTCTGAGAAACTCCTGAATAGATTTCCATAACTGAGGATATATCAGGTATATGAAGCTGAGAACCAAGATTAGCCATCACAAATTCATCCTCTGTAAAAATCATACAAAATCATTGATGTTAAAATATAACCTGTTCCAAAGATTTCATGTTAATATTACATTATAGACATAGTACATTATTTAATTTCCCAGTCCTTAAATTCTTGGACACTTTGGAAATCTAAAGTCTCTTTAAAATCCTAAGTCTCTTAACTGTGTGCTGCTATAAAATCAAAAGAAATCCTGTATTTTCCCTGTCCAAGATCAAAAAACCAAGAGCACAATTACAATCAGATCAAAGCAAGACTCAAACAACAATAACAAAATATCTCTTGGGAAAAGTGGCGCATTGGAATTATTCAAAAACTGACAGGAACAGGATAATGTTGGGGTCAACTGTGAATGGAAAAAAAGGGGAAATGGGTTAAAAAGAACAAATCAAAGAATTTGTTTCTAGGTAGAGATAGATTTTCAGCATGGGAGAAAATTTGCCTTTTGTAGATGAATTTCTTGGGTAAAATTGGTGTAGGAATGACTAGTAGAGCAACTAATATTTGTTGATTTTCAAATGATTGAATATATATATATATATATATATATATATATATATATATATATATATATATATATATATATATATATATATATATATATATATATATTTACACACACACACACACACACACAGAGTATTCTTTATTGCTCTGGAGTTACTTGAGTGTTTATATGCTCCCAGCAATGTAACATTAAGGACTCTAATTGGTTACTTTACATGTTTTGTTTATGTCAAGTTCCTGCTCTTTGTCATCTTGATCATTGATATCTATTTCAAGTCCATGAGGAAATTTGGAGGTACTTACTGCTTAGTAACCATTGCATGTATGAATATAAATGAATGTCCACTTGTTCTTTTTATTTACTATACTTTATCCCCTTCCAATAGTATATGTCCTGGTGTGTGTCTTCTACACAGTACCAGAATCTCACAGCATCTATTTTTTCTGAGTGTAAGAACTGCTCTTCTCCTGCAGCTATCTAGTTCTCCAAATCCATCAGTAAAAGAAAACAGATATAGTATCACGGTATTTAAATCTTCAGCACTGATACATTAAATCTATTTGGTGACTTTAACTGAACTGAATGTGTTTTGAACTTCATAGTTAGTCAACCTAAACTAAGCTTCTTAATAAATTTCTGAACATATACATTGTTTCCACTTTTCAGTTTAGAAAGAATTTTAACATAAACTATTCACTCTACCAGAAATAATCTAGTTTTCTTTAATTATAATCTTTGGGGTTGTGATTATTTTTTTCCAATATTGCTATCATGCTGTTGTTATCAGTACTAGAGTTTGCATTCTATTCCATAAGGTTAATTAGAGGTTTATCAAAATAGAGTCCTTTTCTGGGTTCATGTAAAATATTAAAAATTAAACTACAATAAAATATGAGTACAATAATAATTATAAAGTGATGAAAGTTAGATTTTTTTATAAAGAATGTCATGATGTTATAATTTGATCACAAGGTATAAAATCCTATTTAAAATGCAAAACATTTTTATATGTCATAAATATATTTCTTTCTTACTAAATATAGAAAATAAATGTAGTATTTCTAGAATGTCTTACGTGTTGTACAAAGGAATAAATAAATCTATTAAGATAAATTGTAACATTAATATGTAATTTTGTCTGCACAGTCTGCATTATATGAACAGAAACACTTGGACTTGGAGGACTACATAACAATAGGACACATAGTTGTGGCAATAGAGAAATGAAAGTAGACCTAGGGATATGAGGGAGAATGGGTGAATTAAAGTATAGATTACACTATGTGACAAAAGAAAGTATAAGAATGCACAATATCCAAATTAATGAACAGTAAACCTTTTGTTTAAAAAGGATTTTTAAAAATAGAAACACTAAAATTGCTTATGAAAGAAATATCAAAATAGAAACCGGTATCTTCTATTTCTTCTAAATTAAACCAGAATAAAATTAGCATTTGTTAAATACTATTACTATGAGATAATTTTTATATCTTGTTAAAGAGGAAACCTCCCTGTGAATTCAGGATCTTTGGGATTACATACTCATTAAATTTGGATACTTATGAGTTCTTCATTCAACATAAGCCTAACATTCTAATAACTATGGAGCTATGTAATTTAGATTCAAAGTACATTTTTATTTCATATTTTAATTTTTTAAATTAAAATTTAAATTTACTATTCTACCCTCACTTTCATTCCTACAAAGTCTCCCATATATTCCTCTCCACTCTCTTATATTTCCCACCTCTTTTCACACTAATTTACAGCGTAATGTTTCAAACTATTCAAAATGTACTATTAAGCAATACCTTCTTTATAAGTACATATTGCACTTAAAATCTTTATCCTTAATCCAATATTTCAGAGAATATATTTACAATAATTCTATATATTATTAAACATCAGAGACAAGAAAATCTGTTTGCTAAATAATCTTTACTTTCTATAAATATAGAAGGCATTTATTTTATGACTTTCGAATTTTTTTAACAAAGAGGAAAAGAAAATTACTAGCAGTGATTAGAACTAGTAAAGGACTATGTAAAGGAACATGATGAGATTTCTTTCCTTGTTCCTTAATGAAGCTCATTTTACTTTAGCTACGTGCTTTGTACAAACACCTGAGTTAATGAGTACCAGCAATAACATTAACTACTTATTTTTCATGACTGTGCATATCATCCAGATACCAAGCCACATAATGACTTGCATTTTATAGCCACAAAGAACAAACTATGCTGAGGATACAGTGAAAGCTAAATTTATAGCTAAAGTGCACATGTTCCCAGTTGAAAATTTGAAAATTTCCATCAAATCATAGATTCACACAGGACAACACACAGCACAGTGGAGGTGTCAAAAAGGAAAAAGATAATTCTTATTCCACAGAATTCTACTTCTATTGTCAGACAGATATAAATAATACAGAAACTAATGGTGTTTGTATACAAAGAAAAATTATCAAATTAAAATGTTTCACACACCATGATCCTTTATTTAATGAAACTAAGCACTTTACAATAATCTGGCTAACATAAACTATACAAATTCTACTATACTTTCAAAGAAGAGCTAACACTAATACTCCTCAAATTATTACATACAAAAGTTCTGAGTAAAATACATGAAGACTGAACCCAACAAAACATCAAGAAAATAAAAATCATCATGGTCAATTAGGCTTCATGCCCGAGAGGCAGAAATGGCTCAACATACAAAGAGTGACAAACATAATCTACCATATAAACAAACTGAAAGGCGAAAGTGCATGATCATCTCACTAGAGGTGGAAAAGTACTTTGATAAAATCCAATGTCCTTCATGATGAATGTCTTAAATAGTGTGGGGAAACAAAAGACATACAGGATACTTCAAGCAAAGCAAAGCAATAAATAAGGAACAAGACTAGGTTGCCCCCTCTCTCTACATTCAATGTATTAACTGAAATCATAGATTGATAAGACAACTGAAGATTAAGCAGTATTAAATGAGCCAGAGTAATTAAAGAGTTGTTATTCCAGATGAATCACATAGACTTTGAAGTATTTTGGATATGATTCCTTGCCAGAGCAACCATGTTTCTGGATTTATATCTCTACAGGGATTAATCAATGTGAAGGTCTAGCTATACCATTCTTGGGCATACACCCACAGGATCGGCTATTTTACAACAAGGAATCTTCCTCAAATGGAAACAATCTAAATGTCACTAAACAGATAAAGAAAATGAGAGACTTTTACAAAATGGAATACTATTCAATCCTCTAAAAATAAAACAATGAAATTTTCAGGTAAATGGATGGGATGGTACTAGAAAGTCATCTGCTGGGGTAACACAGACTGAGAAAAGCATGGTATTCATTCACTTACATGTGGTATTAGCTGTTTATTCAAAGATAAGAAAACTGCAGTCCATAGAAACACGAGGTTAGATATAGAGTAAGAGACTAGGAAGGATGGCAAGATGTTTCTATGAAAGAAAATAGAATATATATTATTGAGGGAATGGAGTGGAAATACTGGAATTGGGGGGTTAAAAAGGAAGGGTGTGGAAGAGGGAGGAATAGAGGAAATACTGCAAGAAACAACTAACATTAAAGAACACTGGAGAGGAAGTATGTAAACCTAATACAGTAGAAGTTTCTTAAAATGTATATATGAAGGCAGTGAAACAAAATCACCAAATAATATAGAATACAAAGCCTGACAAATACAGTGGCACATACTCACAGCCAACCATTGGACTGAGTTCTGGTCTCTAATGGAGGAGTGAGAGAAAGTACTGAAGGAACTGAAGGGGTTTACAACTTCATAGGAAGAACAACAATATGATCCAACCAGATCCACCACCCCCAGATCACCCAGGAAATAAACCACCAAAGAGTATACATGGAGGGACCCATGGCTCCAGCTGCATATGTAGCAGAGGATGGCTTTGTCAGGTGTTAATAATGGGAGGAGAGGCCCTTGGTCCTGTGAAGGCTCAATGCCCCAGTGTAGGTAAATACCAGGGTGGGGAGGCAGGAGTGAGTGGGTGGCTGGGGCAACACTCTCATAGAAGCAGGGGGAGGGAATGGTCTAGGGGTTTTCTAGTGGGGAAACTAGAAAATAAATGTAAATAAAGAAAATATCCAATAAAAAAGAGTATGGAGGGAAAAAAGTCACAAATGGATATTTCTCGTCCCAATGAAAATTTTAGTGTCAGATTTTGATTACATCTAATTGAATTACTAGACAAACTGATCCCATGTAAACTCCCAAACAACCCAGACTTTTGCCAAGCCTATAGGTTGCTATTCACAAACAGGTAACAAGGCTCTATTGTTGAAGACAACACCTACATCTATACAACTCATGGAAGACAGAATTTGATTTGAACTGATGACTACCTAGATCTTTTAACACTATTGACTACTGTTCAGGTATGCATGCTAGCAGAGGTGAAATTTAATACCACACTGCAAATGTCCCTTTTATTTTCTCATATCAGGTGATAATGTAAGAGCTATAACCACACTGTGCAACTGCATGGCTTGGACTGAGATCAGGGCATTTCCTTCTCTATTCCAACTATTCTTAGACCAAGGATTGGAATCTTCCAGCCTCTATACAAACTAATCTTTTAACCTGACTGATTTAATCAGGCTTCTCTCAGCTTCTCATTAAATTGCTCTGCCAGCCCTCCTAATAACTTTGGCAATAAGTTCTATTCTTCTGGCTCCTTCTTATTCTTTCACTTATTATTCTCCCTCTGTTTTCACCTATGTCTAGCTTGTTTTCTGCAACCTGTCTCTGTAAACTGTCCCACGAAAATTGGCATACACACAACACATTACACATAGCCACCCACAAAATTCCATAACATAACACTTTTTCTCCTTCACTTATCTTAAATAGCCTCTCTTTCTCTGTTATTCTCATTGGAGTTGGGACTATCGTATCCCTGACACATTTTGCCAAATCTTTCACTTACTCATCACTTTGTTTGCCCCTCAACTAGGCATACTTTCAAACCTGGATGCTTCTTTCTACAAACTAACTATAATTTAATTGTTTGAATTTAATGTGTGTACTACAGGTCTGTCTGTATTCCAGGAAGATCATACTGTAAGCCAGGATGTGTCTCCATTCTGAAAGAATCATATCTTTGGATGTGATCCCTTGCTAGAGCAGCCATGTTGATTTATGACGTAGTCAGGGTTTCTATTACTGCACAAACATCATGACCAAGAAGCAAATTGGGGAGGAAAGGGTTTATTCAGCTTACACTTCCATACTGCTGTTCATCACCAAAGGAAGACAGGACTGGAACTCAAGAAGGTGAGAAAGCAGGAGCTGATGCAGAAGCCATGGAGGGATGTTCTTTACTGACTTTACCCTTTCCTCTCCAACTTGCTTCTTGGTCACGATGTTCGTGCAGGAATAGAAACACTGACTAACACAAATTGGTACCAGCATAGTGGGGTATTCCTGTGACAACCTGACCATGTTTTGGGGATGACTGTGGAACTTTGGGCCAGAAGATCTATTCGGTATAAAGAGCTCTGTGGGATGTTGTATAGGATCTTGGAAGATAATGTTGAGAAGAGTGCAGAACATGAAGGCCTGGCTTGTAAAATTTCAGAGGGAAAATGAAAGATTCTTATCAGGACCATTGCTATTTTGTTTGAGAAGATTCTGTCCTTCTGGTTAGCTGGGGCTGAAGAATCAGCTGTGATTAACAAGATACCAGAACTACTAAAGTGAAAACTTTGCATTACTGGGACTATTGATACTGGATAGCTGGAGCTAAGAAATAAGCAGTGATTAAGAAGAGACCAGCATCATTGAGGTGACATCATCTGGGAAATGTTTTCTGAAAGCACAAAGAGGCTATGTTCCAGAGATAGCCAAAGTTGTACTTAAAGCTGCAGCAGGACTTGGGAATGTGTAAGAGTCACCCAGGTGGTACTGGTTTTGAAGGCATGAAGGGGTCATGCAGAGCAGCTGAGTCTTGGCACTGTGAGAGGCCAGGGAAAGCCATTGGTGAATGTGCAGCCTCAGTTGTTGTTGATGGCCCAGGACTGAAGGGATCATGCAGTGTCTTGGAGATGCCAGGAACATGAATAACCACCAAGAACAGCAGCAGCAGTGGAGTACAGTTATCTGGAGCCTAGAGGATGAGGTGTGTGCTACAAAGGACAGGGCTGGATAAGTGACCCAAGCCCTTAGAGGAGCCCAGAAGATCATGAGTTGGATCCCAGACATCAGACAGTCGGAGTTTAATTTTTGCTTTTTATTGTTACTGTGCCCTGATGTTTTCCCTCTTGAAGGAAGAAAATATTTTAGTGGAGCCCATAGTTAAGAGACTTTTAACTGTGAAAAGGCTTTGGATTTTAAAAAAGATTGGATATTTTAAAGAGATTGAAATTTTAAGAATTGGCAAAGACTGTGGGACTTTTAAAGTTATTTAGATCTTGGGGATTAATAGGAAAGTAAGGGTTAAGGCTTACTAGTGATGTGTTTGTGTGTCAAGTTAACAACGGGTCAATTGTACTGGCTAATTTTGTGTCAACTTGACACAAGCTGGAGTTATCACAGAGAAAGGAGCTTCTGTTAAGGAAATGCCTCCATGAGATCCAGCTGTAAGGCATTTTCTCAATTAGTGATGAAGGGGGGAAGGCCCCTTGTGGGTGGGATCATCGCTAGGTTGGTAGTATTGGGTTCTATAAGAGAGCAGGCTGAGTAAGCCAGGGGAGGCAAGCCAGTAATGAACNTCCCTCCATGTCCTCTGTATCAGCTCCTGCTTTCTCACCTTCTTGATTTTCAGTCCTGACATCCTTTGGTGATTTACAGCAATGTGGAAAATGTAATCTGAATAAACCCTTTCCTCCGCAACTTGCTTCTTGTTCATGATGTTTGTACAGGAATAAAATCCCTGACTAAGACAATTTATTAAAATTAGTCTACACCACCCCAGCTATCAAACCTTTGCTCTACAATGTTATCTTGCCTGCAAAATATGGGAATGAAGTGGTGGGATGAAATTTGTAGCAGTAACCAAAAAATACTGGATTTAATTTAAGACCACTCCATAAGATGGAATGTATACCCAACACTGTTGAGTGGACATGAACCTGAAACTAGATAACCCAGGGTCTAGGGGAAAATCACATACTCATATTTTACTAAAGATACACAGCATTAAGATGACTCTTACATGTAATATAGTTTTGGATTTGTGACAAATATGTGTTTTTTTTAATTTGAGGGTACACATCTACTATGAAGTCAGTTTTTAGTTGGGCATATAATAGAATTAATTTTGTCACTTGTTATTGTCTAGAAACAGGAATTGTTAAAATCTGATTTTGACAGATTTTGCAAAAAAAATACAGTTTTAATTTACAGTGATAGTATTTGAAAGTATTTATGGTTGACTTTATTTTTTGGATCTTCAATTTGTCTTTTATGCTTTTACACAAAAACCACATCAATAGGGTTGAGAGGATGCTTAGTGTTACAAGTACTTACTTCAAAGCCTTCCTTACCTTCTATGTTCATTCCACATAGCCTACGTATATGTGGAAATCAAAGGACCAACTCTCAGAAGTTGTTCTAAGGCCTCAAGATACTGTCTGTGTGGACACCAGTCTACAAACAGATTGTGTACACATGCTAATCATTAATAAATAAATTAAAAAGATATTTAAATTACATGAACCGTTCTCAAATACAATAAAATACTAAAATATTAAGTGTTTTTCTAAAAGATGCTTCTCGTCCTCCTCTTTCTCCTCCTTCTCTTTCCCTTCCCTCTCCCCCGCCCCCTCCTCCTTCTTCATCATCATCATTGCCATCATTTGTAGGTTTAAGGGTGCAGACACATGCAACCTGCGGTGGATGCATGAAGATCAGAGAAATGTGTGGAGTTGTCTTTTTTGCCCTCTGCTTTGTGGAAAAGGTATTTCTCTTATTTCTGTCACATTGTTTTCTTAAGACCACCTAGTGCTAGTGCTGAAAGTCAGTTCTGCAGCTCTTGTCTACTCAGGTCCTGAGGGGAAACTGAGTCATTTTACAGTTCCACTGTTATCAATTTGAATATAATTTAAGTGATTATAAGAATACTCTTTAACAAAACAGCATTATATGTAATGTAACATACTTTATTTTCTAGATACATATATAGCCTCTGAGTAGGCAGTCATTCATTAAGATATAACTTATAAACATGTTTGAAGGTGTGCCAGCATTACCCTAAGGCTGAGTTAATCACATTGTCTTCCTATGCTCACTTGTGTCCAATAAATTGCAAAGATCTGGTCCTATAGATCCAAAGCTGCTGCTGGATCTCCATGACCCAGGGCAACAACAGGTTATCTGAGAGGGGTACCAGTCACTATACAGTATGCACAGTGAAGCAGAAGCCAGAGGACTCAAACTAGACTGATGAGACATTGAAAAAAAAACAACAACAACAACAAAAAAAAAACAAAAAAAAAAACCCACAGTTGTAATTAAAGAAATGTGGACAAATTGTATACTGTGGAATACAATGTTCACAATGAGAATCTTGTTTGTCTGAGGAGGTTGCGATGACATAGGGTGCATATGAGGGGATGGGACACTGAGAAGGATTGTAGTGCATGATGTGACATTCTCAAAAAATCAATATTAAGTTAAATAAATGAGAAAATAATAAAAGATAATGAATTTAAAATAAAAAAAAGAAAGAAAGATAGAGGTACCTATTAGTGAGTATGCACCATGCATGTCCTTTTGGGTCTGTGTTATCTCACTTAGGATGATAGTTCCATCCATTTGCCTGCAAAACTCATGGTAAGTATTCCATTATGTAACTGAACCACATTTTCTGTATCCACTCTTCTGTTATGGTACATCTGGGTTGTTTCCAGCTTCTGGCTATCACAAAATAGGCTTCTATGAGCCCCTGTGGCATGGTGCGGCACTCACTAATAAGTGGATATTGGCCAAAAAAAAAAAAAATGCAGAATTTCCAGGATAAAATCTACAGAGCTAAATATGAGTAACAAGGCAAATAACCTAAGTGAGGATGCCTCAATCCCACTTGGGAAGAAGAAGAAAGCAGTCAGAAGAGATGGGAAGAGAGGGAGAGACCTAGATGGGAAAGGGGATAGGGAGGGGAAGAGGAAGACATGGGGGAACAGGACTGAAACTCTTAGTGCCAGCAGAAATAATTGAAACAGGAAACCTCATAAGGTAGGAGGTGGAGATTCCTCTAGAATTTACCAGAATGCAGAGAAGTGAGAGAGACTCTCAGGACTCAAAAGGAGGGACCTTAGATGAAATGCCCTACAGTGGGGAGAGGGAACTTGTAGATTCCACCTCCAGTAGAAAGACAGGGAATCAAGTCCAGGGATGGGGTTGCCATCCCATAGTCAAAAACCTTAACACAGAATTGTTCCTGTCTGAAAGATCTGCAGGAACAAAAATGGAGAAGAACCTGAGTAAAAGGAGGACCAGCAACAGGCCCAAATTGGAATCCAGGTCAATGGGAGGCCCCAAGGCCTGACACTATTTCTGAGGCTTTTGTGTGCTTACAAATGGGGTCCTATCATGAATGCCCTCCCAAACGCCCAACAAGCAGCTGTGAGTCAGATGCAGATATTTACACCCAACCAATGGACAGAAGCTGCAGACCCCTGTAGTTGAATTAGAGAAAAGCTGGAAGAAGCAGAGAAGGAGGGCAACTCTAGAGGAAGACCAGCATTCTCAACTCCTCTGGCGCCCCTTCAAGATCTCTCATACACTGAGAAACCAACCAGGCAGCATACACCAGCTGATAGAGGCTCCCAACACATATACAGCAGAGGACTTCTGTGTCTAGACTCAGTCAGAGAAGATGCACCTCATCCTCGAGAGACTTGGGGCCCCAAGGGAGTAGGAAGTCTGGTAGGGTGAGGATGGGGGTGGGGCATCTTCTTGGAGATGGGGGTTGGGTGGAGGGTGAGTTGTGGAGTGGGCAACAATCAAAGGGTAGACTGGGAGGGGGATAAAATCTGGATTGTAAAAAAGATTAAAGAATGTGTGTGTGTGTGTGTGTGTGTGTGTGTGTGTGTATTTTAAAAAGGATAAAAACATTGACTACTGAATGACTGGTGTCTGCACAGTTCTCCTTTCTTTCATCTTTCTTCTTTTTCCTCCTCCTCCCCCCTCACCTTCTCCTTCTTACTCCTTCTTTCTCAATATCCTCCTCTACCCCTCCTCCTCTTCTTCCTCTTTATTTTTGCATGTTTTCCGTATCTTGGCCAATTCGCATTGCAGCTGACTCAAGAACATTTCATTGCACAGTATGTTTCAGTATCTTAGTTGATAGGGTTGCTGCTAAAGAGCACAACTACAAATCATAATGTTCAACTCCAAAAGTCAAAAAATGAAATCCCAATCTAAGCAGACAGCATTGCTCTGTAATGCTCCCATAATAGAAACCAATCAAACAAACAAACTTCCATGGGCTAATTACATATCCTAACCTCAGATACTAAGCAAGTAACCCTTTATCAATAACTGATAGTCCCGCCCTGCTGAGAATGCATGTGTGCAAAACAAAGTAATAAGAGAGGGGCATCTATTACTACATCTCCTGGCATTGTCAGGACCTGAACAGTGATTTAATGATCACTTTCCGGTTGTTTGTTTCCTTGTCCATACATTTTTCTTCAGTCTTAAGGTCTGATATAAAGTATTTCTATCATGGTCCTCTGCTGAAAAATATTATTCTCCTGAATGGAGGGAGACTGCTCTGAGCCTGAAGTCATTCTGTGTATCTTTCAATGGGTGCTGAGCAGATATTTCATTCTCTGGTGAGGACAGCACAGCTGTTAAAGTTGTGCAGCAAATATTCTCCATATACTGATATAGAAGAGTACTTTGCATCCTAGAAGTTGGAAATTTATACCAACATCATAAGTATAATTCAAAGAAATATCTTTAACCTAATATTTTTGAAACGGATTTAACCGAGCTTTGTACTTGGTCAAATAAAACATATATCAGGATATACTCCACAGCACCAAACAAAAGCTTTAATGATTTTTTTCTTTTTTTTTTTGCTAACCATAGGATCTACTTAAAGCAATCATCTTTGTTTAGACGTTTAAACCTTAAGCTAGAGATTTTGCATTGTATTGAATGACAATAAATTTGTCCGCCAACAATGCCACTTTGGTATTTGCATTCATCCAGGTAATGAAAACATATAGTCTTGAGAGATCAGATATTCCTTGGGGTTATAGGTAGGGTTCTATTGTGTAGATAATAATAACTAAGTGGAGGAGAATGTGTAGAATATTGCCAAACAAACCATTAGATTAAAAAGTCTATCATTAGAGTAATTTAAAGTAGAAACCTGGGATGCATGGAAACTCTTGGATCATCCTAAGATAAAATGATATTTGATATGGTAAGAGCCCATGTGTATCAATGAGAACTGATGAACTGTTAATATATTGGGAAAATATTTCAAATGAAATAGACAAAATCAAATGATCAAAAAGGCCTTTAGACCCCATAATTTGCATAAATAAAAGAGATACCAATCATGGATTACATTATTCTCATTTAAGATAATAGATCTGAAAACCATTTTCAAGATCCAGTAAGTACAAAAGTATGGTGATAATGAAATGAGACAGAAGATTTTTAAAATAGTTCATAATAGAGGATGTACTAGTCATATATGTTAAGGCAGAGGTGACGAAGATGGAGAAGTCTGCACAGAGCTAAAGGATGTTATCAGCTTTATTAAAAGTAGAAGGTGACAGATTTGAAGAGAGGATCAGAGAGGGAGCAATGAATTATGATGCCATATATTCTATTTTAGGGAAAAGGATTCAATTATGGAAGCATTAAAATTATCATATTTTAAGATATTTGTTCTTAATAAAGTACATTCTTGACAACCCATGAATTCAATATTCTATCTCTGTCTCCCAAAACTTAGCAGATAATTATCATCAATTCATGTATTGTGGATCTGCTCTTTTTTTTAATATCATGTCTATCAAAATGGCTTTATGATTAAAAATAGAAATGATTTCCAAAGGCTTTAGAGGTTTAAATTAGCACATTTTTGTAGCATGATAGAGGTAAAGGAAAATAATTTGAATACCTGTTTTTGCATTTTATAGGGTACAGAAATTATTGTTTCTTGCGTTTCTAGAAATTTAATACTGAATATTTGGAAGGACTCATACAATTAGGCCATTTTCACTTTTATTGCCCCCCAAATCTACATTGGGATTAAAAATAGTAACAATGTTTTTGGACTTTTAATCTATGTATTATGGTCAAGTGGGGTATAAGAGAGTTTATAGCATTATAGATTTTAAAGAAAAATATTAAAAGTACAAATTTAATTTTTAAGGCCAAATATCTGTGATGTCATTTTCTTGAGAGCAAAACATTTTATAAGCCATTTTATATTTTCCTAACTAATCCAAAATTTGGAGCAATATAAGTGGCAAATAATTTTCAAAAAGTGAGGATAAATATAAAACATGATTTTCAAATGAATCCTGCAATATTTACAACAGCTAACAGCATGACTTTTAGAAACTTGAGCATATAATAGCAATTTGTTATTTTTCTTCCAAGTTCATTGACATTGTCAAGGCATATTTATCTCAGCAGGAGAATTCAAATTTCATACTCGGTGATTTCATGCGGCATTCTTCTCACCCTGAGGTATCAGCTAAAAATTCAGGTTTTTTTTTTCAATAAATTACAATATATTCATTTCTCACTGCTTCATTAGAATGTTCAGAGGAAAATAATCAAATACCACCTGTTTTCACATAACTATGTTTATGTAAAAGTTAAGTTTTCATCTGCAATTTTAATAATGGCTGAAGAAATGATTATGAATATATTCTCTGTGGGCCAGTACTGTTTGTGAATTTAGTCAGAGATCTACCTCTGTGGTACAACATGCTGTTTGATCAGCAATTTTAAATGGGTTTTTGTCATATTAGGCTACTGTTTACTAAACTAAAATCAAAGACATTAAGGCAAAATAAAATAGTGCTATTTGAAAACCAGTAAATGACTACAAGAGATTAGTGCTTTGTGTAGGAATGTGCATTTTCAATGTACATTGTGTAATATGCTATATGTATGTATGTGTGTGTTAGAAAGAGAGAGAGAGAGAGAGAGAGAGAGAGAGAGAGAGAGAGAGAGAGAGAGAGAGAGAAACCTCCGAGCTGACATAAGTGGAGGGCATTGATTGACACCACGTGTCTTCCTCAATCACTGGCTATGTTAGTTTTTACAGACAGGCAATGTGAAATAACCTGGAGTTCACCATATTGGTTAGACTAACTAGCCAGTAAGCCAAGCAACCTCTTGGCTCCACCTTCCAATCGTTCAAAGTTCTGGGACTAGTCTTAGTCAGGGCTTCTATTTCTGCACAAGCATCATGATCAAGATGCAAGTTGGGGAAGAAAAGGTTTATTTATCTTACACTTCCACATGGCTGTTCATCACCAAAGAAAGTCAGGACTGGAACTCAAGCAGGTCAGGAAGCAGGAGCTCATGCATAGGCCATAGAGGGATGTTCCTGACTGGCTTGCTTTCCATGGCTTGCTCAGATTGTTTTCTTATAGAATCCAAGACTACCAAGCCAGGGAAGGCACCACCCACAATGGGCCCTCTCCCCTTGATCACTAATTGAGAAAATGCCTTACAAGTGGATCTCATGGAGGCATTTCCTCAACTGAAGCTCCTTTCTCTGTGATAACTCCAGACTGTGTCAAGTTGACAAACAAAACCAGCCAGTATAGGGACCCAATTTTGTTTTTGTTTGTTTGCTTGCTTGCTATTTTTAAATATTTTGCAATCCTAACTCAGTCCCTCTTGTTATCCTGATGAGCACTTTCCAGACAGAACCATTTCCCCAGCCTCAAGGAGCTTGTGCTCTTACAAAGTCCACTCCAGCACTCTGGTTGGGAAAAGAAACTTCCCTCAAGCAGCCCACACTATACCATAACACTGGGTGAACCCTCCGTTCCATATCAAATCTTCTGAA
This sequence comes from Mus pahari, assembly GCF_900095145.1. Taxonomy (NCBI): domain Eukaryota; kingdom Metazoa; phylum Chordata; class Mammalia; order Rodentia; family Muridae; genus Mus; species Mus pahari. The sequence continues at coordinate 63,379,564 of NC_034593.1, forward strand.
AAATCTGAAAATGATAGCCTAGTTCTTGATTGTCCCCCCACATAATATTTGTATTGATGCTTTGGGGATTTCACACCATACACCCCTAACACGTTCATTTCCCAGTTCTTTCCTGTTACCTCCTTACCCTAGTTATCCTCTCACCCCAGTGGGGGGGGGGGGTCAATTTGTGTTATTTACATTGGTGCATGGTTAAACTCTCAGTGGCCTGACCACTAACTGGAGCTGAGTCCTTCCCCTCCCGCATTCCTAGTGGAAGTATTCTGTAGAGGGTGTAAGATGCTGTAACAATTTTTTAAAATTAGATATTTTCTGTATTTACATTTCAAATGTTACCCCCTTCCCTGGTTTTACCTCCAAAAGTTCCCTACCCCATGCCCCTCCCCCTGCTCACCAACCCACCCACCCCCTTCCTGTCCCTGGCTTTTCCCTATACTGGGGCATAGAGCCTTCACAGGACCAAGGGCCTCTCCTCCTATTGATGACTGACTAGGCCATTCTCAGCTACATATACAGCTGGAACCATGAGTCCCACCATATGTTTTCTTTGGTGGTTTTGTCCCAGGGAGCTCTGGGGGGGGGGGCACTGGTTAGTTCATATTGCTGTTCCTCCTATGGGGCTGTAGACCCCTTCAGCTCCTTGGGTGCTTTCTCTAACTTCTTCATTGGGGACCCTGTGCTCCTTCCAATGGATGGCTATGAGCATCCACTTCCATTTTTGTCAGGCACTGGCAGAGCCTCTCAGGAGACAGCTATATCAGGCTCCTGTCAGCAAACTCTTCTTGACATCTGCCATAGTGTCTGGGTTTGGTGGTTGTATTTGTGATGGATCCCCAGGAGGGGCAGTATCTGGCTGGTTATTCCTTCAGTCCCTGCTTCACACTTTGTCTCTGGGAATTTAGAGTTCTGCCCAGTAGCTTCCTGTTGAGGCTGTTACTATTGGGGTTAGGGTGGAGGTAGGGGTTATCATAGAAGTCTTCCTTGACAATGCTGTGAAAATTGTTTGGACGTGATGAGCCACAGGAGCATGAATTATCAGATTCTACATGGTTTCTGGCGTCAGCAGGAAACTTGAATATGGTCATGTACCTAAAGAAGGCACTCTAATACAGTTTGACATGGCTTCATGAAGCAGCATAAACCACAAAATTTGGTGGCAACAAAGACATGAGCACAGTAAGACAAGGGATCCAGACATGTCCCTCTGTGACCACACCGAATGGACATCAGTATGATCTTGGGTGACAACACAGTCCACTCAGATCACTACGGCCCCTAATGGAACCCTGGCCCATGAACATCAACATGGCTTCAAGCTGCAGAGTTCAGAGACCATGGGTATCAATAAGGCCTTTCATGCTAGCTCAGGCAATAACCATGAACGGAGCTGTATTAAGGTTATGGAACCAGACCTGGTTCACCATGATAGCTTCAGGTGGCAGTGCAGGACACTCATATCAGTATAGTTCCTGGGGGCAGCATGGCCCACAAACAGGAACATGGACTCAGGCCAGTGACACAGGCTATGAAAATCTCCAAGTTGTCAGATGACAACAGAGTTCTAAGACATGAACCCAGACCTCAGGCATATCAAGACCACTGACCCACACAGTATGATGTTCATCAGCATATTGGACACCTTGGTCCTTCAAGGAGGTCTATACTAGAAAGTGGACCTTTCTCATTTCTGACATCTGTCATTTCCAAGATCTAATGTGATCCTTTCTCTAGATGGCTTCTTTGAAGGATAAGTCTGCATCTTCCTGAGCTCAGGGCTGCTACACAGCCTCCCATGAACTTTCAGTGGTGATAAGATTCACCATCAACTTCAGCCCTCGTTCTTACCTGTTACCACCATTACATCACCAGTTCAGTGTCTGTTCTCAAAGCACACACCATTCCTCTCAGTTATCACTCTGCAGCTCATTCTCTCCTATCCTAGCAGTGGCACTCACAGAGACGGACATACCATGCCTACGAAAGTGCCATCATCTTTCTTAATCAATAAGAAAATTAATTATAATCCATTATTTTTCCTTTTACTCCCTCTATGTATGCCCAGGGAAAACATTATATATTAGTGCATATTAATATCTTTGTAAACATTAGAAAATAGAAGAATTTTCATGCTGTTAAAATGATTTCCTTTATTTCATTCCATATCTTGAATATTTATATTTTTAAACTCTTTCAATTTTACCAATGTCAAGGTTATTGTGAAAGAAAGTAGAGAAATAATCTCATTCATAGTAGTCTCAAAAGTAGAGAAATAATCTCATTTATAGTAGTCTCAAAAATACAGGGAATCAACCTAACCAAGGACATAAATTGTCTTTTTTTTTTTTTTTTTCATTGCTTTTGATACTAACACTCAAAGGCCAAATAACCATGAAGTCTATTACTAAAGGGTAATCAATGGAGGACAATTGGTTTTCCTAATTGACATGCATAGTGTATCTTCTTCTTAATCCAAACAATATGTAGGTGTGATAAGTACTGCCCATGTAAGCTGTTTTAATCAGTAAACAGACTTTACGATTTCTGTGTCCTCTCATATACATTTGGAAAGAAGCCAACTTACCTGTGGTCCTGTTTCTGAAAGGACCATAGGGAAAAAGAACTGCTTTGGACCCGAATTATTGCTTTTCATATTGTACTAGCAACTTTCTTGTTTCTATGGTAAAATGCTCAGACAAATTCAGTTGATGGATAAAACAATCACTCTGTCCAACTATGTGAGGTTATATGGTGCATCATGGTGTGGCAGTCATGGAGTATTTTAACATTTGAGATTCACTTTCTGCTTTCTATATCAGGAAGAAATGCCCATAAAATCAGATATTCTGTTAAAAACAACACCAAAGTTTATAGATTACAGGTGTGAACTATTTTCTTACAATATTTTTTTCTTCTATAAAACAGTTTTTTAAATGTTTCCCTAAACCCGTAAGATGTTGCAGGCTACATTTCATGTAAAAATAATAGTCTTATCTGTGGTCTCATTAACTTTTAAAACCACTAGTAGAAAGAAATGAAGAGAAATATGAATCTCAAAACATTTATAGAAGTGTCCATTCTTACGGAAAAAAAGCACAAAATCTATTTTATACTAAAAACACGAAAACATAAAGTGATAAGAATTCAGTATCAAGGAAGTTTTTTGTTGTTTAAGAAAAGTGAATGACAATACATAATTCATTGTGTGTAAAAATAGTATATTTGGCAATTTTTTTTTACAAAAAAATAATTAAATTATAACATATAATCAGAAATCTGCATTCAACACATTTTAATGGGCCAGGTCAAGTTTATAAGTACAAAATATTATAAAAATAGTAAATTATTCATTTAAATATTTAACAGTATGGCCTTCTACTTAATGGGTATAGGAAGGATCAGGATTAAGAATGAAATAAGTTTTAACTGAGTACGAATAAAATTTTTAAATTTTTAATTACTATAGATAACATATATTAAAAATGCACCACATGATTTTTGTCATAAATTGAATAAAGCAATCTGTCAATACATCACCTAAAGAAAAAACTAAATACTTAAAGTGGTCATCTTATAACATGGGGTTACCATGTAAGTATAATGATCACCTTCAGGTGAAAAGAAACTTGATTATCCTCACTGCAAAATTGGCAAATATAATTTGATAGATTTCCCCAATCAAAGAGAATGTTATAACTTTTCACATTTAAAAATATCAAATATATTTTATTAGCTTTCAAAATTTCACATTACAGATAGATACAATCCCTCTGTGAAACAATGTACAGACTGGGTCATGAGGATCTGAATTCAGATCTTTATGTTTGTGCCGAAGCCACGTTACTTACAGAGCTGTCTCTCCAGACTATGTTCTAGTTCCTAAAATTAGCCTATATAATCCTCTCAAGTTTAAAAGTCTTTTACATTCATGTTTTAGATACACAGATTTTGTATATCGAATTTAACAAGAGAAGAATGGATATGAAAACTTTAGTATTTTAAGTATAGATTATATATGAAGAGAAGTGAAATTTTCTAAAATAAATTGAGGATTTGTTGGAGAACGATATTAGAACAAGCCAAGAATGTCATACAAATGGGAGAATAGTGTTTAAGAAAATATTTGATTAAACAAATAAATCTAAGAGATGCAAATGTAAAACAGATGAGTAAAATTCTATTGATGGAATTTGAAGACAAAAATGTATGTGATGTAACAATAAAACAATAAAAATCAAGCTATATATTTGGGTATGTGTCTTCATTTTCATTGAAATCTAGAAAGTCTTTAATTTCTTTATTTCTTCCCTGACTCAGAGATCATTGAGTAGAGAGTTGTTCAGTTTCCATGAATGTGTAAGCTTTCTAGTGTTTCTGTTGTTGTTGAAGCTCAGCTTTAATCTATGGTGCTCTCATAAGATACAAGGCGCTATTTCAATTTTCTTATATCAGTTGTAGCTTTCTTTTTGACTGACTCTATAGTCAATTTTTGAAAAAGGTATATGAGGTGATGAGAAGAATGCATATTCATTTTTGTTTGGGTAAAATATTTTGATGTCCTTTAGCTAAAATTTGAAAACACAAAAACTGAGAAGAAATAAATTTAACCATTCAAGATCCCAAAATGGAAATAGAGTCAATACAGAAAACACAAAGTGAGGGAATATAATTCTGGAAATGAGAAATTGAGGTATTCAAGCAGCAACTAAGGAGGCAAATTCCACCAACAGAATAAAAGAGTGCTGAAAAAGAGAATCTCAAGCTTGAAGACAAAAATGTATAATTTGGCCAAATAAAATGTTAAATATTAAAAAAAAAAGTTTTCTGGCAATTAATATCCAAGAAGTCTGGGAAACTATGTAAAGAACAAGTCGAACGATAATATATTAAGAAAGGAATATGAATAAACCCATATAAAAGACAAGGAATGTTTTAAAATTACAGAAGAGGAATTTTCTAACCTATAAAAGGTAATACCTATAAATGTACAAGAAGCATACAGAACACCGAATAGATTGGGTCAGAAAAGAAAGTCTCCCTGTCACATAATCAAAACATTAAACATACAGAACAAGAAAGAATATTAAAAGCAGCAAGTAACATATAAAGGCGGACCTATAAGAATTACATCTGACTTCTCTGTGGAGACTTTAAAAGTCATAAGGGCCTGAACTGATATGCAGCACACCCTAAGAGACCATGGATGTCAGCCTAGACTACTCAACCCAGCTTTAAAAAAGATAGAGGAAAGTACTAGGGTAGACAGGTAGATCCTTCAGGGAAGAGGGAATAGAATAGATTCTATGGGTGGGTTTAGGTAAAAGGTATTGAATACAGAACATCAACTGGGAAAGGGGAGGGGTGAGACAACTAACACTGAAGAGCATTTGAGGTATTCTATGGAATCCTAGTGCAATGTAAACTTTAAACATATGAAGTTGATCCTGATGCAATCTCCAAATATTAGGGAAGAAAAAGTCCCAACTGGTCATCTCTTGTCATGAAAGGAAGCTTACAGCAAAGAGACTGGGTTGCAACCATTCAGTTGTTGGCAAAAATGTCTCATGGCTAACCTCCAAAAACCTAGGCTTTTTTTTTTTTTTTCGGTTTTGGTGAATGGCTGGCCCATAATTTTTTTATTTATTATTATTTTCTTTATTTACATTTCTAGTGCTATCCTGAAAGTTCCCTATACGCCCCCCCACCCTGCTCCCCTACCCACCCACTCCCACTCCTTGGCCCTGGCCTTCCCCTGTGCTGGGTCATATAAAGTTTACAAGACCAAGGGGCCTCTCTTCCCAATGATGGCCGATTATGCCATCTTCAGCAACCTAGGCTTTTAACAAAATAGTTTGTTCTCTTCAAACTGAAAGAAAAGTCCCTTTGATGGTGAAAACACTCACCCCAAGCAACTCATTGAATATGGAGAGGTTGAGCTGGTGCATACATAAAATTCCCATTCCTATGCCAGTGTAGTAGTGGACCAATGCTTGTAACCCACCAATTTCTGATCTGATTTAAGGATCACTCCAGAGAGAAATCAAACCTGACAATGCTTGGCTTTTAAGAACCAGAGACTATATATTCTATATAGTCTAGAGAACTAGAAAAACTAAACACTATTAGTCAAAAAAAAAAAAAAAAGAAAAGAATATTGATATGACTCCTACTGATATTCTGCTATACTCATAGATCAGTTTCTTAGTCAGCCTTTGTGAGGAAAGCTTCTTCCTACAGCAGTCGGGGACAAATAGAGTCCCACAGCCAGACATTATGCAGAGATAGAAATGGAGGGGGAATGGGAGAGAGAGAGAGAGAGAGAGAGAGAGAGAGAGAGAGAGAGAGAGAGAGGCTGATATTGTCACATACCTATAAATGGGACCTCTTTATCAAAACCTTCCTCCTCCTCAGAGTTCAGTTACCCTGTGATGCAGGAGGAAGAAAAACTATAAGAGCCGCAGATTGGCCATTTCCTCAATTTCTGCCCCACCTTTATCACTGCACATTTTGTAGGCAAGACAAATTATGTGTCAAAGATATTGTAGATGGATTAGTGTCCCCATTTACAGTTTGTTCTTGTTACGGGTGTGTTTTCAGGTTCCATGTCCCATATTCCTAGGAGTTAAGGCTAGTGTCACACTCATAATTTGCTGAGAGTTTTCCTTGTCTTAGGTTTCTAGTTCTTCCCAGTTGCCTCCCAACACACTCACTAAATCCAGTTCTTTCTCCCTCTGTCCTCTCCAAACTTGATTCCTCCCCACTTCTCTCCCAGTCAGTCCTCACTCACTCTCCATCCACCACATGTCTATTTTATTTCAATTTCTCAGTGAGAGTCAACCATCCTCCCTTAGGCCCTTCTTTTACTTCTTTGTGTCCATAGATTGTAGCATGGTTATCCGGTACTTTATGGCTAATATCCACTTATAAATGAGTACCATATGTGTCTTTCTTTGTCTGAGTTACCTCATTCATGATGATATTTCCTAGTTTCATCTATTTGCTCTCAAATGCCATGATGTTCTTGTTTTTAATAGCTGAGAAGTATTTTATTGTGAAAATGCACAGCACTTTCTTTATCCATTCTTAAGTTGAGGGACATTTAGATTCTTTCCAATTTATGGCTCTTTAAAGGAAATGTGATATTGTCAGAGTTGAGCAAGTATTTTTGTGGTATGTGAAGCATTTTGGAGGTATTTGCCTAGGAATGGTAGGTATAGTTGATTCTTGAGCAAAAATTATTCCTGGTTTTATGAGAAACTTCCAAATTGGTTTCCATAGTGACATGTTTGCACTCCCAGCAGCAATGGAGCTCCACCACCCCTTCTTTTAGCCTGAACTATAGCTTGGATATTTTATGTTTTACACTCTGACCAATGTAAGATTCTCAAGAGTCATTTTGATTTGCATTTCCTGATGACTAAGGATGTTGAGCATTTCTTTAAATGCGTCTTGGCAATTAGAGATTTCACTGATAAGAATTATCTATTTAGTTCTAAGACCCATGCCATGAGAGTGAGAGAGAGTCCACCCCTGACACTATTAATAATATTCTTTTATTCTTGTGGACAGGAGCCTAGCATAGCTTTCCTCTGTTATTTTATAAAACAAAACATCTTAAACTTGTGCCAAATGAAAACTTGGGATCCAGATTCTGTGAGGAAAGCCTGTTAGCTCAGAGAGGCAGAGAAAGTACCCACCTGAATTTCTTACTCCGAAGCTGTCCCAGAAGGAAAAAGCTCCTTCTCCAGCCTGCTGTCTTAAATGTCCTTCAGCTCAAAGACTCTCCTTTCTCTCCTTTCTCTTTATTTGTGCTCACTCCCTGTCAGCCTGGATGCTTGTTCCACCTCTAGACATAGGATTGACTTTATTTAGCTCTTGGATTAAAGGGGTGTGCTACGGATGAGCCACACCAAGAGTTTTTTTTCACACAATCTTGGAGTTCACAGTATGATCAAATATTTTGTAACAGTACTCTGAGAGACTTAACCCAACACCTGATAGAAGCAAAGACCCACAGCTGGACATTAGGTGGAGCTCTGGGAATCTTGAGAAGGAAAGAAGGAAGGATTGAAAAACAAAACAAAACAAAACAAAACTAGAAGTATCAAGGACGCCGGGCGTGGTGGCGCACGCCTTTAATCCCAGCACTCTGGAGGCAGAGGCAGGT
>NC_034593.1:63387738-63396420 GCF_900095145.1 Mus pahari
GGGAAAGGCAGGGCACAAGGGAATGGAAATCTACCCAGCACATGCGCAGCTGCCTTGTTTGTTTGTTAGAGCACAGGACAATCAGCGCTATCTTGTAATGGCGAATGTGAGGGCGGCTCCCCACAAAGAAGTATCAAGGACACTAAGTCACTAAGTTACAGAATCAGTTACTCAGTTACCTGGGCTCATAGGGGCTAACAGAGACTGAACCACCACCCAAAGTGGATGCAGGGGATGGACCTAGGCTCCCTACACATATGTAACAGATGTGCAACTTGGTCTTTGTGAAGGATCCTTAAAATTGGAGCAGGGGCTTTCTCTGACCCTGTTGCCTACCTTTGGGAACCTTTCCCCTAACTGGGCTAGGATTGGATGAAGGGTGTTAGCAATAATTCTAGGCTCCACCCTACAGTTACTTGGCAACAGCCAGGTACGTCTGACTCATAAAAGAGGCTATTTGTTCCCTCCTCATTCCATTATCTTCTGACTACCTTCTCTCCAGGTCCCTTCTCTCTCCCTCTCCACCCCACCCTCTCTGTGTTTCTTTTTCTCTATTCCCTCAACTCTCTTTTTCGTGGCCTAAATAAACTCTACTCCATACTATATCCACATGACTGGTATCTCAAGGGGAAGGAATGCCTCAGCATTAGAGCCCACAGAGGCACCCTCTTGCACCTTGCCATACCATGTCTCTACCAAATATATGTGTATATATATAGAGAGAGATAGAGAGGGGGGGAGAGTAGGGGCTGGGAGGAGAGGGATGGACAGAGCAGAACGTGTGATGTGGTATAAAATAAATAAATTTAAAATAAATTAAATAAAATAAACAGTCAGAAAGACAAAGAAAACCAGGAAAACAGGGCCCTCTAAATCATATGAGCTTTGCTCATATGTCCTCATAGAGACTGAAGCAGCACATGCAGTGCTTGTATTGTTCTGCACTAGGTTCTCTGTGCATATACTATGGTTTTAAATTTTGTGTTTTTATGGGACTCCTGAGTGTGTGAACAAGGATGTCTCATATTCTTATGGCTTCCCTTGGTCTGTTTTCCTTTCATTAGTTCGTCTTGTCCTACTTCGGTATGATGGTTTTAGTTTTATCTTCTATTCTATTTTGTTCCATGTTGTTATCTTTTACAAGTCTGTTCTTTTCCAATGAGAGACAGAAAGGGGTAGGATCTGGATGGGAGGGGAGGTGTGCAAGATCTGGGAGAAGTACAGGGACTAATAACTGTAATCAGGATGTTGTATAAGAAAATAATTCATTTTCAATAAAAGGAGGATAAATGACCTAAACTATATATAATTGACATGTTATCTCTTACTCCATATTTGTGAAACTAATAAATTATGACAGCATTTTCATCATTGTTAAAATGAGGTCAATCTCTCTTATTTTAACAGTTTCCATTTCAAAGTAACAGTGAAACTTATAATTTGTTCTCCTTGTGAGTTTCTGTTATAAATAAGTTAATATATATACTATAAATATGACTTGGTTTGTATTTTCTGGAATAGTATAGAGGCTGGCAATCTTGAAATATAATCTTTGAAATTTTTATTTTGATCTCATGAGCAAATGCATTGTCCTCACCCTTCAGATGGAAGATGAGTCTCAGCTAATGAATACCTAAAGGCCACACCCTGGGGAGATGTAGGAAAGGAAAAGGAGGACTTCTGACCACAGGAGAGGTTTGGTCTTTCTTGCCACAATGCTTCTCTAAGGATCATCAGAAACCCAGGGCTCTCAACAGGACAGCTCCATTATTAAGTAAAGAATAGAGTAGTTCATTGTTATGCATTTTTCAGTTTTTGTTCTTTGGATGAACTTTGTTCTGAGAATTTGACAAAAAAAAAAAAAAAACTCAACTGTAAAAGTGCAAGAGAAAAACGGCTATTATAATAATCATCATATCTGTATATTTAACCCAAACTATTATTCTTGTTCTAACTGTGGATTAAATGAGCTTTGAAAAACCATCAAAATATTCTGAGTAAATGTGTTTTAAGTGCTTTAATAAATGCTATATTATAAATATTATAATTAAATTGAGCTTATCTCTGTAGTATGTACACAGATGCAAGTACAAATATCATCAGCTTTTCCCTCTAATATGCACGAAAAAAATGGAGGCATTTCCAGAATGCCCATCTGTTCTGCAAGTGAATGTACTTAATTAGGCTCTGATTGACAAGGCTTTAAACTAGATTTTTGAGAGATGATTGGTTTAGAGGTTGGCTGTACTGAAGGAGTATAATGGATAAGCATTTGACAATTTTCTTTTGAAAGCATGAGTTGAATTTGATAAACACAAGTATATTAAAGCCAAATGCTACGTACCGCTTTCATGTACACTACGAACTCATGTGTTTGTAATATACACAACTGCGTTTATACAAGTTTATGGTTGTCTTAGCTTCACTAATATACTTGCTGTACCACAGCATATTAAACGTTTTTTTTTTTTTAATTATTTAAGAATGTTTTAGCAATGGAAATCTGAAAAATCCTGGATAAATAAATATAATGTATATCAAGCTCTTGTTTTTGTTTTTGTTTTCTTCAAATAAAATCCCAAACATTTGATTTTGCCAAATGAAGACTCAGGAGCCAGATGCAGTGGTGAAGCCTGCTAGCTCAGAGAGGCAGAGAAAGCACCCAGCTGACCATCCTCCTCAATTGATGTCCCAAAAAGAACAAAAACAAAAACAAAAGCAAAGAAAAACAAAAAAGCATTCTTCTTCTCTGAACAGCCTTATAAACCCTTCCAAACCAAATGTTCCTCCTTTCTACTTCCTTGTGAGTCTCTCTATTGGTCCTGCTGACTTCCCCTTACTCTATAGTTTTTCTTTCCTATGTTCACCCCTTGTCAACTGGTTGCTGTTCCACCACTTGTCCTATGATTGCCTTTATTCTTTCTCATATACAATAAACACAAAGCTCTCAGATTAAAGGTGTGTGCTATGATTTAACCACACCACAACTAGAAACAGGTCCTGGGGATCCCAGCTTTTGGTGGGGACACTGGATTTCCTTCAGCCTTTCATGGGTATCTTTCCTCACTCTGCCTAGGAGCCTCTCTTCTCACCCCACCTCATTACCTGAGGACTCTGCCCTTGGTGTAGTCCTAGCTTAACTCTTTCCTGCCTATCCTTTCATCCTTATTTCTATCTTATCTTAATTCTATTGCTTTAGCCACCAAGCCCCAGAAACACTTTGTACTAGGGACCAGAGTAGATCCACCTCATATCAGGTTGGGACACATATGAGCAAATTTCTCTATCTTTCCTGTCCTCCCTTTCTACCTCTTTGGTTTCACTTTCTGTTCTGCAGCAGTCTGCTTGTGAGAGACACTCTTCCTACCTTATCTCCATTGTCTGGACACTCCACTTCTTGGTGTGGACCCAGGTTCCTTATCTGTGTCCTGAGTGCCCTCTCATGCTTTTCTCTATCCATCCCCCTTTTCCTTTCTGTTTCCTGCCAACCCGTGGAAACACTCTCTACCAGAGAAACCAAAGCAACTACCAATGTTGCCTAGCTTCCAGAGAGGACAACAAATCCAAAGAACACCCACTCAACAAAGACAAGAACAGATATTAACAGCAAGAAATACCCCAAATATCATAACTCCAGATGTTCAGATCCAAGCACAAAAATACAAAAATTAACAGCCAAGACAATGGGCCTCCACCAGAAATCAGCAACCCTAATGCAGAAAGCAAGACAAAATGCAATGTAGCTAAACTATGAGACAAGCACTTCAAAGTAGTAATTTTGAATTGGCTAAATGACCATTAAAGGTATATGAATAAATCCCTTTCAATATCTGCAGAAACACAAAGAAACAGATAAATGCAATAATGAAAACAATTCAAGAAATGAAAGTGGAATTTTACAAAGAAATAGAATCACCAAAGAAAAGAAAAACTGAACTCAAATTGGAAAAGAAAAATAAAGAATGTAGGCAAACTCAGAATGACATGCCATTTTTTTTTTCTCCCTGGAAGGGACCAATTAAGCTGTCTCACAGCTAATTCTACATATCTCCTGCATTTTCTATCAAAGTTTTCTGTAAATTATAATACTGTCACTCACTGGGAATAAAAATTAAGGAACTCTCTTTTGAGGCTTGCAGGACAGATCAATGAAGAAAGTATTTCCTGAACAAGCATGAGGACCTGCAGTGTTATTTTGCAACCACATAAATCCAGGCACAGTGACAGATGTTTGTAATCCTGGTGTTCCTATAGTGACTCATGAAGCAGAGACACGAGAATTCTTGGGAACACTTGGGTAGCTAAGCTGTCATATTTAGTGGAAAAGACAAACAAGCAAAGCTAAATAACAAAGTAAAGATTCTGATTCAAGGCAGGACCAACATCTCTGAGGTTGCCTTCTGATTGCCATACACATGACTGGACATGCACATACCTGAACTTACATACAAATAAGCACACACTTACATATATACATATCATATGCAGGAAGATGCATATACAAAGACAGACAGAGAAGGATAGAGTGAAAGAGGGAGGCAGGAATGGAAGAAAGTGGAGAGGGAGGGAGACAGAGACAAAGAAGGAAGAGAGAAATATTCCATTTTGTTCAACTTGCAGAAAATACAGTTTTCTTTTGCAAATTTTGTTGTGCTGGTTTATTTTCACAGGGAATGAGAAGAAATGAACCCAATAGACCAGTATCATAGACTGACAATCATTTTGATGTAAATGTAAAATATGTAACTGAGGCTATGACTTTGGGCAGTTCAAATTTGATGTTCTTGTCTTGATGAATGCATACGAATTTAAATATATTGTGAATATCCAATTCTGTTTATCCTGAAAAAAGAGGTCTATATTGCAAAAGAAAAATATTGCAATGTTTAAAAATTACACATTCCTGCAAAGGTCATGGTGCACAAGCCCTTCTTTTGCACCCACCATCATGGAGACATTGATATCACTCTACTGGGCCTCTTTATTTGTGCAAGTCACTCATACTAATAGAAATCTCTTTGACAAGTGGACTAAGGCTGATCTTAACAACAACATATAATTTTTGAGTAAACAGAACTTTAATCTGTTTAGGGTTTATCATCAAATTTGATATAGATGAGTTTGTTTCAGAAATGGATCAAAAGAGCAGTTGTCTCTCTTCAAAAATACTGCATGCATCTCTTTAAAATTAGGACTTTCTAAAACAATTTTTTCCCTGGGGAGACTTTCTGTCTGTGTGATAGTATCTGTGTTCTGTATAGACAGTATTAATTTCAACATATATATAGTAAAGTATTTAAAGACCAGAAAATTCTGACTACATAGTGATTATTCCTATATGTAGAATAAAGATCAAATAATCAACCAGTCATATTTGGTAACTGATACAACATATATGTGTCCTTTTACATAGATCAAAATTTTGTCTTTGTAGTACAATGGTGAGCATATAGGACAGATCACCATTTTCATGTTTGTTTCTCCAAGGTTAACTAAGGACATGTTTCTTTTATGAACTTCAGATACACTGTTCCCACCCCACCCCCACTCCCCCAAAAAACACACCTTCAGAGGAATTGACCACTTAAAGTTACCATGTATCCCCATCTCTCAGCCACTGGATCACCAACTACCCTTCACTTTCAGGAGTCTGAAGTTACTTTTTTCCCTATTCTAGGAAAGTTTAGAGGAGTACAGCAGAAACACAACATTTAAGAAATACCTCAAGCCCCTTTTTAAACTTGGCTCCAGATTATGATCTCTTTGGTTGTTCAAAAATTCCAAGTTCTGATTGAGCTGTTGGGATCTGCATCTCAAATGATGTGGAACCCTTCTAATTCCCCTGTATCCTAAGATGCCTCGGATGCTGATGCCGGTTTTCCTTCATTGCTTCTGAAACTGAAATAAAACACATTTATTAAGGAAAGTCAGAATAGAGCTAAAACTCCTGCTTCTAGACTTCAAATGTCCCACCACACCCAGGAAGAGTCTTCTGAACTAACCCTTCCAACAAGGACACATTTTATTATGTGGTATGAAGGAAATAATGCTATGAAATGATTTTGAAAATTTTGAATGACCAGCACAGTTTTAAATTCTAAATGTCAGAACACAATACTCAAAGCATATTTACAAATGATTTAAACCTCCCGTATCTATGGTCTTCAGTGTAAGATGTCTAAAATTGCTTATACATTCTTTATTTTTATCAGTATTCCATAGGTGATAGATTACTGTGTGCTCTCAGAAAGATCTTGGAAAGGTATGGCCTTCTTTTCCAGCAAGCTGGCACTCACTCCTTTCTCTAGGCCATAGTCAGCTCCGTCTCTAGGTCTGTCCATCTGTAAGCACTCCACTAAAGTAGCACCATTCACATGATGACTGTCAGACAGCATCAGATTGTTAATACCACGGCCCTGGATAGGTTCCATAGCCAGCTGAATGAAGTTGTATTTAAATGGGGTAAAAATGGAAGCTCCTGAACCAGGGGGAATTGCCTCACCTCTCTGTAGACAATCTCCTTCCAGCTGCTGCAGCAGGAACATCTTTTATTCCTGTTAAATTTACTTCCTTCTTCTGTCATGTAGAAATTAATTAATCCCTACCTGGGGTTTCTACCCTACCTTAGATCATTTAATCCCCAAATAAAACACACACTCTTTTTTTTTTTTTTTTTCAATAAGCCTTAAGCAGTACAAAGCTGGGCAGCTGCCAATCCTCTATGCTATTAGAATCTACTTTCCTATGGATAACCCAAGTCATTAATTGCTATGTTTCATCTGAGCTGCTCTCCATGCCAATTGGCCAGCCCATAGGGTCAAGTTTCCTTTATTCCTAAACCTTAGCAGCTTCTCCCCTCTCCCAGTAGGTATCATCCTCTTCTCCTGGTGCTTCTACTCTGATTCCAAGTCCAGGAAACCAAAACCCCACCTATGTCTCCTGTGTCCAACTATTGGCTGTTGGCATCTTTATTCAGCACTAACTTGGGTGCAGGGACACTTAGCTTGCATCTATGTGAATGTGGAATTCTCCTGCAGCAACCAGTCTTCTAGGCATTATATTAGCATTATAATACAAGCAGCATCAGGCCAACCCACTACACCATCAGCTGTCTTCATCTTTTCTTTATCCTTGTTCATTCACCTGTTTAGCTAGGTATTACATTGCACATGTTAAAGTCCACAGTGACAGATTTTTCTGGAAATACCCAGTCTCATACAGATGAAGAAAATTTGGATATGTTGATAGAACATTGCCTTTGGAGCTCAGGGAACTGCTTTGGAGTAACCCCAACATCCCAGACAAGGACAACTCCAGGTGGCCTTTAAAAGCCACTGTTCCTAATCATCAATTCTACTAAAAAGAATATAAACATCATACTTTTATCTAGGAATGTTGGCACATGCCTTTGATTCCAGCACTTGGGATGCAGAGGTAAGAGAATTTCCATGAGTTCGAGGCCAGCCTGGACTACAAAACAAGTTCAAGGCCAGCCTGGACTACAAAGCAAGTTCTAGGACAGTCTGGACCATTACTCAGAGAAATCTTTTTTTTTTTCCCTAAAACCAAGGGAAAACAACAACAACAAGCCAAAACAAACAAACAAAACAATCAAACTGTGATATTTTCAGTTTCTTGCAGTTGTTCCAGATCTTTGTTTACCTTCTTACTCCTCATGAGCTTTCTTGTCACCAGTTTTCAGAACATTTTTATCATAAGTAGTGGTTGATTTTTGTGCAGAAGTAAATGATTATATTCATGAGCCATTTATGTGAGTTTTCCAAATTATTATCCTGTGTATGTACAGAATTATATTGATTTACTTACATATAGGTTTAAGTAGGAGGGTCAGGTTTGTGTGGAATAGCCTCATGACAGGTAGCATTGAAATTCAGTGAAGATCAAATATGCAGCACTCACACTACACAGAAATATATAAAGCCTTGTATGGTACCCTTAAAAAAGTACTATCTACGATAACATCTCATTCCACACGTGATATATATTAAGTAATTTTGTCTGTCTCTAATAGATTCATATTGACCATCATTATATACTGTCCCCACAGAAAATATAATTTGGGTAAAGTTATATTGTGAAATCTAAGTATTTTACAATTCACTTGTTTCCTGACACAATATTTATATAGAGAATACAATATGTTTCTCAAACTCAAAATACTTTAAACAAATGACAAATAAGAAAATGTGAGCTCTATTTCAAATACAAATGTTGAATGTGCCAATAACAGGTGGTTTGAAAAATGTGTCAATCATAGAGAATGCAGATATTTGTCTTCTTCCTGAACTAAAATAGACATCTGAGCCTTCCTCTCAGAGTGGGGCATCTCCACTACAACTGCTGTAAATTTATGTATGCAATAGCCAAGTCATGTCCAGTTGACAGCATTTCACAATACCCCACACTCGTTCTGAGTCTCTTATATTTTTTCTTCTCATTCTTTTTATATGTTCTTTGAGGCTCAGTGATCTCTACCAGAATGTGGAACACCCATCACTCAGTAGCCATCTCTCCAGTCATAGTTCATGGTTTTATTTTCTTTCTAATTTAGTTTTACATTGTGTTTGAGTGTGTGTGTGTGTGTGTGTGTGTGTGTGTGTGTGTGTGTGTGTGCAGAGGACAACTTGCATGTTGGGAGATATTAATCATCAGTAAATGTTA
>NC_034593.1:63396446-63414614 GCF_900095145.1 Mus pahari
TGTGTGTGTGTGTGTGTGTGTGTGTGTGTGTGTGTGTGTGTGTATTCAGAGGACAACTTGCAGGGGTATGTTCTTTCTATCACGAAATCTATGAGGATATAATTTAGTGATTCAGCTTGGTAAAGGCAAGCACAATTGCTTAATGAGATATCACTCAAGTTCCATATTACATACTTTTAAAATTTTACATCTAGTCAATGATATTTCACTGTTCTAGTCTTACATCTTGCTATGCATCATTCATTTGTCCAGTGACATAAAGTGTTCATACTGTAGTATCTTACTGATTTCATAAAGTACATACTTCAATAAACTAAATTTCTCAACTGGTAAATAAGAATTCATACTAGAATCTATAAGAATTCCACTTATCAATGGTAACAGCATTTTTCATCCAGGAAATAAACATCTCCACCCTCAAACTTTGACAACTTCAGTAGAGTCACAGAAAATAAAAATGTATTAAGAGCTCCAAGAACCTCATCAATTTCTAGTTTCTGCACGAAAACAAATCAATCTGCAAATTTTCCCATTTGTTTCTCTGTAGGCTTTCCAACAACCTCATGAGAAATCCAATGAGGCTTTATATTAGTTTGTGCCTTAATGTAAGAAGATCTCTTATTAACCCTTCTATACTTTCAGCTCCATGTTTTCAAAAAATACTGTTTTCAAAAAGTACTATCAAAAACAGATGTTAAAATCTTATTATATTTTCCCCATTTACTGGTAACTTGTTATGACTGTTGCTATTGAATAAAAATAAATTGGAATGGCCAGAAAACTCATCTATAATTTGGAAAAGTCGTTAAAAAATGGTGTGGATCTTAAATGTCATGTTTTTTAATGTGTGGTTTTCTATTACATAAATTCATAGACCTTATATAAAGTAATACATATCACACAGAATAGCAGTTTTGTTAACTTTAACTCTTAAGTTCTTCATATTATTTTAAGCCTTCTTTCAGGAATTTAGTTTGGATTCACCTTCTCTTCTCTTCTCTTCTCTTCTCTTCTCTTCTCTTCTCTTCTCTTCTCTTCTCTTCTCTTCTCTCTCTCTCTACCTCCCTCCCTCCTTCCTCCTCTCTCTTTCTCTGCCTCTTTGTATATGAATATGTATGTGTATGTGTATATATATGTTAAATAACTATAAGAATATCAGAAGTCAAACTTTGTGCTCTAGTTTGCCTTTAGTTAATTAAAATTTAAAATCTGACAAGAAACATAATATTTATCATACCTTGGCAAAAATGAACTTAGAAATAAAAGCAAAGCATGGAATATTCCATTGAGCTGGGTCAACAGCAATTCATGGAATAAATAGGATTATTGAAGCTAAGTACCTATGTCTGTTGCAAATCTCTGAGTGTTAACATTATAATCCCATGTCCAACTGTTTTCTTCATTATTCCCTTCATATACTCCTGGATACTTCCTGTATTTGAATTATTGTGTTACAATGTGATAAATGCTTTTTGAACAATGTTAATAATATTAGTTACAAATTGGATTGAATCATACAGTTTAAAAGTCTGAATCATGTTGTGATATTTGGTATCTTGCTCAGTATTCCAAAGTCCACAACTGTGTATAACAGTCTACTTTAAAGTTTACCTTCACTTTTGGTATCTGATAGCATCATTATTAACACTGTTTGGGTGTTCTCCTTGGCTTGTGTGTGTGTATGTTTTGTTTTGTTTTGTTTTCTTACATGTTCCTCTATCCTTCAGTGAAGTCACAGTCTCTTACAGTGGCAGATCCACAAACTAATGAGATGAGAACAGCCCAGCCTGAGCGCTCTGCATGAGCTTCATTTCTTCTCTGTTTAAACATTGCTCCAGCTTTTCTTTGCTCCCATGATGTTGTTATGCTGCTTATGCTGTGAAGCAGAAGGACTTTCTCCACAAGTTCCAAATGGATTCTCATGATATCAGTCATTATCACCTCATCATTCCCATGAAGTGTAGTGGGCATGCTCAGGATATTTAGGATTTAAAAACAACAACAACAAACTTTCTTTTCAAGATACAGGTCTTTTACATTTTATTGGAAATCATTTGTACAACTCTTGGCAGTTACCTTCAGTTTAGACATATTAAAGAAGGGTTAGTGCCGGAAGGACCTACAAAATTTGAATTTTCTGTATTTGTAACATCTGGGTCAAATCAGGTTGAGAGCTGGCTAGAGTCCAGTTATATTGTTACAGAATACTAATTATGTGTTTCACTCAGGCTTGTTTGAGTTTAGTTTTCTGTCATTAGCAAACAAAACACTCTAACAATTATAATATCCAATTTTGAATTGGCATACTCTTTACTTTTAGTAGAATTTGCTTTTAGTAGAGAAGACTGATTAAATTAGATAGGAAGAATTATATCATGTCATTATTTTAAACTTTAATTTATATGCTATGGATGCATTACATTTATAAAGATTATATCATAGGATGTAGTCCTTTACACTTTCTCTTTCTTTTCTTTTTTATTAAATATTTTATTTATTTACACCACAAATGTTCCCCCCCCCCAGTGCCATCATCTCCCATCCCCTTTGCCTCTGAGAAGGTGTTACCACCTCCCCCTATCTTCTTTTACTGGGTCATCAAATCTCTACAGGATTAGGCATATCTTCTCCCAATGAAGCTGGACAATGTAGCCCTCAGACCAGCATGTGTATGCTCATTGGTTGTTGGCTCAGTCTCTCAGAGCTTCTAGCAGTCCAGGTGTGTTACACTGGTGTTCTACTTATGGGGTTGCCATCCTGTTCTGCTCCTTCAAACCTCCTCCTAACTCTTCCATAGCAGTCCCCAACCTCTGTCCAACGCTTGGCTGTGCATAAATGCATCTGTTTCAATCAGCTTTCAGTAGAGCCTTTCAGAGGACAGTTATGCTAAGCTCCTGTCTGAAAGCACAAAATAGCATTAGTAATAGTGTCAAGGGTTGGTGCCCAACAATCAGACTGATCACACATCAGTTCAGTCATTGGTCAGTCTTTCCTTTAGTTTCTGCTCCATATTTATGCCAACATTTCTTTTAGATGGAGACAATTTTGGGCTGAAAGTTTTGTAGGTGGTAGTGGTCCCATCCCTCCACTGGTGGTCCTGTCTAGCTACTGAAGTTGGTCTATTCTGGTTCCATCTCTTCACTGTTGGGTTTTTCATATCAACTTTTAATACAGAAAAGTTTCTCCCTTTGGTCAAAATAAATGGTACATATGCAAAAATGATGGTAAAATAATGAGAAATGGTTATAAAGCTTATTCTTGCATGTTTTTGCTGTTGTGAGCTGTCAGTAAGGAAGGTATTGAGGCACTCTTTATGGAAGTAAATACACTCTTGTTTCACCTGTGAAAAAATAGATATTTCATTGTTCTTATGTAACAATTACATGTTAACTATTTTAATAAAATTTAGAGCGTCTATACTTAACTTAAGGAAATTTCTCTCTTAGAAAATGATGCAAAGCAATTGTACTTCTACACATTAGTTTTAAGGAACTTAATTAATCTTATAGAGGTGAGGAGCTATGGAAATATATTAATATGACTGTATGACACATAAATGTTTAAATGAGTTTAAGCTATCATTGGTATATCCATGACAACATGGAAAGGAAAGTGTAATCAAATTGAGGTTATATTGTTCTTATTGCTATACTTATGGGGAAGTAAATAGGAGGGCTCTGCTGGTTGACAAAACAGAAGTCTCCTGGTGTCAAGATAATGAAATTCCACACTTTAATGATGTATGGTAGAAATTCTGCAAACAGTGGAGAAAAATAAAAATAAGAACTGAATTAGGATATAATCATCTACATTTTCAATTATGTAATAGAGATCTTATTAGTAGTTAGTTTACCAGGAGCAAAAGCATGTTAAGTCACAAGATATAAATTAATCAACAGCTAATTGTGACTAAAGGATGGACCACATTTCTAATAATTACTGTCAAATATAGAACAATCTGACATTGAGAATTAATAGGATTGTTTGCTTAATTATGTTGAGTGTTAATTACTTGAAGACATGTTATATAAAATGTCCATCATTGTACTTTTTCACAATATAATGTGATATTTTCTCTCCTAATTGAGGCTGGGACACAAAACTGGTCTTTAAATCTTTCTGTCTTTGTGGGCTTAAAACCCACACAATACATAGTCTAGTCAAGAGTGCCTATGCTCAGGCACTATAATTAAGCAGAGAATTTGTCAGTTTCACATCAGAAATGCTTTATGTTTCACATATCCTAGAAACATAAACACATTTTGATAATTCATATAAAGAATGATAATGAATCTACACCATATTTTGCTTGTTAGAAAAGTATTTTTCAAACTCTTCCTATAAAAATTCATGTTAAAACAGCAGAGAATACCAAGTCATATAATGTTAAAATTATCATTGGTGCCACAAAACTTTTTATCCACACAACCTGTCATGTCTGTAAGATATTCTGGGGCAAAGGTGCCTCAGACCTTGTAGCAGAGGCCAACCAACAACTGGTCTACCTTTATGATCAAACCCACCCGAGCCGGGAGCACATACCCAATACTCCCTCAATGACCAGGAAGCATAAGCAGGATCACCCAGAAGCCCACGGTTGAACCAAGCATGACTGATAACAAACAAGTAAACAATAAAAAGTCAATAAAATGATTCCTAATGATATTCTGCTGTACTGAAAGATTTGTGCCTAGCCCAGCTGCGGTCAGACAGTCTTCCTCTGACTGGTAATGGGAGTAAATGCAGAGGTGCAGAGCCAAGCATTAGGCTGGACTCAGGGAACCCCACAGAAATTGGGGAGAAAAATGGTAGAAGCCAGAGGGGAGTCAAGGATCTTAAGGGAACCCAGCCCACAAAATAAGTAGGGTTCATTGGAGCCCTGGAGACTGAAGCGGAAATCATGGGAGCCTGCATGGGTTTGAGATAGGTCCTGTGCATACATGCTGTCTTTGTTTAGGATGCTTTCTGTTTGGTTGGTTATTTGGTTTGTTTGTTTGTTTGTTTGTTGTTTATGGGACTCCCAAAGGGGAATTTGAGGGGCTTACCAGGGACCCTGTTTCTCCTACTGGGTTACCTTGTCCAGCTTTTATATGAGAATTTTTGTCTAATCTTATTGCATCTTGTTATGAAGTATTTGGCTGACAACCTTGGGAGGCCTGATCTTTTCTGGAAGGAAATGGAGGAGCGTGGATCTGGGGGAAAGGGGGAAGAGGTGGAAGGTGTTTAGGGAGAAGAGACTGGGGTTGGAGAGTATTATCTGAGAGAAGAATAAGTAAAAAGAACACACATCACTGTTTAAGAGATTTTGGTTTTCAATCATTCTATTAGTGATCCTGAACTTAACATTTTTGTTGAGATTATAAAATCCTTCAGAATATAAATTCACATTATTTTTAGTACTATGTATTAGGAATAAAATATATATAAAGAAGGACTGGCCTGGAGATGAGACGAGGTCAAAGCATGTTCTAAACCAGATTCTGTCATCCTGAAAGTGGCAGGATTTGCACTGTCCTCCTACATTGCTCTGGCAACTGTAGACCTCAGTAGATAGATATCCTGGGAGTGGACATGCCTGAGTGGAGTACATGTAGCATCTGATCATCCCATGTGTCTCCAGGGTTCCAAGTATTGGTTGCCACTTATCTGACCAGTGGGTCTGGTACATCTCAAATGGATTTTCTTTCTATAGAACCTTATAAGATTTCTTCCCATGGCCTCTGCTGTTCTTGAGTATGAAAATGAAGCAAGCTTGATGTTTGTACCCCAGCATATATACCACCACATGGACTCAACTAGCCTTTTCCATTAGGAATATATATATATATATATATATATATATATATATATATATATACATATACATATATCCTTCCCACCTCATAATAAATGGGCTGGCCTTGACAACAATTGTCTTCTGACACAGTGTCCCAAGTGATTGTTTTGTCATACTTACAAAAGGTCCGGATCCCCTTCCATTCCCCTCTGTGCTTGGCCCCATTTCCCCAGGGGATCTGGTTAGTGCACAATATTTTCAATAGTCCAAAGCAGAACTCAAGTCAGGGATCTGGCACCCAACCTGGGCCTCAAAGGGATCCCTGAGACTCACAGGAGAAGGATAAGTACTCCCCCAGAGGGATTTCAGCCTTATTAGCCTTGCCTCTCCATTCTGAGGGCTGGAGTACACTTTTCCTCTGTCCTTCCTTTTGGTTTATACCAACACAAGGGAGTGGGCATTGCGAAGGTGCAACTGATATCTTCTAAGCAAAGCTATTCCTTTACATTGGTAGAAGGCCTCAGCTCTCTGTCTGGTCCTGATATCTGATTTGGGCTTCATCCATACCCCCTCTATTTTTCTCTCCTTGACAAAACAAAAATCAAATTCAAAAACAAAAAAGTAAATAAACAGCAACAAAAGCAAAAACAGTGAAAGAAAATAAAACTGGTAATTCAGCAACTAGTTAAAAGCTCTGATCACCATTTTCTTTGAAAATTTCAAGCAAGTTTTTATCCAGGACTTTAAGGAATATTCACCTCTGCCTTTGACATTTATTTTTACCTTATCTATGATGAGAAGAAACTTATAACATAAAAAGGACTCCCAAATTAGAAGCCGGAGGGTCCTGCTCAAGACTCATAGTATGAAATTTACCCAAAGGGAAGCTAACTTCTTTGGTCAAGAGTTCCTTGAGGCAGCCCTGGAAGGCAAGGGGTGATCTTTATGACCCTGAATCATAAGCCTGGGTTACCTATCTCTACTGTTGCTAAGAAACCAGGAAGGGACCAGGAAGGGAAACCCCTCCCTCCTTTTTCTGCCTATCATAGCCACAGTCTGTCAATGCATGGGCTCCTCTAAACTGAGGCCCACTGAGGGTGCTGTCCCCTCATCAAACCAGTTCATGATAATTGCCCTGAGGAGTAACCCATACTTTACCTTGCATCTCATGAAAAAGTGAAGACATATGAAAAACTATTGCCCCCTCAGCTCTGACCTTATTCAAACTGCCCTGTATCTTCCTTGACTCCCCATTCCCCTTCAGAAGACAAGCCTCCTAAACTCCTGCCTACTTCTGCCCTGCATTCTACCACCTGTATTCTGCCACCATTTGGAACTACCTGGACTTTGAATCTGATGTTCCAGGCATGCTTGGTCATTGACTGCCCTGCTTGAGCTAGGGCCCCTAAATTGCTATTCCTCACAAGAGAGAGACCTAAATGAGCTAAGGCAGGCAGTCAAAGAGAATGGGATTCATGTCTCATGGACTAAGTCTTTCCTCCAATATCAAATTGCCCCCTTACACATTCCAAAATGGCAGGCAAAATCAAGACCAACAAAACATCAGGTGAGTTGTGTTATGATTAACTTTTTGTCCAGGAAGCTTTCTCTGCTTCAGCTCAACAATCTGTAGGGTACTTTGACCAGGTATACCTCTGTGTCATTCATGCCTGGGAGAGGATAATCCCTACCTCTGGTTCCCAGGACAATACCTCCTCTGTGTTCTTCTATTGATAAAGACCAGAAGAGACCCTCAGACCCTCTCTGATTTAATTCTTAGGGAGGAAAAAAATACACACACTTGGAAAGAAAAATTCCCATCTAATCACCAGGGACTTCCTCCCTAAAAATATCATTTGGGAACATATGACTTCTTAATTCAGGCACTCCTGCCATGGTCTCAAAAATTAACATTATAATAGATAGTCCCAAAATGTGGGGATTGCATCCCAAAAGGCTGTGTCCTTGGCATAGTCTTCTGTGGTAGTGACAAAAACAAAGGGAACTTGATTTAAATGTGACAAAAGGGAAACCAGAAAAAAGAGCACTCTAAAGGCATCTCCCATTGGGGGTGCCTCCACCTCCATGACACTCTGTCCCTGATGCTATAAGGGCTTTTGAGGAGAAAAGATTGTTACTCCCACTATGACAAAGACAGCAAACTGTTGAAGCCTTTAAACTTAAAAAGAAGCATCCCTCAGCCCTGACTGTAAGAGAAAGGAACATCCCAGTAAGAGCTCTATGAGTTTCCAACATTTCAGAAGGATCCCTATCAAAAATCATCATCAAAGTAGGTGGTGAATGAACCAAATGCCTTATTGTTACTGAGACAGACAAAACAATTTTGAGGCAAGGTCCCACAAGACTGGAAGCTAATTCAGAGACTCAACTACTGGGCACAGGGGACTTCTATCATGCCTTTACCACCAGACAAGCCTACAAATGGGAAGACCTGACAGGTCTACTAAACTGATTTGCATCCTCATGGCCAACATTTTTACCAACCTTTTGAGGAGAGATATTTTGGAAGGCCTGGAAGTTGTACTTTTTAGTCAGCTAGAAGGAGACTGACTGCTTTAGAACGGCTGAACGGGCCCCAGGAACACCACAGAACTCACAGAAAACAAAACTCTCTTCCAGTTCAACAGAATTGAAAGAATTACTCTTAAATTTGATACCCCCTGCCTTGACTGTATTTCTAACAAGCCTGTCTATGTTGAACAATGACCTTTGTCAAGGGAGAAACTAGAAGCCCTCCCACAAGTAAGAAATCAAACCACCTCTACCATATTCACCCTTCCCACAGCCCATGGAATAACCCCATGTTTGCCATAAAGAAGAGCTCAGGGTGGTGGCAGCTGCTACAAGAATTAAGGACAATTAGTAAAACCATGTGGGTTTGGGAATCCCCTTCAGAGGAGGCTGCCCCTCATTTCCAGCCATCCCTATCAGTGTCTCTCTTCTAGCAATAGATATTAAGGGGGAGGGGAGAGAGAAAAGGAGAGGGAAAGGGAGAGGGAGAGGGAAAGGGAGAGGTGGAGGGGGAGAGAGAAGGAGAGAGGGAGAGGGAGAGGGCATGATCTTCCTCTTTCTGCTCACTGAGCTTGGCCTCATAGACTTTCTTGGTGCTTGGGCATTACCAGGGCTATCCTCATTCAGACACACCTAGCTGGTTGTGAGGCAAGTGGACCCTTGTCACCAAACAGAAAAACTGGTAAGGTCTAACAGATTAAGGAATCCTGTCATGAATAAACAATTTGGACAAGCAAGAACTGCCTGTCTTATCAAGGACCAAGAGCTTATCATACCAAGACATGCCTGAATCTCCTGTAGAAGGATCATCTGTACTCCTGGCACGGACCTTGAGTTAAGCAGGATCCCCTTCCCCATCCCACCCTCATCTAAGGCTTGCTGCCTTTCTTAACTCTTCATGATTCCTAGGGCATTTCTGTGACCCGGACTTTGAGAAACACAGCTTCTGCCCCAACCCGGCAATTTCTCACCAGGAGAAACAGGCTGAGACCTCTATCTTAGGCTGAGTTTCATCTTCCCTGAGAAGCCTGGAGGCAACTCAGGAGCACAGCACACAGATGGAGGTGAAGAATGAATGTAGCCTAGTGTCTCTGTGTTCTGCATCCCCAGCAGTGAAACAGAAACACAGAATGAAAAGTTGGTGACTTCCAGGAGAAGCCTAATCAAGCCATGGCCTCCAGTACAAGCAGCCTTGAGTCTTTTCAATGACAGATACCATCCTCAGTGGGATTTGTACTACAAAACAGAAAATCCCTATATTTGATAATGGCTAAACAAGAAGAGACTTGTGCTGTCCTGGGGCAAGAATATAGCTTTCATGTCAATGAGTACATAGTAATACTTGAAACCTCCAGTGGAACCTGTGACTGCTATTCTCCCATATACCCACACCATGATATTCAAATCCCCTCATTTCTTGGCTCTTTCCACTCCTTGGCCACAACCAAGCTATTCGGACACTTATTACCTTAGTCCCTATCCTTATTCAATTCCTAAAGCAAGATCTAATAACCCTTATCAAGATTGCCACTAATTAGGTGCAGGCCCAATACAAGACCCTCCTACAAATGGAGACCAGTGTTTATGATGATATCTTCTAATTTGAAAAAATCCAAAAAACAAAAAAGAACAGAGAGGGTTCTATAGGTCTGGCTTGGAGCTGAAATATGTTGAAGTATGCCTCAAACCCCAGATTGTCTCTTCCTGAGAGGGCTGGTGTTTAGCTTCTTCCCTTGCCTTCTTCTAAAATCAGCAGAACCCAGCAAATAGACTGCCCAGGTGCAGACGGGCTCCAGTGAATGTAGAAACTGATAAACTGCTTGCCATTTATCTGATTATCTGATAAAGGGAAGTGGAACATCTCCAGCTGGACTTCCTTTCTATATGAACTTATAAGGTTCCTTCCCTGGCCTGTGCAACTTCTTTCCATGTTCAAACAGCGTACCACCACCTGGATCCTACCAGCCATTTTCTCTAGGAGATACATAGACACACAGACATACACACAGACACACGCACGCACACACACACACACACACACACACACACACACACACACACACACCTCCTAATAAATGAGTTCTCCTCAGACACAGTCTATGAGGTATTCTTTCCAATCATAACCACTACTGCTCAGGATCCCCTTAGGGCCCAATTTCCCCAGGATCAGGTTAGTGTGCAATAGTTTGATCTTACGAGGACAAACTGGGACTCAAGCATGGGACAACACTATGATGTATAAAACATGGATAATGAACTGAAAATGCAATAAAATATATCCAATGCATCTGCACATGATTAATTTCATTGTGTAACATTAAATTGAGAACCATTAAACATTTAAGATAAAACTGAAAGCAAAACATTGTGTAGATTTATGGCAATTTATATCACATACTATAGCTGTAATTAGAAAAAGAAATACAAACATTATTATTCGCCAAGAGAGTCTCATTGGGGAAACGAAGCACTCTTAAGAGTAGGTAGTTAGCCCAGCAGTAGATGTCTGATAAAAAGTCAATTTATTTTTGAATATTCCTTGTCTCATAATTCCAGGTCAGGCTATCTTCTTTTTGAAATTTTTATTTATTTTATTTTTATATTTATTTTATTTTATTATTTTTAATCTCTCTTTCTGTCTCTCCATCCCTCTCTGTGTGTCATATAGATTCTTTGTATATATACTATAGCTTATGGTTTTATGTTTGTAGGATATTCCTGAGTGTGCAAATGAGTGTGCTTGTGTGTCTACATTTCTTATACAGTTTCTTGTGCATTTTCCTTCTGTTTGTATTTTTTGTCCTATTCTGATGTTTTTTTTTTATCTTCTTTTATTTTATTATTCTCTCTTAGATGACTTTTTGTTTTCTAACAAGAGAGAGAAAAGAGTTGGATCTAAAATGAAGGGCAGGTGGAGAGGATCTGTGAGGACATAAAAGGGACTCCATAATCAGGATCTATTATATGAAATTAAAAATACACTTTCAATAAAAGAAAAAAGTTTTAGAATTTAAAAAATGATTATTCTACAATAAAAATATTACTAACAAGAACAAATCCTTTATGAAATAATTGAAAAAACTATAGTATAAGAGTTACTTTAAATATGCATATATACTGCATTTAGATATAATTTTCCATTAATAAATGTTCAGACTTTCAGAATGTATTTATTATTTACTTATTTATTTTGGTGTGTATGTGTGTATGTATATGCATGTTTGTGTATGTCAGTGCCTGTGTGTATGTGTGTTACAGTGCATGTGCCTAGATTGGAGGCCACAGGTTGATACCATAATTCTCACTATTAGAGATCTGAACTCCAATCTTCCTGCTTGTGCTCCCCAGGACCTTATACTTTTTCATGTTTTAATTGGTAGATTTTTTTCCCCCCTCAGTTTCCTATGACTTTACTGGTAGGTTTTTTTCCCCTATTTTTGTTAAAAAAATATATTTTTTTTCACTCAGTATATTCTGATTTTCTCTTCCCCATGTCCTCCCAAATCCTCTCCAATTACTTTCTCATCCAATCCCACAACCTTCCTTTCTCTTTCTCCCTAGAAAACAAATAGATATTTATAAAACAATAACACATGAAAATAAGATAAAATAAAAACAAAGTAGAATGAAACACAACAAACAAACAGAAGGAATATAGGCAAACTTAAAAAAATAAAAGTTTTAAGAAATAGCTCTAGACACAGAGACACACACATTTATACACACAGAAATCCCATAAAAACACAAAGTTGGTAAAGACCTATAAAGAAAAGAATAGAAAAGCAAAAACTGCAAAAAAAAAAAAAAAAAAAAATGTGATTGAATTTATTCCTATTGGGCATCTACTGCTGAGCACAAGGTCTGTCCTTAAGTGTGGTTTGTATAAATGATGAAACTCCATTGGGGAAAACTAATTTTCCTTTGGGAGCAACTATCTTCTGGAGACAGACTTGGGTTTAAGGATGGATATTTGCAACGACTTCTCTCAGCAATGAAAGCCTAGTTATCTCAGATCTGCGGAGACCTGTGAATGCTACCTTATTCTCTACAACTTCATATATGTACTAACTAGTTGTGCTGTGTTTTGAAGGCATTACTGTCTTGGCATACTCCTTAGTTTTTACATTTTTTTTTCTGGCTCCTTAATATTAGTTCTGCTTTCTACTGTGACCTGATTTTAGTTTTATTTTAATGTAATTTTTGGTGGTTGTTTTAGAGATACCATACTCCGTAGACTTATTCTCAAGTTTTTCATTTAAGAAATAAAATACTAGCATTTGTTATTATGATTGTAATGCAAATGTAGTCAGGTTGTATTCCTGGTGACTTGATATGCAATTCAAAGGAGAAGTTATGGCATCGTTAAAATAGGGATTCTTGACAGTATCTATGAGGCAGAGGAACATTCCAGTGCGAATAGGAGGAGGAGGACATGGCGCCTCACCTCTAATTAAGGATCAATCATTGGCTGCTGGTAAAGGCAAAAGAACTTTTACCCAATGAGGTGTCACTGGGTGTGTCAGTCACATTCTGGGGCATGTACCATGTCCAGTGTGGTCAACACCACACACACACACACACACACACACACACACACACACACATACACATTTCATATTTTTGGGGGGGTGGAGGTGGTGGTAATGTTTTCTCTTACTTTTTATTTTCTCTTTTTCTTTGGTTTTGATTTCTGTTTGTTTTGCATTGTTTGTTTTGGGAATGAAGTATAAAGTTGAGACGGTTTGGAAAGGATCTGGGAGGGGTTTGGAGAGGGAAAAATTGATTTTAAAAGAATTTTAAATAAAAAAATATATTTTAAAAATTAGAAGCACAAACCAAGCTCCTTATTAACCTATTTATTTTCTGGCTGTAAATTCCGGATGGTTCTTTTAGTAAAACAGAAATCAAGTGGAGATTAGTAATCTCATTAAGATGAGGAAGTCAACATCCATCAGCAATGGAGGCTGTTCGTAATTAATATTCCACAGAAAGCTAACGGGTAAAAGGGGCTGGGGCAGTTCTCATCAAGTTTTGAGCAAGCATTTTTATAATTCTTGTGCATTATTTCCTCTATAAACTCAATTCAGCATAGTATCCAAGGAACTGAAAGTTAAACAAGGTAAGTACCACAGACATAAGTTCATGATGTTGAAATTCAAACAAAACAGGAACAAAGTAGACATCACTGAGCACATCAGACACTCACTAGTTAGTTAAAGAGAAAGACAAAGAAATTAAAAATATATGTTTATATATATAATGTAATTATATATGTAATAAAATAATATATAAATATAATTGTATATAATAAAACAGATTATCTGTGTATATTATGCAGAGATAATGGTAATGGAGATAATTTGTAATTTCAGTTTATTTCAGTTACAAATATTACACAAACTTCACAGATAATAAACAAATGCATGAAAGCAATTATAATATACATTTAAATACCTAAAAATAATGGAAATTACATTATGATCTTTCTGGTTTACACTGACCAGGTTTTCTTTTTACAATCTGTTTAAATGTATTTATCCACTTAGTTTTTTTATACAGATTCTTTTTATGCAGGACTGGGTGGTATGTAAAACACTATGTAGTCCAGGACAGCCTTCATATAGTCTGATATAGAAAAGATATATGCAGAGATACCCTGCCTGTGCCTCTTGAGTGTTGGAATCATAAGGATGGGCCAGCATACTGGCACTGCAGACAATGGTGTTTTGTTCCCATGCTAAACCATCCCATTAAGAATTATTAAGATATTATGGTCTTTTTCTTTATAGCTTCAAGATACAGGTCAGAGGCAGATTCAGAAGATACCAACCTATCAAATTATAAAATACAAAAGATAGAAACAGAAGTATTGTAGGAAGTTTGCTTATTAGCCACTATTAATATTTACTCTATTATCATGATATCTATAATAATAATACAACTTAGTATAAAATTTTACAGACAATGTTACATTATTGTACAGTCAAAAGAGAGCTCAAGGGTTAACAACAGGAAGTGAGACTAGTAGAAAACAGGAAAAGTGGATCTGATAGCATTTCCTGAGAATGTGATACAAATAGCTTTGTGAATGAAGGGGTAATGTGTTAGCCTAGGATTTAAGGAAAGTATGGTTATCTCTGACGAGGTCAGGATTTAAGTGATAATAGGTATTATTTCTGCTACATTTATAGATATAGGTTTGGGAAATTGGGCTGTTCATGACAGATAGTCTCTGTTTGAACAGGAAGGTAGAAGATAAGGTCACTATCTAAAATGATAGGGGCAAAATGATAGCTATCCAGATAGAGAAAGAGTGTTAGAATAACTATAATAGAAATACAAAATTTAGCTCCCAGTGAGCTCCCTGGTGTATCCTTAGATGGCTTCTGTGCTGTAGATTAAGATAAAACTTCTTAAATGTGTAAGAAATTGGAGCTAAAATTATGTTTAGATATATCCCCCCTTCCCCCAGCACTACCATTCAAGAGGCTGAGAGCCTGGGACTGCAAATTACATTTTCTGTGTAGGAAATGAATAGAAAAGGTGGGAAAGTTATTTCTATTTTCTAACTGGAGCACTTGTGGCAGATGCTGACACCTTTTACTAATGAGTAAGAATGTTATGCATAATCATTGGGTGCTCATTGATTCTATACAGTCAGTTGTTGGTCACAGAATTCACACAAGGGAAGCTGTGTCACAGTTTCAGTATGTGGCAGACAGTTACCCAAACACACGAAGGGTAAAATTATGTTTATAGTAGCACTTGGGAATTAAGTGCCGAAACTCATCCATTCTGTAATTTGATTTTGGCACCTCCTTTTAATCTCCCCTGGATACAACACAGCATACTAGCAAATGGTGTATTACCCTGTTACTTGGAGTTTGGAAAGGCAGTGAATTGCTCTTGACATTACTTGCATTTTTAATACTTAGGGAAAAGCATTATGGAATTGAGCATAAGACAAATAAGAATAACTTAAATTTTCCAAATAAAAAGAATGTCACTACTCATAGATATAAATTAAACATCTCTGTTTTAAATACACTAGTATTTTATACAGATAGCTATATAAAAATAGGTTTTAAGGGTTTCTTTTCGGCTTAGGATTGTTCCTAATGTGTTATACATACAATTTGGGAATTTAGTTTAATTCACTGAGTTATTTATAAGAAACTGGAAATATACATTTGATATTAATTTCATAAATACTTTTGCATAAGGTAAAAATGTTAAAGGTAAGCTCGTTTGAAGCAATTTCTTGTATTATGGCTATCTTAGTCAGGGTTTCTATGCCTGCACAAACATCATGACCAAGAAGCAAGTTGGGGAGGAAAGGGATTATTCCGCTTACATTTCCATACTGCTGTTGATCACCAAAGGATGCAGGACTGGAACTCAAGCAGGTCAGAAAGCAGGAGCTGATACAGAAGCCATGGAGGGATGTTCTTTACTGGTTTGCTTANCTTAGCCTGCTCTCTTATAGAACCCAAGACTACCAGCCCAGAGATGGCACCACCCACAAGGGACCCTCCCCCTTGGTCACTAATTGAGAAAATGCCCTGCAACTGGATCTCATGGAGGCATTTCCCCAACTGAAGCTCCTTTCTCTGTGATAACTCCAGCTGTGTCAAGTTGACACAAAATTAGCCAGTACAATGGCTAAAAAATTACTTAAGGGAAAGGCAAACCTTTCCCTACATAATCATAGAGACAAAATAAAATTGTCAATCCCAGAAGACTGCACATAAATTCTATGTAGATATTAGTTAGATTAACAAAGGATGATGGCCAAGATGGTAACTGATGTACACTGAGATCCTTAAAAGGGGATAAGAAATATACTGATAACCCAAAGTGTAATCATTTAACAGTAATTGTTGAGTTTCCAATCCAAATCTACCTGATGATATTTATGGCAGCAGTATATTTAACATTATGGAATATTTAATGCAATTAGAAATATTCTCTTCTTGAACAGTTGTTTTATGTATATGTTACTTTGCAATAGGGTAATAATGCTGAGGACTTTGTGGATTGTACGGACAATCTAAGAATGTCTCACACTTAATGTTTAATAATCAATTATAAGTAATCCTGAGGAAATCCAAAACATCATCAGATCCTATTATAAAAGGCTATACTCAACAAAACTAGAAAACATGGACGAAATAGACAACTTCCTAGACAGATACCAGGTACCAACATTAAATCAGAATTGGATTAATGATCTAATCAGTCCCATTTCCTCTAAAGAAATAGAAGCACTCATCAATAGTCTCCCAACCAAAAAAAGCCCAGGATCAGATGGGTTTAGTGCAGAGTTCTATCAGACCTTCAAAGAAGACCTAATTCCAATTCTCCTCAAACTATTCTACCAAATAAAAACAGAAGTTTCTCTACTCAATTCATTTTATGAAGCCACAATTACTCTGATACCTAAACCACACAAAGATCCAACACAGAAAGAGAACTTCAGACCAATTTCCCTTATGAATATCGATGCAAAATACTCAATAAAATCCTTGTAAACCAAATACAAGAAAACATCAAAACGATCATCCATCATGACCAAGTAGGTTTCATCCCAGTGATGCAGAGATAGTTTAATATATGGATATCCATCATTTGTAATCCACTATATAAACAAACACAAAGACAAAAACCACATGATCATCTGGTTAGATACTGAGAAAGCATTTGACAAAACTCAACACCCCTTAATGATAAAAGTCTTGGAAAGATTAGGAATTCAAGGCCCATACATATACATAATAAAAGCAATCTACAGCAAACTAGTAGCCAACATCAAAGTAAATGGAGCAAAACTCGAAGCAATCCCACTAAAATCAGGGACTAGACAAGGCTGCCCACATTCTCCCTACCTATTCAACATAGTACTTGAAATCCTAGCCAGAGCAATTCAACAACAAAAGGAGATCAAGGGGATACAAACTGGAAAGGAAGAAGTCAAAATAGAATTATTTGCTGATGATCTGATAGTATATATAAGTGACCCTAAAAGTCTACCAGAGAACTTCTAAACCTGATAAACAGATTCAGTGCAGTAGCTGGATATAAAATTAACTCAAATAAAATATCAGTGGTCTTTCTCTACACAAGGATAAACAGGATGAGAAAGAAATTAGGGAAGCCATACCCTTCACAATAGTCACAAATAATATAAAATACCTTGGTGTGACTCTAAGGAATTGAAAGATCTGTATGATAAGAACTTCAAGTCTCTAAAGAAAGAAATTGAAGATCTCAGTAGATGGAAAGATCTCCCACGCTCATGGATTGGCAGGATTAACANAGTCAAAATGGCCATCTTGCTGAAAGCAATCTACAGATTCAATGCAATCCCATCAAAATGCCAATGCAATTCTTCACTGAGTTAGAAAGGAAAATTTGCAAATTAATCTGGAATAACAAAAAACGTAGGATAGCAAAAACNATTNTCAACAATAAAAGAACCTCTGGTGGAATCATCATGCCTGACTTTAAGCTGTACTAAATAGCAATTGTAATAAAAACTGCATGGTACTGGTGCAGTGACAGATACGTAGGTCATTGGAATAGAATTGAAGACCCAGAAATGAAGCCACACACCTATGGTCACTTAATCTTTGATAAGGGAGCTAAAACAAACCAGTGGAAAAATGACAGCATTTTCAACAAATGGTGCTGGCACAACTGCGGTTATCATGTAGACGAATGTGAATTGATCCATTCTTATCTCCTTGTACAAAGCTCAAGTCTAAGTGGATCAAAGACCTCCACATAAAACCAGAGACACTGAAATTTATAGAATAGTAAGTGGGGAAAAGCGTCGAAGATGTGGGTACAGGGGAAAAATG
>NC_034593.1:63414809-63423541 GCF_900095145.1 Mus pahari
GGAACACTCCTCCATTGCTGGTGGGATTGCAAGCTTGTAAAACCACTCTGGAAATAAGTCTGGTGGTTCCTCAGAAAACTGGACNTAGTACTACGGGAAGATCCAGCAATACCTCTTCTAGGTATATACCCAGAAGATCTTCCAACTGGTAATAAGGACACATGCCCCACTATGTTCATAGCTGCCCTATTTATAATACCCAGAAGCTGGAAAGAACCCAGATGTCCCTCAACACAAAAATGGATACAGAAAATGTGGTACATTTACACAATGGATTACCACTCAGCTATTAAAATCAATGAGCTTATGAAATTCCTGGGCAAATGGATGTATCTGGAGGGTATCATCCTGAGTGAGGTATCCCAATCACAAAAGAAATCACTTGATATGCACTCACTGATAAGTGGATATTAACCCAGAAACCTAGAATATCCAAGATACAATCTCCAAAACACAAGAAAATCAAGAATATGGAAGACCAAGACGTGGATACTTCATTCCTCCCTAAAATAGGGAATAAAATACCCATGAAAGAATTGGCAAAGACAAAGTTTGGAGCTAAGACGAAAGGATGGACCATCCAGAGACTGCCCCACCCGGGGATCCATCCCATAATCAGCCACCAAACAGATACTATTGCATATGCCTGCTAGATCTTGCTGAAAGGACACTGATATAGCTATCTCTGTGAGGCTATGCCAATGCCTGGCAAATATAGAAGTGGATACCCACAGTCATCTATAGGATAGATCACAGAGATCTATCAATGGAGAGCTAGAGAAATTACCGAAGGAACTGAAGGGGTCTGCAACCCTATAGGTGAAACAACAATATCAACTAATCAGTAACTTCAGAGCTTGTGTCTCTAACTGCATATATAGCAGAAGATGGCTTAGTCAGCCATCATTGGGAAGAGAGGCCCCTTGGTCTTGCAGACTTTATATGCTCCATATCGGGGAACGCCAGGGTCAAGAAGTGGGAGTGGGTGGGCAGGGGAGCAGGGTGGGGGAGGGTACAGGGGATATTCAGGATAGCATTTGAAATGTAAATGAAGAAAATATCTAATCTAAAAATAATCCATTATAAATTAAAATTTTATTCAACTGCATATAATGTGGAAATTCTTCAAGTGGCATTTAATAGAATCTATTATTCATGATGAATTTCCAACATTCATGAGAATAAATATCGGAAGTATGATAATACAAGCTTATTAGTCCTGCCATTTTTTCCTGATATATAAAGTCCCTTGAAGGGGCAAAAAGGAAGTGCCACTGTATACTAAATGGTAACATAGCTGGATGATATAGATTTATAAAATGAATTGTAGAACTTATTTCTTGTTCTTCTTCCAAGCCCTATGTTCCCACAAACAATGCTCATTCTCAAAATATATTTAAAAATATTTGGCCACATATCTAGGATCATTTCTGACTAGATCATAATGTCAAACAATCCATATATTCTGTTATACATTCTGTCACATGGCTGGTTACCTGTGCTCAGGTACTATGTGTCCATCCTGTCACATCTCTCTGAGTGAATCACGTGCACCTTGCTCTAACCAGAATTCTTTCTGCTTCTCAGACATTTCACCTTCTATTCTACCCTTTCCTGTAGGCCATGGGTTTTTTGACAGATGATACATCCATACAATACACAATGTATTCTTTCTACAATTATACTTTTTATTACAATAGAAGACTCCTATCTTTCAAATGTTAATTGAATAAAATAATAGCAATTATGAAGGCTACATGACATGCTTTATAATATTTATTCCATAACTATTTCCAATTTGGATATAGTATTCTATTAACTATCCTTTTTTTGATGAGTAGAAGTTATGTATCTAAGTTATTTTCTATCCCAACTTGTATTGGTATTCTAAATCATTTAATATAGGCTTTTTTTGAAATCCTAAGTAAACTAAGTTTAATTGTGAGAATATAGCTATCTAGTCTTTAAACTCATCAGAAACCTAAGAAGGAATAGTGATAGTAAGAAGTTTAAACAAGCCACTTCCAAGATTATGTAAACACACAAACAAACAAAACAGACATAATTGTCTGCTTAAAGTCCCCAAAATTGCCTCTATAACATGGGAGCATCCATCTTCAGCCATCTGGCTCAGTATATCAGACAGACATATTTGTGAAGCAGGAATTGTGATGGACTTGCTTATTCTGTCTTGGCAAAGCTTAGCAGTCAGCTTCTCTGTTTGAATTTGTCCTTTCTGGACAGTATTTTGTTTGTAGATAAAGTTAGGGCATTTTCTGTGCCCAGTAGCTAGTTTGACACATTGATGCAACTCCATATGGAGGTAATTGATGGTCATCATTTATTTTGAAGTGGAATGAAGTACTGTTAGGGGTAGACCTGTCTCATAATCAAAAAAAAAAATCTTTTAATAATGAAACAATTTTAGACGCGTACTTTGGATCTCTGAGGTTTTTGAAGACCAACTATCTATAGCATACCTGTAGTATATCTGAATTGTCAAACATTGTTTATTCTCAGCCATTTACTATCGGAATAACCTTGAAAATATCTTATTGTAATTAATTAAACTAGTATTTAATATGACCATAAGTATAGTTCTCTATTAACTAGTAATGGAGTGTCATTTTCTTAAGATTTCTTACTCCCTCTTTTGGCCATAGAACTCCTTTGTGGGCTGTGTGGAGACCAAGAAATATAGAAAAATGATTAGTTTTAAGAAAACTTGCGGTAGTGCATGTTGTCCAGTCTCTGTATGCTAATAAAGTGTAGGCTTCAATAAAGTCCTGATGGGAACAGCCTGAAAATCTAGACCAAGTGAGTTACCTGCTTGAAGCTGTCCTGGAAACAAGTCTTTAGAGCAAATAGCATTGATGTAGTCAGAGCTAAGGTCAGGTAGGAAGGTGGAACAGTGAGACTCAGCATTCCTGAGGGTAATTTTTTTCAGGGCTGTCATTTTTTTGGATGATTTCTTTTGTGAATATAAAGCTTTCAGAGGGAATATATATTTCTGTATTAGCATAATGTATGGAGTGTACAACTTGCACAAACCAGTTCTTCCTCCTTGTTTGAGCATGGGAAAGACATCTATATTTTTATAAGTTAGTTTGGATTGCATAACAAAACTAATATAAATCTCCATTCATGCTATATGAATGGATACCATGTAATAATAAGTCATGAGAATTCTGTAGCCAACAAGATTACTTGCCATGCATAGCTGAAGTTTTTCTTGGAGATACTATGTTTATGATTTGGTCAGTTCAGGACTATCTTCAACTGGAGGTACTAGCAATTATATCATCTATATGTTTGGTCATTTTTATATTATCCTTCTTTTCTGTTGCCAAAATCTTCAAGAGAACTTCCTCTATCAAATCTGATTATGGGATTCATAGCCTTTTCCTCTTTTCTGTTGACAGAAACACAAAGCCTCTCTCCCAACATAACATACTTTTGTCCAGCAGTTTGAAGTCATCGTGAGTATAGACTGAGTCAATCCAGCTGCCCATTTTCTATCCACGTATGCTCCACTTTGACCTCTGTCAAAGAGGATGTATAATATCACTATTACCATCAAACACATAACTGTATAAATATCGATAAGTCAGAATAAGACTGTATAGAGTCTAAGCATACTATGCTAAAATGATATATATTTGTTATTATTTAGTGAGACAGGGTTTCTCTGTGTAGCCAAGGCAGTCTTGGATTTGGTGTATAGACTGTCTGGCCTTGAAATTACAAGGAACCTATATGTCTCTATTTGTCTCCCAAATATTGAGGTCAATGACATGAGTTTATTTATTTAGTATCTATGTACCCTTGAAAATATTTATGTCCATTTTTTCCTCTTTGTCCCTTCTTTGGAGATTCTTTTTATGTGGCTTTATCTATCCTTTATTTTTCTTTCAACATGTTTTCCTGTATTCAGGTTTATTTAAATTCATTTACATCTTAGTGCCCAAGAATATTGTACTCGTCAAAAGGTCTCTGCCTGGAGTATGTATCATGTGATAGGTTGAGCTGCCATCAGTTCTACTATGGGAATCTCACTTTCCAAGGTGGTTGGCTGAATGAGCAGCATTGACTCCTAACTCATTAGTAATAGCAAGTCCCTATTCTATATCATTTTAACTAGTATATCCAGTTGGATATTATGACGGCATATTTCATTTAGAACTAATTTGGCATTAGTCTTTGCCTTTTAAAAATTTATTGTTGGTTATTTTATTTATTTACATTTCAGATGTTGTTCCCTTTCTGATTTTCCCCTAAGCAACCCCCCTATCCCATGCCCTCTGCTTCTATGGGGTGCTTCCCTACTCAGCCATTCCTGCCTCACTGCCATAGCATTCCCCTATGCTCAGACATCAACCCTTCACAGGACCAAGTTCCTCCTCTCCCATCAATGCCAGACAAGGCAATCCTCTGCTACATATGCATGTGGAGCCATGGGTCCTTCCATGTTTGTCCTTCGGTTGGTGATGGAATACCTGGGAGCTTTGGGCTGTCTGGTTGGTTGATATTGTTGTTCTTCCTATGAGGTTGCAACCCCCTTCAGCTCCTTCAGTCCTTCCCTTAATTCTTCCACTGGGGTCCAGTGCTCAGTTCGATGGATGGCTAAAAGCATCCACATTTGTATTGGTAAGGCTCTGTCAGCCTCTCAGGAGACAGCTATAGCAGGCTCCTGTTAGCAAGTACTCCTTGGCATCAGCAATAGTGACTGAGTTATAACATGCTCACTGACTCTTCCAGGTCAAGCCCTCCCACAATTCTTCTCCCTCTCCCCACCCCTTGATCCTCCCCTTCTTCTTTGAGCAGGTGGAGTCCTTTCTTTGTAACCCTAACCCTGGCATTTTAAGTCTCTGTGAAGCTAAGCATTTCCTCTCCCTCTGAGGCCAAACAAGGCAGCCCAGCTGGAACAACATATTCCACATAGAGGCAACAGCTTTTGGGATAGCCCCCCCGTTCCAGTCATTTGGGTCACACATGAAGACCAAACTGTATATCTGCTGGGATGCCTAGTTACAGTTCATGAATGTTCTTTAGTTGATGGTTCAGACTCTGAGAGTCCCAAGGTCAAGATTAGTTGATTCTCCGCCAAATGCTGGCTCAGTTGGAGTCCTGTAACCAGTGGGAGAAATCAGGGTCCCGGTCCTCAGGTAGGCAAGGAGTCAATGAATGATAGACGTGAACACCAGAGAGTGTTGGATCTGAATGTAATTTCTCAA
Organism: Mus pahari; assembly: GCF_900095145.1. NCBI lineage: Eukaryota > Metazoa > Chordata > Mammalia > Rodentia > Muridae > Mus > Mus pahari. Next base: position 63,420,044 of record NC_034593.1, read on the forward strand.
AATGAGCATCAGACTTATATTACAGAAAAAAATCAAGGAATTTAGGTGAAACATTAGTCAAGGTGCATCAAGGTTATCTGATGAATAATGACTCTTTACACAAAACAGAGAAATGCATAAATAAAACCTGACAGGAACCAGGCAGTAGCTACAACTGAGACAAAGTCAAAACTATCTAAGTTCAGCTTATTCTTAGAAGTCAGGTATGAGGGCTATATGCCCAGGTGAAATTCTAGTTTGTTGTATAACCTACCACCAAGGTTCCATTAGTAAATACCTAATTATATTATTCCTCTGGGCCTAGTGAAAAACATGAACCAGCAGAGTTCTGTTCTACTAACCTTTTCATGAATAATACCATACTCTAGTTCCTCCTTAAACCACAAACCACCTTCTTTCTAATAGTATGTAATATAGTATGCCATACATGACTGTAATAAGAATTCTAAGTTTACTTTGTTGAAGTAGCCCTGAGATTTCTAGCTCTAATCCAGCAAAATAAGCACATAAAACCCTCCACTATCACAAGGACAAATCTGGACTACATCCCTGTTACAGGATGCCAGAGACTCTCCAGGAGCTCAGTTTCTGTTAAACTTTGGGCCTCAGGACTGCAGCCAAGCTTTTGGACTTTTCAGGCAGACTCCACTGGAGTGGGTGTAGCAATTCTGTAGATCTTTCTGTAGACTTCCTATTGCCTTAGTGGCTGCGATTCTTTCTCCTATTCTTCCTTAAGATTCCCCCAGCTCCATTCACTATATGAAATTCTGGAACTGACAAGGGGGTACAACTCCAGGAAAAGAGAGAGAGAGGGAGAGAGAGAGAGAGAGAGAGAGAGAGAGAGAGAGAGAGAGAGAGAGAGAGACCTGGGATAGGGAATACACTCAAGAATCATTGGGGGTATTCTTTGCTGTGACTCATAGCAATGGGGATATGAAGCCTCTTAAGGCTGCCTCTTGTAGGCAGGCAGGAACCTAGGGGGCACAATAGAGACACCACCCACAAAATTTTCTACTCCATACTTACTCTGCCTACAATAAATGCAGAGAGTTGATGGAGTAAAGACGGGAACAGTCAGCAAATAACCAGTCCTGCTTGAGACCTTTTCCATGGCAAAGCACCAATCCCTGACACTCTGATATGGTTGCAGATGAGTCTAGAATGGCTGTTCTCTGAGAGGCACCACTCACCAGCTGACTTAAACAGACACAATGCCTTGTCTTTTTAAATGTAAAGCAATATAACATTATCTCTGTGACATGTATGTTTATTGATTTACTTTTCTCCCCTGACAAGAGACATTTGTACTCTGTATTGCCAAACTGATAATTAACATGAACTCCAGTTAACAAGATTAAAAGTGAAGAGTATTAAATTTTTATTTTCTTGTCTAGTGGTCTCTAGATTTCTTAGTTGGATGCCATTCTTCTCTTGGAATGATAAAAGCAAACAACCTCGCCTGAGCCTTAATTCTGGGCCTCTACATTGACTAACAACATAGCATTCTATAATATATAATGTTATATATTAAATATTGTAATATAATCTATTCCAGGGCAAAATACTTCTTGCCAACAGCAAAGACATTATCTATTGAATTAAAATTATAAACATACATGATGTTGATAAGTATACCCATATTTCCTTTTCTCTTTATATAAATTTAAGATTGATGTCTGTTTTATTTTTAAATTACTAAGGATATTCTTATTTATTATTAAGCAAAATGCTAATAGCACATTTAATGAAAAATAGTGTGTCATTTAAAAGTTTTGAGTGTTGCTTTAAGGTGTAGTATTGACCAGCAGAAGGTTTCTGCCCTGACTTTATTGTTTTGTGGGAGCCCTCCAGGCTCTTTTACTTTCCCAGCTCTGAAGACTTGTGAACTGCTGTCTGAGGACTCCTACCCATCACCAACCTCAAGCCCATGTTTCCTGCCATACTTAGCTAAGCCTGAACCTCTCACTTCTGCACACCTCATGAAGTATGATGGCGGTGGGGGTTTCATGATTCTTCTCAACCTTTTGCCAGGAACTGTGCAGCCAGAGGTCTTAGCAGGGGTATTCTGTGCTTCTGAGATCTGCTTCTGATCTATAGAAGTATCTCTTACATGTACTCTAGGAGGTCATAGATGAGGTAGATATTGGGGTAGTGCAACTAAAAACCCAGGATCTAGGCCTGGATGGCAGCTGAGTTGGTCAGGCTATCAGGTTTCTGGTGTATATACCACCGGAGCGAACACTCCAGAGCTACCTTCTAGCTCACCCAGTGCTTCAGCCAGTAAGGAGAGAGGCCAGCTCTCTTGCGTCCATGCTTAGGGGTTGGCCTTACCTACAGCCTAACCACCAGATCCAGATCTACAGTGCTGCCCAGTCAAGGTGTGCAGCCAGTTGGGCCTGGACCATCTTTCCTGCTCTCGTATCCACTGGTAGTGTCGCTATGACTTCACCATCAGGGACATTTTTACCTTGCTGTCCAGGCAAGGTACAGAGCCTGTCCTACAGAGTGTTGCATCTGATGAGGGACAGACCTCGCTCTCCTGCTCTCATGACATCTCACCTGAATGTGGTGGCCAGGACTGGGGAGGCCATCTCTCCTGTGTCCATGTGATCTACTGGTAGACAAGTTGCAGAGCTAGCTCTTAGGTACTTTTGTGCCCTATTGGCAGAAAATATTTTGGAAATTAATTTTTCTTAGACTATTCATTAGTATATACAGGGTCAAGGAATTTTCACTTCATTTCAAATACTTTTGACAGTTTACAGAAATAATATTTCTTTAGACTTTGTCTTTCATTTATAACAAATTATACAGTGGGATATAAAAATTATCTCCATGATAAATTGGCAATATTTTCAGAATTAGAGAGCGGGGGACTAAATTCATTTATTCAATTGTTCTTTAATTTGGTTTCCTAATGGGCTATATCTATCAAAATATGTATTTCTTATTTAGATGCACTATATACAAATAAGTCATGAAAATTTAGCAAACATAAGAAAATATTTATGCTGCAAAAAGAATATTGAGAGTCTTCTATTTTGGCTCTTTCCACATATCACCTGACTCTTACAAAAACAAACAAACAAACAACAACAACAACAACAAAACAGTGTGTTAATGGCTTCTTTTTAAAACCACTCTAAATGTTAAAAGATGACATAAGATTCCTGCTTTCCTGAAATAAACTAGACTTTTCTAGTGATCCGTAATTCAGATAATAATACATCCTCATGTTTGTCTGATGTTGCACTGTTATAAATGATTCTGTGTGCATCTATGTGGCTGTTTATCTAAAGTCTACTTTATAGACAGCTAATTACCTTATCCAATGCCAATCAACACTCACTTTCTAGGTAAAATATTAACTTCTTCAGAATCCTATCCAACAATTATATTGAAAGTAAGTGAAATTGTTCTCTATAAAGATGAAGAACAAAAAAAAAAAAAAAAAAAAAAAAAAAAAAAAAAAAAAAAAAAAAAAAAAAAAAAAAAAAA
>NC_034593.1:63423695-63437671 GCF_900095145.1 Mus pahari
AAAAGCCTGGCACCAGCACTTGGGAGGCAGCGGCAGGCGGATTTCTGAGTTCGAGGCCAGCCTGGTCTACAGAGTCAGTTTCAGGACAGCCAGGGCTACACAGAGAAACCCTGTCTCAAAAAAAACCAAAAAACAAACAAACAAAAAAAACAAATTGTGAAGAACAGTTAATTTATTATAGTTTGAGTTTGTCCCTAATTCATAATATTGAGATTTTTGAACTTTGTACAATTCATATCTACTATAGAAATGTCCATATTAAATATGTAAAGTTCATGTATTTTGTTTTTATATAAATATTTATTTGTACAATTATTTTGCATTTTGATTATCATAGATCATTATCATTACAGGTTCTATGTCAATACACTATGTCATTTGTCCTACTAAAATCATTTTGTTTGCTTTTTTATAAATTAAAGGTGAGCATACTAAAATGGTTTAATTTTTACTTTTATATACATACATTTCTCTGTACTTTATTCATTTACACCACTATCCCTCAAATATTCTTTCTTGTCTCTATTTTTATGATAGAGTCTAACTATATATCTCAGTAGATGTTCAAAATCCCTTTCAAGCCTAGGTTTCTCATACATATATGCATACTTATGGTGTATGAATTTAAAAGAAACCTGTGGAAAAGGCATTATGATTTCTCTCCTTTGAAATTTGTTGCAGAAAATCAAATGTAACTAATATTAAACTAATGGAAATACATTTAGAATAATTTTCACGTTCTAATCTGCAACATTATATTGTTCGGCACTTCTTCCATGTTGCTAAGTTATATATCAGAGTCTATGACATTACAAAAATGTACAGTAGCTATGTTATATGCCTACTGATGAAAATTCAAGTACAACATACATATAATTATAAGTACATATAATTAAATGTAAAACCTATGTATTTGTATTATGTACAAAAATACATAATTACAAGATGTGTAGTGGAAAATGTAAATTTAGTATTAATTTATTAAAGCTAGATGCTTGTAAATGACCTCTACTTACCTGAGAAGTTCCATAACATGAGGTAAAATGCTTATTTGTATCAACCCAACATTATTCTATTTACTTTAGATGGAGTCAGTGGTTTATGGAAACTAAAACGAAATCATAGAATTTGAAAGGAGATTTATTGGGAGACAGGATGGGTGATAGATAAGATTATGATAGAGATACATTGAATATGTATGACATTTTGAAGGAGCTAATTTTTAAAAAGTTTTCTGTCAATTGAGAATTAAAGCCAAGTATTTCTATGTTTGATAGAGGACTATCTTTCAACTAAGAGAATCCATTTTCCTTAGTGTGTTTTCAATATGAAATTGTTGATGAGTTCCTTACATAAACAATATCTTACCGATATCTGTCAAACTAAAAAATCAAAAAAAAAATAATTTCATGTAATCACAGATGATAAGAAAAAAGATATATATGAAAATAAAGCAAATTGATGTTCACTTTTAATATATTATTGTAATTAACATGTGACATTGCTTTGTCTGCATATATGTCTGTGTAGCTAATGAATGCAGTGTCTTTAGGGGCCAGATGAAGACGTTGATTCTTTTGGGTTTGGCTTACAGATGATTTTCTGCTATATAGATCCAAGAAATTGGACCTAAGCCTCTGGAAGAACAGCCAGTAATGTCAACCACTAACTTGTCTCTCTGTAATCTGCAAGGATATTTAATTTATACTACCAACTTGAGTACTTGCATAGATAGATAGATAGATAGATAGATAGATAGATAGATAGATAGATAGATAAATTTTCAGGTCATTTGATGTTTTAGACTAACTAGTTATTAAGGGCTATCTCATTGAACATCTTATATCAAATAAATATATGTTTATAAAACAGATATTGCTAATCCATTAAAGACATATGATTGATTGATTGATTGATTGATTGATTGATTGATTCTCCTGACATCCTGCTCACTGCCTCCCCTCCTGGTCAGCCTCTCCCAAGATTCTCCCTTCTCTTCTCCCTTTCTACTCAGAGAGAGTAGACCCCACTGTGTAGAGATATACATTTTAAATTAAGTCTATGACTAATTATGAGTGATGAACAGTGATTTCTCTGTTACCCAATATTACTAACAAATTTAATGACCATTTTAATGAATTACAATTTTAAACATGGATATATAATAACAATTATGTCTAGTAGGAGCTGAAGATGAACTATTTATAGATTTTTACATGTACAGTATGCTGTTTTGGTTTGTAATACAATATGGAGTAAATCATGAGTATTTCAGATTCATATTGTAAGGTTTAAGAATGTTAATCTGATGACATTTGAAATAAGTAATTCTAGATAATAGAGGTCATAAAGCATATATAATTCTTCATAATGTATGTGTGTGTGTCTTTATAACCCAACCAGCTTCATGGGTGTAAATGAAAAAGACATTTCCAAGAAGTTTTAGCTGAGAGATTGGTCTTGTCATTTTTTTCCCTTACCTCTTGTTAAGCAAGAGCAAATAATATATTAAATCTTGGTTACAATGGAGTTGTGAAGTGTTTTACTCTCTAGATAGTTGTCAAAACAGTAAAAGTATGTCTTTCTATTGATAACTTTAAGAAAGTATGTGCATTTTCTCTCCCTGAGGCCAGATCAGGCAGTCCTTTGTTGTATGTGTGTCAGGGGCTTCATATCAGCTGGTGTATGCTGCCTGGTTAGTGACTCAGTGGCTGAAAGATCTTAGGGTCCAGGTTGGTTGAGACTGCTGGTCTTCCTATGGGGTTACCATTCTCCTCAGCTTCTTCCAGCTTTTCCTAATTCAACCACAGGGGTCCCTGGCTTCTTTCCAGTGGTTGGGTGTAAGTGTCTGTATCTGGCCTTTTCAGCTGCTTGTTGGGCCTCTGGCAATACAGTCATGCTAGACTCCTGTCTGTAAGCACACCATAGCATCAGTGATATTGTCAGGCCTTGAAGCCTCCCCTTGAGCTGGATTCCAATTTGGGCCTGTCAATGGACCTCCTTTGCCTCAGTCTCTTCTCCATTTTTGCCCTAGGGACAATACTGAGTCAGAGTTTTTGACTGTAGTATGGCAACCCCATCCTTCTACTTCTTTCACAATTAAATGTATGAACAGAGAGAACATACCAGCTACTCTTTATTTCAACTTCATTCTCTCTGCAGTATTTCTCATGTAACTAACTGTTTAATATGCACTTTGCATGAAGGAAAAATATTTAATGAGAGAAAGAAAAAACAATTTTAATAAACTTTTAGAGTGACAAAGTTAATCTCTGTGCAACTTCTTGCTATACTTCTAATAATGGTTCTTGAATAATAAAGTGAATGGGTTTTGGTATAGGTTATCATGTTGTCCAATGTGTTTTTGAACTTGATAAATGCTGTTATTGAAATCACTGATCCCATTGATTCTATGTAAGTGCTAAAGTTGTAAATGTTCATTATAGTACCTTGTTACTTGAGGTATTGAGAGTGTTGTGAGTTGGGGTCCAACTCAAATCTTTCTACTGCTTTTCAAGATTTGTACTACATGCATGGCATGTCCCTTGCCAAGAATATATTTTAATAACCTGTGATAATTCTGACTTGTATATGAATTACACTGATTTTAGGCATTGGTTGTCCCTGTTTTGTTATGTTGCACCACTTTGATTTTATTTATAATTTTATAGTAAACCTAGTAAATTTCTATGTGACAGGAAAACCTTTAACCTGGAAAATGGAAAATGAGTTGTATGATTTATCTCAGGAGAAGATTGTGATATAAGAATTTGTTTTGTTTCATTAAATTTTAATCATCTTTGATGTAACAACTTGTGGTTGCTCTGATTAATGTGATCCTTTCATCATGTTGATTTAAGTCTACTTTGTTGGTACTGATGAATTCCAAATATGCACTATTTTAGACAACCATCTGTCCCCCTGAATTCAGATTTTACTTGACTGCAGTCCTAGGATACTGACATTTCATTTCTAATTAAATTTTGGTTTCCTCTGTTGTATATAAAACTTACAATCTGTCAAGCAATTTTCCTTTAAATTCAACATGAATAATGTTCCCCAATCATGCTTTTTACTTTAAGTAAGCAGCCAACAGTTAATAGAAAGTCAACTCTAATGAATCACAGACTTCATGGTTTTCACAATATTACAATTGTACCTTTGAATCTGTGAGTGTGTAAGAGAGTGCTGTTTTATAGAAGCACTAACTGCAGGTAGCAGCATTCCCTGTGGAAGTTGTCCTACTCTGTATATAAAAGATAACTTACAACGACACTATTTGAGACAGCAAGCGGCAAAGCCTTAATAAATTACATAGTGATAGAAGAAAAGTTCTTAGTTCTTGTCAAGTTTAAGAGTAAAGTAACTGAAATCCTTAGTCACCAGGGAAATGCAAATAAAACTACTTTTCTCTTTCATCATACATCTGTCAGAACAGCTAAAACCAACAAAACAAATGAGATCTTATACTGGCTAGGATGTGCAGTAATAGGAGGAACACCCATTTTAAATATTGGTGGGACTGCAAATTTATACAGCCAATGTGAAAATTAGTATAGCAGTTCCAAAGGAAAATTGGAACTGCTTCTACCTCAAAATCTAGCTATACTACTTGTTATAGTTAGAGTTTCTATTGCTGTAAAAAGACACAATCACCAATGCAGTTATTTTAAAGGAAAAGATTTAATTAGAGCTGGCTTACAGTTCTGAGGTTGGGAAGCATGGTGGCAGGAAAGCAGATGTGATACTGAGAAGCGACTGAGAGTTCTAGATATGAACTGAGAGGCCATAGGAAGAGAGAATGACCTGTGGTCTAGCTTGAGCATCTCCAACTTCAAAGCCAACACCCAGTGACAAACCAATAAGGCCTACCTCCTAATAATGTCTCTCACTATAGGCATACATGAGCCATTTTCATCTAATCCATCACATCTCTCTCAGGCATATACATAAAGGCTTTATTCTACCACAGACATAGTTGTACATTTATACGATGGAATATTACCCAGCTGTTAAAAAAGAAAATCATGAAAATTGCTCCTAAATGGATGGAACTAAAAAAAAATAATAATAATTACCCCGAGTAAGAAAGACAAATACTGCATGTACTATCCTGTATTTGATATTATCTGTTAACTGAATGCCAACTAAATTACATGCTGTAGAACTGTTAATCTGGATGAAAATACAACCACTTTCACAATTTGAAATAAGTTTGATTTTATTGAGGTGAAACCAAGGACTAGCCATTGAGTACCTTCTAAATTAGATTAATGAGAGTAATTCTGAATCTATGTCTTGGCCCCTTATGGAGGTAACTCACAAGTATTTGTAAATCAGCCTTACAGAAGAGAGACAATTGGGCAATAAAGAAATACAGAAATAACTTTAAAAAACAAAATATGGTAACCATATGATTAGGGAAGGTAACTAATATTGCATAAAGTCAGTAAGGGACAGGGTGTTCACAAAACAAGTAAAGTTTGTAGGTTGGTGCAGGTAGCAGGCTTAAAAACAGCTATTCAGCTCCTTCAGCAAATGGAAATATATTTTAAACAGTAGAGCATAATGATTCCTGATTTCAAAATGGAGTGAGGCAGGTTACTTAGGACCTCAAAGATTATCTATAAAGGAAGGGACTAGGGGCAATAAACAAAACTGCATAGGGAAATAAAACAGTTATGGATGAAGAGGGTAAGGGGACAGAATTGGAGGATCAAGCAGGGCCAAGTGGGAAGACGTATGCTGTAAAACCAAAAGGAAGAGGCATCACCAAGAGGTTTTTGTAGAATAGATGAAGGTCACTGGGGAAGGTGAAATAAAGAATAAAGTATGCGTGTATGAAAATCTAATAAGACTAGTAACTTCATAAATTACAAATTAGCATTGAAAATTCAAATTACAAATTTAATTGTTAATTAAAAACAAAAAATAAAAGGGCAGTACAATTTAAAGTTAAAAATATGTATAATTTGAAAAGACAGTAACAATCTTGCAATTGAAATATGGAAGTGTTAGGAATTAGACTAAGAATTGCTAAAATTCCAGAGTCTCTGAAGAAAAAATTCAAGAACATATTGTTAATACAATCTGAGGTGGAAACTATAAGAAAGATTCAAGAGTAATTACTAAGAACAAATCATGCCATGGTAGAAATGAAAAATGAATCTAAAGGCATGCTTACAGTAATTGTACAGAGATGGAATGAATAGCTGATCTGAAGTTAACTATGAAAAGAAGATCTGAAAGAATGGGTACAGAAAATGTGGTTGATTTACACAGTGGAATACTACACAGCTATTAAGAACGAGGACCTCCTGAGTTTTGCAGGCAAATGGATGGAACTAGAAAATATTCTGATTAAGGTAACTCAGACCCAAAAAGACATGTATGGCATGTACTTACTAATAACTGGATATTAGCCAAAACAAACAAACAAACAGAATACCCAAGATACAGTCCACAGAAATCAAAAAGATCAACAAGATGAAAGGCCCAAGTATGGATGTCTCAGCTTCACATAGGAGAGAGAAGAAAGCAATCACATGTGGGGAGGGAGGGAAGGACCTGGGAGGGAAAGTGGATAGGGGGAGAGGGTAACCTGATCTAGTATTGGGTGAGGGAAAAGGACTGAAGTCTTGAGGGCCAGCAGAAAGAATGGAAACAGGCAACCTCAGAATGTAGGAGGATGAAAGGACCCTCCAGAATGCACCAGAGGCCTGGGAGGTGAGAGACTCTCAGGACTCAAAGGGAGGGACCTTAGAAGAAATGTTTGACATTAGGGAGAAGAAACTTATAGAGCCGAACTCCAGCAGGAAGACAGGGCATCAAATGAGAAAGGGGGTTGCCATGCCACAGTCAAAACTTTGACCCATAATTCTTCCTCTTTGAAAGAAATGCAGTGATGGAAATGGAGAGGAGCCTGAGGAATAGAAGGTCCAGTGACAGGTTCAAAGTAAGATCCGGCTCAAGGGGAGTTCCCAAGGCCTGATACTATTACTGTGGCTATGGAGTGCTCACAGAAATGACTGTTCTTTGAAAGACCCAACAAGCAGCTCAAAGATTAAGATGCAGATATTTGCACCCAACCAATGAACAGAAGCTGCTGATCCCTGTGGTTGAGTGAGGGGAAATCTGGAAGAAGCTGAGGAGGAGAGCAACCCTGTAGAAAGACCTGCAGTTTCTATGGACCCCTGAGATCTTTCAAACACTAGACCACCAACTGGGAATCATATACTTGCTTTTAGGAGGTCCTCAACACATATACAGCACAGGACAGCTGGGTCTAGGTTCAGTCTGTGATGATGCACCTAACCCTCAAGAGACTGGAGGCCCCAGGGAGTTTAGAGGTCAGGTGGGTTGGAGGTTGGAGATTGGAGACATGCTTGTGGAGACAGGTGGTGGAGAGGAGGTATTGGATATGGAAGAGTTAGCGGGTGCACAGGGTTGTGAAATACAATCTGGAGTGAAATAAATAAATAAATAAATAAATAATTTTCTTTAAAATTCAAAGATCCCAAAATAGAAACAAAATGTAATAATCATCAATAGACACTATACAATATCTATAAAATTTAACCATGACAAAGACATATGTGTGTATTGTAACTAAGAATATGTGAAGAATAGAAAGAATACCTATGCAATAACAACAGTATTTTCCTAAAGATAGATAGATAGATAGAAAGAAAGAAACTTAATAATAGACTTGAGAATATCAAAATAAATAGACAAGGCATGCCACATTCAATCCATGCTTTCTCAATGATCATAAAAAACAGTTTTGAAAAAAGTCAGACCTTCCCCCAGCTCTTCTGTTGAGGTTCCCAGGCTCTGCCTAATAGTTGGGTGTATCTGTATCTGTATTGGTCAGGTGCTACTATAACCTCTCAGAGAACCATCACACCAGGCTCCTGTCAACAAGTGCTCCTTGGCATTATTGATAGTGTCAGCGTTTGGTATCTGCCAATGGAATGAATTCCTAGGTGGGGTGATCTCTGGATGCCCTTTCCTTCAGTCTCAGAGCTAGAGGAAGGACTGAAGGAGCTGAAGTGGATTGCAACCCCGTAGAATGAACAATATCAAATAACTGGACCACCTAGAACTCCCAGATACTAAACCATCAACCAAAGAGTATACATGGAAGGATTCATGACTCTACATATATGTGCAGTGAAGGAGAACAGTAATGGCTTGTGCTGCTGTAAAATCAAGAATTGAAAATGGGACCTCATGAAATTGCAAAGCTTCTGTAAGGTAAAAGACACTGTGAATAAGACAAAAAGGCCACCAACAGATTGGGAACCAATCCTAAATCAGATAGGGAACGATTATCCAACATATATATATATATATATATATATATATATATATATATATATATAGAGAGAGAGAGAGAGAGAGAGAGAGAGAGAGAACTCAAGAAGCTGGACTCCAGAAAATCAAATAACCCCATTAAAAATGGGGTATGGAGTTAAACAAAGAATTCTCAACTGAAGAATACTGAATAGCTGAGAAACACCTGAAAAAATGTTCAATATCCTTTATCATCAGAGAAATGCAAATCAAAACAACCCTGAGACTCCACCTCACACCAGTCAGAATGGCTAAGATCAAAAATTCAGGTGACAGCAGATGCTGGAGAGGATGTGGAGAAAGTGGAATACTCTNCACCAACAGATTGGGAACCAATCCTAAATCAGATAGGGAACGATTATCCAACATATATATATATATATATATATATATATATATATATATATATATAGAGAGAGAGAGAGAGAGAGAGAGAGAGAGAGAGAACTCAAGAAGCTGGACTCCAGAAAATCAAATAACCCCATTAAAAAATGGGGTACACTCCTGTGGGCACCATTCACAGATACCTATCTACTACTGTAATAAACATTCTTTCATGCATATATAGTATGTTTCAGTGCTTTCTGAATCCAGATGAAGATTCCATGGAACTGGACAACATGAGCTGCCATGTGGGTGCTATTGAACTTAGGTGCTATGGAAGAACAACCAGTACCCTTAAAAACTGAGTAATCTCATCTTAGCCTCCAAACATGAATAATGTCTTATTCTCTGGAAAAAAAAAAAAAAACAGGGTACAGACTAAAGAAGGAATTCTCATCTGAGGAATATCAAATGTCTGAGAAGCACCTGAAAAAATGTTCAACATCCTTAATCATCAGGGAAATGCCAATCAAAACAACCCTGAGATTCCACCTCATACAAGTCAGAATGACTAAGATAAAAAAAAAAAATTCAGATGATAGCAGATGCTGGCAAGGATGTGGTGAAAGATGAACACTCCTCCATTGCTGGTAGGATTGCATGCTGGTACAACCACTCTGGAAATCAGTCTGGAGGTTCCTCAGAAAATTGGACATAGTACTACCTGAGGACCCAGCAATACCTCTCCTAGATATATACCCAGAAGATGTTCCAACTGGTAATAAGGACACATGCTCCACTATGATCACAGAATCCTTATTTATAATAACCAGAAGCTGAAAGAACACAGATGTTACTCAATAGAGGAATGGATACAGAAAATGTGGTACATTTATACAATGGAGTACTACTCAGCTATTAAAAACAATAAATTCATGAAATTCTTGGGCAAATGNATGTATCTGGAGGATATCGTCCTGAGTGAGGTAACCCAATCACAAAAGAATTCACTTGATATGCACACACTGATAAGTGGATATTAGCCTTGAAACTTAGAATACCCAAGATATAATTTGCAAAACACAAGAAAATCAAGAAGAAGGAAGACCAACATATGGATACTTCATTCCTCCTTAGAATAGGCAACAAAATACCTATGGAAGGAGTTAAACAGGAAAAGTTTGGAGCTAAGATGAAAGGATAAACCATCCAGAGACTACCCCACTCTGCGATCCATCCCATAATCAGCCACCAAACCCAGACACTACTGTATATGCCTGCAAGATTTTGCTGAAAGGACCCTGATATAGCTGACTCGTGTGAGGCTATGCCAGTGCCTGGCAAATACAGAAGTGGATTCTCACAGTCATCTATTGGATGAAACACAGGGCCCCCAATGGAGGAGCTAGAGAAAGTACCCAAGGAGCTGAAGAGGTCTGCAACCCTATAGGGGGAACAACAATTAGAACTTGTGTCTCTAGCTGCATAGGTAGCAGAAGATGGCCAAGTTGGCCATCACTGGGAAGAAAGGCTCCTTGGTCTTGCAAACTTTATATGCCCCAGTACAGGAGAACACCAGGATGAAGAAGTGGGAGTGAGTGGGTAGGGAGCATGGCGGGGGGAGGGTACAGTGAACTTTCGGGATAGCATTTGAAATGTAAATGAAGAAAATATCTAATAAAAATATTATATATATATAAAAGGATGGCCTTATCTGACTTCAGTGGGAGGGAAGACACTTGGTTCTCTGGAGGCTTGATGCCCCCAGAGTAGGGGATATTACAAGGAAGGCATGAGTTGGTAAGTAGGTGGAGGAGCACCCTTATAGAGGCAAAAGGGAGGAGGAGAGGGGTATGTGATGGGGAGCTTGTGGAGGGTAACTGGGAATGGGTGTAACACTTGAAATGTAAACAAATAAAATGATTAAAAAAAAAAAAGTCATCCTGGAGACTTGTCTCTGAGAGAACAGTTGTTCTTTCTGAGGACTTGGGTAGGTTCCTATCATTAACACTGTGAATCATAACTGTGGGAACATGAAAGGCAGCCTGTGTTTTGGTTGAGCAAAGCTTACTCCGGAGACCCAGTAGAAAACTTTATAAGGGACAGAGGCAGAGTAGAGAGCACGTGGAAGTTCCCCATGATAATAATAAATGCATTTAAGTTCCAATAAATGAAAGATTTGTTCTTTTTTTTTCCTATGTACTTCAAAGGACATGGTAGAGAACAATGGTCAATCTTTCTATAGAGAAAAAATAAAAAGCAAAACAACATTTGCTTTGGAATACTAATTCTTGACCTCAAGATTGGGTCAGCAGATAATAGACTTGCTGTTCTTGTAAAGAATCCTAACACATGCTCCATGTGGCTCACAACCACGTCCAGCTGCAGATCAAGGAATCTGATATACTCTTCTGGCGGCCTTGAACTCTCACACATGAACATATGAATACACACACAAATAAAACTATTTTAAAGACTAGCACAGAAAAAAAAATCAATAAGGCCAAAGTTAAACCTTTTATTGCACTTGTTCATGATTAATTTAATGAAGGTTAATTATAATAAAGGTAACATAATGTTTTCAATGAATAAAGCATATTAATCATGAAATGAATCAGAACACTATTATAAAAGAGAAATTAGGAAAGCTTTGCTTTATTGTAGTTCTACTTCTGTGATACTGGTACATTGTTACTATGAGGAAGACTTCAGGTAGTTATGGATGTATTGCAAGGGAAAGGCAACCATAATATGGGTTTATATTATAACCATAATATAAAGACATGTAATACAGGTCATCAGTGGAAACGCTGAGAGAGGCAATAAAGTGAAATTAAGGCAAAAAAAAGAGAGAGACTATAAAGTTACAGATTTTAGATCTGTAATTGCCGGACAAAGATCAGAATAGAAACAAAATGTTAATAAAACAACAAAGTAATCTATGTAAACGAATATAGAAATGATGATACTGTATCAATAATCACCTTACAAGTGAATTACATGAATATACTATTAAAAAGCTGCAGTGAGAGTGAAGAAAACTGACCTAACTACATTCTGTGTACAAAAGTCCTGTTAAATACATAAATGTAGCTATAGAAAAAAAGAAAATAGAGTAAAAATTATGAAACATTGGAGATGTGCTTTTCCAAAGTGATGGTATAAATATTAGTTTTAGATAGATCTGACTTCAAATGAGAAAAAAATCATTCCAGCCAGCAAGCATCATGCGAAAGCAAATGTAATGAATTCTCATTGTGTAGAAATCCTTAACATATGACAAGTGAAGGAAGCACACAGAATTCCAGGGAGAATCTGAATAGAAAAATCTTCCTCCTTATTTTGTCAGTACTTTCCATCAAGTCACATGTTTACAACTGAGATTCTTTAAGAATAAAACACATAACAACCAAAACAGCAACAACAACAACAACAACAACAAAACCCACAAGTTTGTCTTGGCTTTCTGGTTCTTCACTTCTGAAGGTTACCATAATATTAACATCTGATTAAATGAACATTTGCACCTGGGTACTAATATGTGGTGGGTTAAATTTTTCCATTTTTTTTATAAAAATGTCATGCTTATCTATTATCCTGTCCATGTTTATAGGTTCAAAGGCTATAAAGCTCACTGTGACCTGGAGAGATGTACTGCACTTAAATATAGCCGAAGCAATTACTGTAGACAATCAGTTTGCATTAAATGCCATTACAAAAATCCAAGTATTACTTATTTTGTTGTGATAAATCTAACCTATTGATACAAAAATATTAACACCAAATATTTAGTAATAGAGATCAGCAATAGGAGAATGTTAGTGTTTGGGAAAAAAACTATACAGGAATGAATCAAAATATTGTGCAGTAAGACTAGGTATTCAAAAGCCCATTGCGGCACATGAGTGATCAGGCCCTGCCCATGAGGACCTCCCACTGCCAAGTTCACTCTCAGAAGATTTGAAATGCAATATGGACCAAACCCAGATCCCACTCCATTGAGTAAATTGCCAAAGACCTAGACTTGAAATTCCACCAATCCCAACCTTGAAAATCTCCACTCCAGGAAGATCTGTACCCCATTCCTAACCTCACTGCTGTTGTTAGGTGTAAGTTAGGATTTAAACCTTGGAACAAGGTCTGTTCTGGAAATAAGTAGATGAAGCTTTGTACAAAATCATGAAGATTGACCCTTCCTAACCGCACAGGTACTGGATAAGCAGAAGTGAACTGCCATATCATAAAGTTCAAAATATAGTGAGTTTCAGTTAACTCACTGAGGTTTACAGTGCTTCACCTCTGTTAATTTTATAACACTTTTCATCATTCCTCCAGTTTAATAGTCCTTGGAAGATGCTTTCTCTCTGATGCCCCTGGTTCTATAAAATATTTAACATATTTTCTGATTTTACAGATTTATTCATTGTGAATATATGTGTAAAAACTATGTAAATGTGTGTACGGCATGACAAAATGTACATTTAGTGTTAAAAATATTTCACTTAATATAATTATATTTCCAAGTTTATATAGTTTACATGTTGCATCATTCAATGGTTAATCACTTTTAATGGTAAAATGAAAACTGGGAACAATATTTTATTCATTCAAAACTTGATATTCAGGTTCATTAGATGTTCATTGCAGTGAATATTTATATTATATTTTCTATTGACCTTTATCTTGAATGCATTTTTATTTGAATGTGAATTACTGGACCATAAGTTTATCCTGTGTATACTTTCAGGAAAATCATAACTGCACTGCAATATATTTGTTCAATTTAGCATTCCACAACAATAGATAGGATTTTGATTTCCTTACACCCTCTTCAACATAGACTATTATACAATTTTTTTTGAAGAGAGAAACCCTGATAGATCAGGGATTTTATCTAAGGAAAAAATACTTTTAAAGATATTGTCATTCACAGATGATAATCACTTAATATTTATACAACAGCTATTTGTTCTTTACAAGTTGATTTTTATCAATAAACAGAAAAATTACTTTCAACCATTGTATTTTGGAATCCTGTTACAATACTCTCAATGTTGAAATGAGTAACAATGTTTCACACTTTGGCACTACATCCTTGACTGTTGTGCTACAGTATTGCCAAAAAGAATTGGGATTTTCTTTGATTATTAGTGAGTTTTCATCAGAATAAAGATACAGTTTTTCCCTAAGGGAGATGTATTCCTGCATAATTATTTTATTTATTTACTTATTTGTTTATTTATTTATTTATTATTTTCTTTATTTACATTTCAAATGCTATCCCGAAAGTTCCATAT
>NC_034593.1:63441241-63442401 GCF_900095145.1 Mus pahari
GATTCATTTCTGGATCTTCAATTCTATTCCATTGATCTACTTGTCTGTCACTGTGCCAGTACCATGCAGTTTTTATCACAATTGCTCTGTAGTACAGTTCAAGGTCAGGCATGGTGATTCCACCAGAGGTTCTTTTATTGTTGAGAATGGTTTTTTTTATTCTAAAGGCATACCATTTTATGTTTTGATTTGTATTTGACTGGTGACTAACTTCGTACTAACGGAATAATATGAACTATTTAGTAATAAACTAACAGTCAAATCCATAGTCACCTTACTTTTGAGAAAGCTACCCAATACCAACATGAAATTAAAGAAAGTTTCTTTACCATGTGTATTCTAGAAAATTAGCTAATCAAATGAATAAAAATAAGTCTAGATTCATATCACTCATTTGCCTCAAAAATCAATTCCAATTGCATCAAAAGACACAGAATAAGATTAAAAAAAATGAAACCACAAGAGAAAAATATATGACATGTACTTCACAATCTAGGCATATTAAAGAATTTTGAGTTAAGACGTGACAAATAAGATTACATATGTTTTTAAATTTCTGCAAGCTAAGGAAAACAATAACCAGAGGCATCCTACAGAATGAGAAAAAGCCAAACAACAACAACAAGAAAATCTTCAATAAATTAATAGGAACTCTATTTTTTTGGATTCCTTATTTCATTGCATGATTCATTTATCTTGCATCAATTTATGTTTTATTGACATAATTTCTTTTTCTTTCTTTCTTTCTTTTTTTTTTTTATTACAATCCATATTTTATTCCCCTCCAGATCCACCTTCCAACTGCTCCACATCCATAAGTCTTCCCCAACCCCCTGTCTCCAGGAGGATGTACCCACCCACACTGACCACACCAGACCTCTAAACTCACTCCATTCTCTTGAAGGGTAGGTGCATCTTCTGTGACTGAACCCAGACCCGGCAGTCCTCTGCTATATATGTGTTGGGGTCCTCATATCAGCTGTTGTATACTGCCAGGTTGGTGGTCCAGTTTCTGAGAGATCTCAGGGGTACAGGTTAAATGAGACTGTTTGTCCTTCTCTCTCTCTTTTTTATTATTATTATTATTTTCTTTATTTACATTTCAAATGCTATCCCAAAAGTTCCCTATACCCCTCCCCCCACCTCTGCTCCCCTACCCA
>NC_034593.1:63442496-63465768 GCF_900095145.1 Mus pahari
CCAAGGGGCCTCTCTTCCCAGTGATGGCCGATTAGGCCATCTTCTGCTACATATGCAGCTAGAGACACAAGCTCAGGGGGTACTGGTTAGTTCATATTGCTGTTCCACCTACAGGGTTGCAGCCCCCTTCAGGTCCTTGGGTACTTTCTCTAGCTCCTGTTTGTCCTTCTACAGGGTCACCCTACTCATCAGCTTCTTCCAGTTTTTCCCTAATTTAAATACAGGGGTCAGCAGTTTCTCTCCATTGGTTGGGTGAAAATATCTACATCCATCTCTTTCAGCTTCTTATTGGGTCTTCTGGAATGTGGGCAGGATAGGTCCCTTTTTGTGAGCACTCCATAGCCTCAGTAATAGTGTAAGTTCTTTGGGCCTCCTCTTCATCTGATCCCACTTTGGGCCTGTCACTAGACCTTCTTTTCCTCAGGCTCTTCTCCATTTCCACCCCTGCAGGTCTTTCAGGCAGGAACAATTCTCAGTCAGAATTGTGACTGTGAGATGGCAACCCCACCCCTCGGTTGATGTCCTGTCTTCCTGCTGGAGGTAGGCTCTACAAGTTCCCTCTCCCCACTGTAGGGCATTTCATCTAAGGTCCCTCCCTTTGAGTGATAGGAGTCTCTCACTTCCCAGGTCTCTGGTACATTATTGAGGTAGGTGCAAGCTCCTACTTCCTGAGGTTGCCTGTTTTCATTCTTTCTGTTGGCCCTCAGGTCTTCAGTTCTTTGCCCCAACCCAATACCAGATCAGGTTCCCCTCGCCCCACCCCCCACACCATCCTGTCCCTTTTCCCTCCCAGTTTGTTTTTAACTGTGAATATTCTACTGAGAAGCAATGCATCAAAGACATTCTTGTCATAATGTATTTGAATTTCTAGTATTTTGTTTAATATTTTATTTTCTCATTTATCTCCATTTTATATAATCCTCTTGTTTGCCTATGTTACAGAATTTTGAAATAAGATCCCTTAATATATGAAGCATAGTGTTTATTTTTGTTGTTGTTGTTAATGTGTCAACATGTCATCTGAATTGTTCTTGAATTTACAGGCTTAATTGGCATTTTCTGCTCAGCCCATTTTATAGCCAACACGATGGAATCCTGCTATTGTACATATTAAAGTACAGTGTTTTCTATTCATTCATTTGAAGGCTTAGAATCTGTCATGAATGGTGTTCACTGATTCTTCTTATGTTCTATTTCAACTATGCTTTTCTATAGCTCTGAGCTATAACAGGAGAGCTAGTCCTTTCTTTTTTATTTTTTGTTTTGTTTGTTTGTTTGTTTGTTTGTATTTTTGTTTTTAGAGACAGGGTTTCTCTGTATAGCCCTGGCTGTCCTGGAACTCACTTTGTAGACCAGTCTGGCCTTGAACTCAGAAATCCACTTGCCTCTGCCTCCTGAGTGCTGGGATTAAAGGCGTGTGCCACCATGCCTGGCAAACTAGTCCTTTCATTCACGGAAATACACTTTATTCTTGCTACATTTTGTTCTGTTAAGGACTTTTATAGAAAGGCCATTATAGAAAACCATAAGCAATAAAAATACAGAGTTGTGGAGCCCAGGCTCTTTCTCTTAGGAAGAATATCCTGAGCTCATCTCAAGTTACATGTGTTAATATGTGTTTTAATATGCCTGAAACGTGGAGAAATCTTTGTTGGCTTACCTCACAGTGAAGCTTCTCATGGTAGTGCCAATAAAAGTGCTGTTTCTAACTGGAGGTCTGTCACTTCCTGTATACTTCACATTTTGCCTCCAGTAATTTTTCACGATTACCATTTGCTCTCCTAGCAGTTGGCTCAGCTGTATCTATTTCAGCATTTATTCGCATTAGATGTCAATTGTTCAGCCTTGGCTACTGGTTCAGCTAATGTTATTGGTCTTCTGCATTTTTAGGATTTTTTAAAAACCTCTTTAAGACAAGATATAACAACTTTTAAGCACTTCATGTGGTGGACATAAAAATGAAATTCTTACTAAACCTTTTAACATATGACTACATAAGCATTCCAATTAAAATTTAAGGATTGTGTGAGTACTTAAGGAAAGAGTGGCCAGAAAGATGGCGAAGATGTTAAGAATTCACACTATCCTACATGATTTAATTAATATTTACACCATATTCTCTTTAACAGCAGAATGTCAATATTTCTTTTGACCTCATGTGCAATATTCACAAATTTCAAGCAGCTAAACTATTAAAGTACCTTCAGAATTTGAAATAAAAATCACTGTGCAGGCAATCACAGCGGTTATGAGATCATGACTTTAACAAGATAAAGCCAGTCAGTGTTACAGCATGGAAGGGGCTAATGAGACAAACCCCAACTTGAGTCTTATGGAGAAAGAGAGTAATTTCTTTAGGTATTTGGTTCCTGGTAGGTTTCTCTCTCTCTAATGGCTGCTGTTGTGCCAATGAGTGTAAAAATTGGATTCAGTACATTATAAAATAATTCAACAAGAGAACAAGGAATTGACAGGCAGATACAATGTGGAAACATGGGACAGAGGAAAGAAAGAAAGAGAACAATACAGCCTAAATATACTGTACACATGAAATTCTCAAAGCCTAAATTTAAAAAACACATGAAAAATAATATGGAGAGTGCCTATGCTTATGATTGATGATTTAAAAAGTTTCTTGTGAACTCTGGGAATGTAACATATTTGGTATGTTTTAATTCATTACTATCTGCATTTTTGATCATATATATATTTATGATCTTTCATATATATATATATATATATATATATATATATATATATATATTCATATATATGTATATGAATGAGCCTATCATTGAGATAACATAAAAAGGATAGGATAACATTTTAATAATGCCAGAAAAAGCAGTGACCTGCCAAGATGCCTAGAAGAATTGCAGACCAATTGAATCCCCAGAAGGATACTTTCCGACATCTATAGCTGTCTGCTGTTTGTGCAGTTCACCCCAAGTTTCTAGTTTTTGCGTGCAGTCACTCATGATAGAATGTGGTTTTCTGGTACAAATGTCTTTGAGTATTTTCTGCTCCTATAAATTATCTCTTACTCATTTTATCAGAAGTAACTCAATGAAAACCCATCAATTTATCAGGTTGACCTTTGGTTATATCCTTCCATTAGTCTGTCTTCAGTTTTGTGGGTGAATAGACATTTGTTTCCATCTTCCCAGGAATAGTGTCCCACATCAGGAACTAACCCCAGGCTATGGTCCACTGCTGCCTATATACAGCATGTGTCTTCATTCCTCAGTTAAATCTTGCAGAAACACTCAAAGAGATACTCAGAAGTGAGCTTCAGAAATGATTCTAAGTCAGCCATGTTGACAATGAGGATAAACCACTTCAAATCCCAACAAAATTTGAACTGTCATGTCTAAAAGGATCAACTAAACTATATCTGCACTTTGTATAGTCAGTAGGTACAAAAATATTATTGATATTATGACTCAATATTTCCCCATCAATACATTTTAATTTTCAAAGTAGGCAACTGTGGTTGCACATTGAGCATTTGCTTCTTTCACAGCATTTTTCCTGATTTCTTATTCAAGTTATTATATCTTGTCTGAATTAAAGTAGCAAAATACCTTCTTGTATTATTTATAAATGTCCTGTTGTAACACAACATTCTAATACTCCTCATAGTCCTGATATGAATATGTGTTTTATTAGTTAAACTTATCAATTAAATTCAATGTTTATCTTTTTTACTTGTGTTTGAGAATTTTTCCCCTTATGTTCACATTGAGTATATACAATGAAACTAGTGTATATACTAGTATATGTTCACCATATACATATGATTAATACATACTACAATTTATCATTTGGGCATGCAATCCTTTTGTCCACAAAATATATTATCATAAAATTTACTTTAGAATAGTTAATATTTTCTGGTATTTCATTATGATAATCTACTTTTTTGTCAAAATGGAAAATATAGATTCTATTTCAGCATCAATTTAAAATTAAAATTAAAGTGCTATTATGTAAAAGTTTGTTACAAAAGTTTAAATCTAGTTGACAAGCAGTAGAAATTCATATTGGAAATGTTTCAAGTGCTGTATGATATTTATACATCTCTGATTTCTGATTGCAGAATAAATATACTTCATTTCAGTTTGTTATTTTAGAACTCTGTCTTGGTTGTAAGAAAGAAAGTAATAATTTGTCACAAGAAAGCTATAATTATGTGTATTTATATTTAACCTTTGTAGATCCTGCTCATTATCATCTTGTAGCACTGGCAAAAATCTATACCTCAATATACATCTTCCGTATAATGCTGTAATGACTATGGTAACATTCACTTATCCTTTTACATAAATTGATTGCTCGGTGTCAGGGTTGCACAATTCCAAGAACTAGACTTTGAGTGGCAATTACAACTACACTACTAGTGAAACAAATTCAGTTCTGTACATAAGAGAAAACATCATTTTTTGTTGTGTTTTGTTTGTTTGTTGTTGTTTTGAGATAAGAAATAAATATAGTGTACCATTAAGAAGGCAGATTAATTTTATGTAGTTCATCTTTACTATTTTCAATGTTATCTTCATGTGTAGTAATGCATTGTTAAGTATAAAATGGTTAGGGAAACTGGCAGAGGCTGTGTCATCTGACAGAGGTGTCATACATTCATACCTGTGTCATCATAAATATAAGGGGAAATAACCATGAATACTTTATCCTGTGTCATTCTCTCATGTGTGTTCACTTGGTATGCCCCTCACTGTAAAGAGCATATGTGATAAACCTACAGAGAAAGAATGAACTTATTTCACTGACTGTTGGAAAGTTTCAGTCTATAACATGCCCCTTGGCAATATATATATATATATATATATATATATATATATATATATATGTATAGTGAGTGTGTGTGTATGTGTGTGTGTGTGTGTGTGTGTGTGTGTGTGATGTGTGTTTTGTCTGCCATACTTTATGCTCTGCAGGCAAATTGTCTTTATGAGCTTGAGATAAACCATACCATAGAAACAACATATATAGGATAAAATGTTTACTTGTTTGTGTTGCTCTATTGTCTATATATCACAGGGCAAAGGGTCTCTTTCTCTACATATCCTTGTCTAAGTTCTAGATTACAAGAGACTAGCAGTCCTTTGAAAATGAGTCCATTGGGGACCCTGTGCTCAGTCCAATGGTTGGCTGAGAGTATCCACCTCTGTGTTCTTCAGGCACTGACAGAGTCTCTCAGGCTCTCTATTTGCTTCTTCTTTTTTTTTTTTTTTTTTTTTTTGACAGGGTTTCTCTGTATAGCCGCCTTGGGTGTCCTGGAACTCACGTTGTAGACCAGGCTGGCCTCGTACTCAGAAATATGCCTGCTTCTGCCTCCCAAGAGCTGGGATTAAAAGCGTGCGCCACCACTCCCGGTGGCTCTCTATTTGCTGTATCAGGATCCTGTTAGGAAGCACTTGTTGGCATCCACAATAGTGTCTGGGTTGGTAACTGTATATGGGATGGATCCCCATGAGCACAGTGTCCCCAATGAAGGAGCTAGAAAAAGATCTGAAGGAGCTGGAGGGGTTTGCAGCCCCATAACAAAACTAAACAAATTTTGTCAAGTTTATTAGTTAAGACACTATATTTTTGAGAGATGTAGAAAACATTGCCAGCATGTGCTGTCATTATTTTTAATCTTAGCAACTCTGACATGCTCTTATATGAATAACAGAATTGGAGGTGTTAGTGGGATAGATTATGCATCACAGGTGCAGTGTGATGTGTGTTTTGTCTGCCATAGTGTATGCTCTGCAGGCAAATTTTCTTTATGAGCTTGAAATAAACCATACCATAGGAACCACATATACAGGATAAAATGATTACTTGTTTGTGTTGCTCTATCTGTTAAGGAGTGGCTTGTTATCATTGTTTTCCCAAGTACAGGTTTATACAAGCACTTTTCCTCCCAAGTCATTATTTTCCTTTGCTCTCTAAATGTTAAAATATTTGTTTGTGTTGAAGCAACAAGTAAATAGAGTTTCACCTCAGTGCAACCAGTATCTATGGATTAGGAGAAGTGCAAAAGGGAAATATTCAGAAATGATTGTGACTGTACAGAGCACAGAAAGTCATACTTGCTATTATACCCATAGAGTAGAACACATGACCTGCCACCACATTTCTAATGTGGTTGGTGTTAGTTACTATATGTTATCTAGACAGGAATTTATAGATATAGTAGTAAACAACTGGCAATTTTCATAGGTTTGCTATCCTCTAGCCAGGTATGGAATATCTGCAGATTTTGGTGTGCAAGGAGATCCTTGACCTGACTCCTCTTCCACAGAAAACAAAAATTTATTCCCTAAAAACAGAAAATAATTTAATTTCAATGTTTCTAGACTTTAGGATTCATTCCTTCCTGATTCTATTTATTGTGTTAGAGTAAGGAAAAACATCTACTACCATAGTTAAGCAAGTTAGTAACACGAAATATGCAATAATATAAGAATTTTAAAAGAGAACTTCAGATTTATATTACCAAAAAAAGACAAAATTTTCAGTTAGCAGTAACTCTGTTGTCTAAATGTAGTGATTAAGATGCTTTTTTTATTTTTCATGAATACATTAGATCATAATAATTAATAATTTTTACTATGTATGAATAACGATGGCAATTTGACTTTGGGAAATTTAGTTTTTATTGCTGCTAAAGTATTGAAAAATGTTTGCAAATATCTTATAAGTATATTAAACAGCATAACTATTAAATAAGTATAATTTAACACATAACTAAAAAATCATTACATTTTGTAGTTTATTTTCTATAATAGGCCATAAGTGATGAGCAACATTAATGTGTGATCCTAAAATTTAAAGTTATTTGCTGTACTTAATCTGAAATCGTCTTTATTTTTATTCTGTTTGATATTTTTAGTAAGTATTTTTTTCTCTCTCTTTATTTCTAACTCAGGGTAGTGAAATACATGCCACCTGGGAATCAGGAAGAGTTTTGAGTGCCTCACATGAATAACAGCATAATTCTAGTTGTCAAAGGTACTTTAATTAATGTACTGAAGAAAATCAGTTAGGCTTCACATGCTGGAGTTTGAAACATCTTTCAGCTGTGGCACAGGATGGAATCATTTTTATTCTATGGTTCTAAGCTCTGAGTGGAGACTTTATGGATCTCTTGGTAATGCTGTCAGGAGTAAGTGACAAATATTTGCTATACTACTCTGGATCAACTCTCCACCTTACCATAAAACCATTACCTAACAAATATACTGTGGACATCTAGGCCACAAAAAATTACATCATTAAAAAAATATCTGCTGGTGATAAATATCAATGGCAAGTGATTTTTTTATTAGATATTTTCTTCATTTAAATTTCAATTGCTATCCCCAAAGTCCCCTATAACTTCCCCCTGGCCTGCTCCCCAACCCACTCACTCCTGCTTCCTGCCCCTGGCAATTCCCTGTACTGGTGCAAATGATGTTAAACATTATAATGAATACTAAAAAGGATTATTGAAAAGATCTAAGCTATGGTAAAAAGTCTAGATTTAAAATACTTCACTACTTAAGAAAGTCATATTAATTAATTGGAACTATTTAGTGTTGAATTATATAATGAAATCCCTGTATTTTGCTTACAGCTTCATTGGTTTTTAAAATATACGGGAATCAATAGGTGTGTGGGCGGGTGTATAACACAGTACTGAAAGTACATGGGAAATCTATGTCGGATTTAGTGATGTCCAATCTGAATATTGACAAGAGAGATGCTGAGTGTTTCTTTCCACAATGGGCCAACTTGAAATATTTGGCAGAATGTTAAAAGAGAAACAGAAAATTAAAAAAAAAAAAAGATCAAGCTGTACTTATTTGCTAATTACAAATGACTTTCCTATAAAGAATCTAATGAGAAAATTCATTCTTACTGTACACTTTTAATTTCAGTTACAATGAGCAGGTAGAGTAATAAGGGTAATAACGTTTCCAGGAAGAGCAATTCTAGAGTGGAAGCTAAAAAGATGTGAAAATATGACAAAAGTATAATAAAGTCTGTGTCATGGGCTTTTAAAATTAACAACAATAATGATTAATATAATAGTTGTTAAAGGTCTTATATAATAGTGTCACAAACCTAACATTTTCCTCTGGTATCACTCTCATTATATTAACATACTCTAAAACAATGTGGTTTAGCATAAAATAAGGGGGCTGCAACCCTGTAGGTGGAACAACAATATGAACTAACCAGTACCCCCTGAGCTTGTGTCTCTAGCTGCATGTGTAGCAGAAGATGGCCTAATCGGTCATCATTGGGAAGAGAGGCCCCTTGGTCTTGCAAACTTTATATGACCCAGCACAAGGGAAGGCCTGGGCCAAGTAGTGGGAGTGGGTGGGTAGGCAGCAGGGGCGGGGGGTATAGGGAACTTTCGGTATAGCATTTGAAATGTAAATAAAGAAAGTAATAATAATAAAAAATAAATAAATAAAAATAAAATTACAATATTAGCATAAAAATAATTATAGAAAAAAGAAAATGTTAAGATATGGGTATCTAATCTAATATTTCAAAAACATACCCAAAATGTATAGCTCATTTCAATAAGAAGTTCTTAGGAGATAAGAAAAGCAAAATTAGAGTAATGGGACAGAATTTATTTAATTTATTCTGGACAGCATAAAATCAAGTGACAAAGAGTCTAATGGGAAAAGTAAGAAACAACGAAAATGGATACATCAGATATTTTTTCAAATTTAAGAAATTTTATTGTATTAATTAGATACAATTAGAAAATTAGGCTTAGTTATTATTTAAGGATAATGACATAAATATACTGATGAATATGTGTGTATATACAATATATATGTGTGTATATATAAAATCAAGTAAACTAAAATTTAAACATTAATTCAATGAAAACTTTAAAAAGCATTTAATTTAAAAAGTTACAAACTAAGATATGAGCTAATTAGAATTTGAGTCATTATTTAAAAGAATTAGTTACTAATTGTTAAATCACAGCACCAAAAATTAAAACATAAATAAGTTAATATATTTAAGAAATGAAGTAAAGAACAGTGGCCTCCAAGTGTACTTAATAAAATAAATAAAATAGGAAAAAGAAATAGAAACATAATAGTGCTTGAGAATTTCATACACGGATGAAATGTTTGGTCAACTCCACCTCTCAATCCGTCCTCTTCAATTCCTCCCTTCGCCCTACTTTATTTCTTTCCCAAGTTCATGGTTTTACTTTTTGTTTTTGTTGTTATTTTGTTTTTTAAAGTATACCTAGGACCATAACCTTGAATGACAGTGACTTTCCCTTCTCCAGCAACCCATCTGTTGCCAAACAATTCAATAAAATTTTTACCACAGTAGATCTATAGCACATGTCCCTGAATGATGCAAACTGCTAAACCAATTAAAATCAGAGTGTCTCATAGATTAACAAGAGTTGGTATTTCATTCTAGACATAAGCTACTGTTTTCCAATGATTAATAATGCTGAACATGCATTTGTAGGAGTTTTGGTCATCGGTACCTCATTTTCAGTGAAGTTGCTGCTACATATCTTCTGGACATCTTTTAGTTGGATTGTTTGTGTTGCTTTGTCTTAGGAATTACAAGTATGTGTCCTTGTGTGCTCTAAATATTAGCCCTTGATGTATATGCAATATAAAAATATTGTCACCAAGTCATGTCAGTCCCTTCTTTGCCACATTAATGTGATGAGAATGTATTGATAAAATCCTTATTAATTCGGCATCTATATCTTAATTCATAATCAAATATTGATAGAATAATGTATATATATTTTTTATTACTTTTATTTTTTACATTTCAGACTTTGGCCATTTCCCATTCAATCCTCCCAAAATTCCTCTCCCCATTCCTCCTCTCCCCCATCCCCAAGAGTATGCCTCCCCCTTTTTCAGTCCTCCCCTCTCCATGGGGCCTCAAGTCTTTCAAGGATTAAGCACATCTCCCAATGAGGCCAGACCAGGAAGTTCTCTGCTATAGATGTTTCAGGAGCCTCAGACAAGCTCTCCTGTGCTTCCTGGTTGATAAGTCAGAGTCCGAGAAAACGCAGGGATACAGGCGAGTAAAGACTGCTGGTTTCCCCATGCAGTTGCCCTCCTACTCAGTTTCTTCCAGACTTTCCATAATTCAACCACAGGGGTCCACAACTTCAGTACATTGGTTGAATGTAAGTATCTGCATCTTTCAAAGTCAGCTGCTTGTTGGGTCTCTCTGAGGACATCCATGCTAGGCTCCTGTTTGTAAGCGCACCATAATAGCGTCAGCAATAGTGTCGGGCCTTGTAGCTTCTCCTTGAGATGGATTTCAATTTGGACTTGTCACTGGACCTCCTCTCCCTCAGTCTCTTCTCCATTTTTGTCCCTGAAGTTCTTTTAGACAGGAACAATTCTGGGTCAGAATTTTTGATTGAGGGATGGCACCCCACTTGATGCCCTCTCTTTCTACTGGAGGTGGATACTACAAATTTGCTGTACTCACTGTTGGACATTTCATCTCAGGTCCCTTCCCTTTAAGTCTGAGAGTCTCTTACCTCCCAGGAGAGTCCTGCCACCTCCCTTTCATTCAGCTGGCCCTCAGGGCTTCTCTCATATCTACCCCCCCACAAACCTGATGATATTCCTCATTTCTCCTCTCCCTTCCCCTCCCATCTCCCACCAAGGTCCCTCACTCCCTTTGCCTCCCCTGATTATTTCTTCTCCTTCCCAAGTGGGATTAAAGCATCTTCACTTAGGACCTTCTACTTGTTAACCTTTTGAGTCCTGTGGATCGTATCCTAGATGTTCTGTACTTTTTTGGCTAATATCTACATATTAGTGAGTACATACTATTCATGTCCTTTTGGGTTTGAGTTACCTTACTCAGGATGGTACTTTCTAATTACATACATTTACCTGCAAAACTCTTGTTGTCCTCATTCTTAAAAGCTGAATAATATTCCATTGTGTAAAGGAAACACATTTTCTGTATCCATTCTTCTGTTGTAGGCCATCTGGATTATTTCAAGCTTCTGGTTATCACAAACAAGGGCTGCTATGAACATAGTAGAACATGTGTTCCCATGATTTGGTGGGACATTTTTGTATATATGCTCAACAGTGGTATAGCTGGGTCTTCAGGTAAATCTATTTCCGATTTTCTGAGGCACCTCCAGATTTATTTCTAGATTGGTCATACCAGAGTGCAATCCCACCAGCAATGGAGGAGAGCTCCTATTTACCTATATCCTCACCAGCATTTGCTGTCACCTGCGTTTTTGATCTTAGTCATTCTGATTGATGTAAGGTAGAATTGAAGGGTCATTTTTAGTCACATTTTCCTGACCACTAAGGACTTTGAACATTGCTTTAAGTGCTTCTCTGCCATTCGAGATCCCTCTGTTGTGGATTTACTGTTTAGTTCTATACCGCATTTTTGATGGGGTTGTTTAGTTTTTTGGAGGTTAGCTTCTTGATTTCTTTATATATTTTGGATATTAGCCCTCTACAGGATGTGGGGTTAGTGAAATTTTTTCATAATCTGTAGGTTGCTGATTTGTTCTATTGATTTTGTTCTTTGCTTTACAGAATCTTTTCGGTTTCATGAAGTCCCATTTATCAATTCTGAATCTTAGAGACAATGTTAAAAGTATTGGAGAGATCAGAAATTCAAGGCCCATACCTACATATAATAAAATCAATATACAGCAAACCAACAGTAAATATCAGATTAAATGGAGAGATACTTGAAGCAATTCCACTGAAATCAGGGACAAGACAGGATGACCACTCTCCCTGTTTCTATTTAACATAGCCTAGAAGATCTAGCAAAAAGGAGATTACAGGGATACAAATGGGCAAAGAAAAAGTTAAAGTATCACTATTTGCAGATGATATGATTGTATATTGCTTTTATTACATTCAGTTATGGGCCTTGAATTCCTATCTCTCCAATACTTTTTACATGAAGACGTGTTGTATTTTCTCAAATGTTTTTTTTTTTTTCAGCATCTAATGAGATGATGATAATATGATTTTTTTCTTTGAGTTTGTTTAAATAGTGGATTATATTAATGGATTTTCCTATATTGAACCAACCTTGCACAATATAATTTTGGTGCCGTGTCTATCTAACTAATCTCACTAGAAAATCATGCATGCCATTTAGATTTTTCCGTTTTGTTGAATATAAGTTTTGTAGTAGGTTCTGACGACTGTTTGAATTTCCTATTTCCTTTGTTACATCTCCCTTTTTATTTCTAATTTTGCTAATTTGGATGCTGTCTCTGTGCCCTTTAGTTAATTTCACTAGGGGTTTTTCTTTCTTGTTGATTTTCTCCAAGAAGCAGCTTTTGGATTTGTTTACTTTGTACCATCCTCTTTGTTTATATTTGATTGATTTCATCCCCGATATTTATTATTTCCCTCTGTCTACTCCTCTTGGGTGCTTTTCCTTCCTTTTGTTCCAGGCCTTTCAGGTGTACTGCTAAGTTGCTAGTCTAAACTCTCTCTCCAATTTCTTCATGAGGGAACCTAGGGCTCTGAATTTTCATCTTAGCAGTGTTTACATCATGTATTAAATCTGTGTATGCTATGACAATATTTTTATTGAATTCCAGGAAGTCTTTAATTTCTCTATTACTTCCCTCACCAAGTTATCATTGAGTCGAGAGGTGTTCAGTTTCCATGGGTATGTGGCTTTTCTGTTGCTGTTGTTATTGAAGTCTAGCCTTAGTCTGTGGTGATCTTATAGAATGCATGGAATTATTTCAAATTCCTTGTATCTGTTGAGGCTTGTTTTATGCTTGATTATATGGTCAATTTTGGAAAAGATACCATGAGGTGCTAAGAAGAAATTATAGTTTTTTGTTTTAGGATGAAATGTTCTGTATATATCTGTTAAATCAATTTGGCTCATAACTTGTGTTAGTTTAACTGTGTCTCTGTTTAGTTTCTGTTTCAATGACCTGACTATTGGTTAAAAAGGGGTGTTGAAGTCTCCCTATATTACTGTGTGGGGTTCACTGTGTGTTTTGAGCTTTAGTAAAGTTTCTTTTATGAGTATGGGTGCCCTTGCGTTTGGCACATAGATGTTCAGAATTGAGAATCTCTATTGATGGGTTTATTCTTTAATGAATGTGAAGTGTCCTACCCTATCTTACCTGATAACTTTTGGTTAAAAGTCTATTTTATTGGATATTAGGATGGTAATTCCTGCTTTTTTTCTTGGAACCACATGCTTGGTAGACTCTTTTCCCAGACTTTTACTCTGAAGTAGTTTCTGTCTTTGTCATTGAAGTGTGTTTATTGTGTGCAGCAAAATCCTGAATCCCTCTTTTGTATAGTTTATTAGCTTATTTTATTTTTATTGAGGAACTAAGTCCATTGATTTTGAGAGGTATTAAAGAGACAAAATTGTTAGTTCCTGTTATGTTTGTTATTTTAGGTGGCATTATGTTTATGTGATTCTCTCCATTTTATTTTGTTGGGAAATGATTAATTGCTTGTTTTTTGTTTTGTTTTGTTTTTGTTTCATGTTTTGGTGTGGGTACCTCCTCGTGCTTGAGTATTCCTCCTAGAACCCTCTGTAGGGCTGGATTGGTAGAAAGATATTGTTTAAATTGGAATTTTTATGAAATATTTTGGTTTCTCAATCTATCATCATTGAGAGTTTTGCAGCATATAGTAGTCTGGCCTGGCATTTTTGTTCTGCTAGAGTTTGCATGACCTCTTTTCAGGCTCTTCTGGCTTTTAAGGTCTCTGTTGAGAAGTTTGGTTTAATTCGGATAGGTCTGCCTTTATATGTTACTTGGCCTTTTTTTTTTTTTTTTTTTTTCTCTTAAAGCTTTTAACATTTTTTTAAATCTGTGCATTTAGTATTCTGATTAATATCTGAGGAGAGGATTTTCTTTTCTGGTCCAACCTACTTGGTGTTCTATAGGCTTCTTGTACATTTATGGCCAACTCTCTTTTTGTATTAGTTATGTATTTACATTCCAAATGTTATCCCCTTTTCGATTTAAACCCCCTATCCCCTCCTGTGGCACCCTTGCTTCTAGGAGGTGCTCCCCTACCCACCCATGCCTCCTGCCTCTGCACCCTAGAGTACCCTAAACTAGGGCATTGAGCCTCCACAGGACCAAGGGACTCCCCTCTCATGGATGCCAGATAAAATTCTCTGCTACATATGCAGCTGGAGCCATGGGTCCCTCCATGTGCATTCTTTGGTTAGTCGTTTAGTCCCTGGGAGCTTTGGGGGTCTGGTTGTTTTATATTGTTTTTCTTCCAGTAGGCTTGCCAACCTCTTCAACTCCTTCAGTCCTTCCCCTACCTCCTCCATTGGAGTCCCTGTGCTCAGTCCAATGTTTGGCTGTATGTATCTACATCTCTATTGGCCAGGATCTATAAGATCCTCTCAGAGGACAGCTATACCAGGCTCCTTTCATCAAGGATTTCTTAGTCAGGGTTTCTATTCCTGTACAACATCATGACCAAGAAGCAAGTTGGGGAGGAAAGGGTTTATTTGGCTTACATTTCCAAACTGCTGTTGATCACCAAAGGATGCAGGACAGGAACTCAAGCAGGTCAGAAAGCAGGAGCTGATGCAGAAGCCATGGAGGGATGTTCTTTACTGGCTTGCCTCCCATGGCTTGCTCAGCCTGCTCTCTTATAGAACCAAGACTACCAGCCCAGAGATGGCACCACCCACAAGGGGCCCTCCCCCCTTGATCACTAATTGAGAAAATGCCTTACAGCTGGATCTCTTGGAGGCATTTCCCCAACTGAGGTTCCTTTCTCTGTGATAACTCCAGCTGTGTCAAGTTGACACAAAGCTATCCAGTACAAAGGACTTCTTGGCATCCACAATAGTGTCTGGGTTTGGTGTCTGCAGATGGGATGGATCCCCAGGTGGGGCAGTATCTGAATGGCCTTTCCTTCAGTCACTGCTCACTCTTTGTTCCTGCATTTCCTTTAGACAAGAGCAATTTTGGTTTAATATTTTGGGGTGGCCCCATACCTCAACCTGGGGATGTGGCCATCTCTTTCTTTAGTTTGAGGAGAGTTTTCTTCCATGATATTGTTGAAGATGATTTCAGGTCCCTTGAGCTTGGATTCTTTGATGTCTTCTATTCCTATTATTTTGAGATTTTTTTCTTTCCATTGTGCTCTGGATTTCCTTGATGTTTTGGGTTCGTTGTTTTTTATGTTTTTTTTTTTTTAATTTTCTTTGACTATTGTGCAAATATCTTATTAGGTATCTTTTATGTGTGAGATTCTTTCTCTATTTCTTGTATTGTGTAGTTGATGTCTGCATCTGTAGCTCCTGACCTCTTTCCTAGGTTTTCCATTTCCAGGGTTATCTCCATGTTTTATTTCTTTATTGTTTCTACTTCCATATTTAGGTCTTGGATCACTTTGTTCAATTCTTTCACCTCATTGTGCTTTCCTTTACTTCTTGAAGGGATTTATTTGTTTCTTCTTTAACTTGTTTACCTGTGTTTTTATGTATTGCTTTCAGTGAATTATTTATATCCTTGTTAAAGGACTCTATAATCTTTATGAGATAGAATTTTTATTTCTATTTCAAATGTGATCCCCCTTCCCAGTTTCCCCTTGGCTAAACCCCTATTCCATCTCCCCTCCCCCTTGCTTCTATGAAGGTGCTACCTCACGCACCCTCCCACCCACTCCTGCCTCACTGCCATAGCTTTTCCCTACACTATGGCAATGAGCTTCCACAGGTCCAAGGGCCTCCCCTCCCATTGATGCCAGAAAATGACATGCTCTGCTACATATGAAGCTGGAGCCACAGGTCCCTCTATGTGTGCTCTTTTGTTGGTAGTTTAGTCCCTGGGAGCCTTGGGGGTCTGGTTGGTATTGTTCTTCCTATGGAGTTGCAAACCCCTTCAACTCCTTCAGTCCTTCCCCTATCTCCTCCATTGGGTTCCCTGTGCTCAGTCTGATGATTTGCTGCTAGCATCTGCCTCTGTATTGATCAGGCTCTGGCAGAGCCTCTGAGGGGACAGATAAATCAGACTCCTGTCAGCAATCAACTTTGCATCAGCACGAGTGTCTAGGTTTGGTGTCTGCAGATGTGATGGATCCCTAGGCGGGGCAGTCTCTGTATGGCCTTTCCTTCAGTTTCAACACCACTCTTTGTTCCTACATTTCCTTTAGTCAGGAGTAATTCTAGGTTAATATTTTTGCATAGGTGGGTGGCCCCATCTCTCAACCAGGGGCCTTGCCTAACCACTGAATATGGCCTCTATAGGTTCTCTCTCCCCTTTGTTGGGTATTTCAGTTGATGTCATCCCTGTTGGGTCCTAGGAACCTCTTGCCTTCCTGGCATCTGGAACATTCTAGTGGATAACCCCAGTTCCCCACTCCACTGTCACACACCTCCTTTCAATTTCCTGACCCTCTGTACTCCTGTCTCCTCCCACACCTGATTCTGCCCCCTTTTTCTTCCCCCTCCTCCCTTCCTCCCAGGTCCCTTCCTCCTTCTACCTCCCGCAATTATTTTGTTCTCCCTTCTAAGTATGACTGAAGAATCCACACTTTGGTCTTCCATCTTCTTGAGCTTTATATGGAAGGTAAGTTTTTTTAAAAATACATTTTTTATTAGATACTTTCTTTTTTGTTTGTTTGTTTGCTTGTTTGTATGTTTTTCAAGACAGGGTTTCTCTTTATAGCCCTCCTGTCCTAGAACTCATTTTGTAGACCAGGTTGACCTCAAACTCAGAAATCCGCCTGCCTCTGCCTCCCGAGTGCTGGGATTAAAGGTGTGGCCACCACACCCGGCTAGCTATTCTCTTAATTTACATTTCACATGTTATCCCCAAAGTCCCCTATACCCTCCTCCTACCGTTATTCCCAACCCACCCACTCCCACTTCCTGGCCCTGGAATTTCCCTGTACTGGGGCATATAATCTTTGCAAGACCAAGGGCCTGTCCTCCCATTGATGGTCAACTAGGCCATTCTCTGCTACCTATGCAGCTAGAGACACAGGTCTGTGGAGTACTGGTTAGTTCATATTGTTGTTCCTCCTACAGGGTTGCTCCCTTTAGCTCCCTGGTTACTTTCTCTAGCTCCTTCTTTAGGGGCCCTGCAGATACAGAAAAATGTGGTACATTTACACAATGGAGTACTACTCAGCAATTAAAAAAAATGAATTTATGAAATTCTTATGCAAATGGATGCATCTAGAGGATATCATCTTGAGTGAGGTAACCCAATCACAAAAGAACATGATATGCACTCACTGATAAGTGAATAGTAGCCCAGAAACTTAGGCTACCCAAGATACAATTTACAAAACACATGAAACTCAAGAAGAAGGAAGACCAAAATGTGGGTTCTTGGTTCCTTCTTCGAATGGGGAAAAAAATACCCATGTAATTTTTATTGTGGGTATTCTGAGCTTTTTTTTCTAATATATACTTATCAATGAATACATACCATATGTGTTCTTTTGTGACTTGGTCACCTCACTCAAGATGATATTTTCTAGTTTCTTTCCTTTCCTACAAATATCATGAAGTAATTGTTTAATAGCCGAGTAGCTTTCCATTGTGTAAATGTACCACATTTTCTGTATTCATTCCTCTGTTGAGGGACATCTGGGATCTTTCCAACTTCTGGCTATTATAAATAAGGTTGCTCTCTCTTGTGAGGCTATGTCAGTGCCTGGTAAATACAGAAGTGGATGCTCACAGTCATCTATTGGATGGAACACAGGGTCCCCAATGGAAGAGATAGAGAAAGTACCCAAGCAGCTGAAGGGGTCACAAAAGACCTTATAGAGTATAATGTATATTGCCTATATTATATTCATGTGTGTCTGCTGTGTTCCTAGATTCTCCAAGACTTTCATTGTAAAGGGATGTTAAATTTTGTCAAAGACCTTTTCAGCATCTAACGAGACAATTGTGTAATTTCTGTCCTTGAATCTGTTAATATGGTACTGTTAATATGGTGGCTTACCTTTATCAAATTGTATATGTTGAGTTATAAAAAAAAAAAATTCCCCAAATCAACTGCCATCCATACCAGCAGTGCTGGACAACTGATCAGTGAAGAGAGGTAATCAGGCATTTAATTAGTTCCTCAGTATTAGAATATTTGGCTTGTTAATTGGCAGTGATGATAACTTCCATGAGGAAGTCTTTGTGACTCCACTGTGAAAGAATGGTTTTGCTGTTGTATTTTTTGTTTATTCTTTTATCATGTATTACATCCCCACTGCAGTTTATCCTCCCTCCTAGCCTCGTTTTCCCAATCCATCTAACCTTTCCTTCCTATCAGATGAGAGTAGGCCTTTGAGGGACATACATGTGACATAAAAAGCTAAAAAAAAAAAAAATAATAAAAAAAGACCAAACATACATTCTCAAGGCTGGATAGGGCAGATTAGTAGGAGGAAAAGGGTCCCAAAAGCAGGCTAAAGAGTCAGAAACTGCTCCTGCTCACAGTTTACAAGGCCCACGAGAACACTGAGCTACACAACAACAACATGTATACAAAGGACCTAGGTCAAATCCATAGAGCCAATCTTATTTCTGTGATCCCATTTCAAGTCCTGGTCTATTGATTCAGTGTTCTTCTGGTATCTTTGAATCTCCTGGATTGGCCAGTCCCTCCTCCTCTTCATCCTTAGGATTTCCCTAGCCTGGACTTGTACTCGGTGAAAGGATTGTGCATTTGTTCACCACAGTTATCATCCCACCTGATCCCTCTTGTTCCCATCCCTACATGACCATAGTTTACCTGTGAAATCTATTCTAACTCCCCTTCTTAGGAAGATAATTGTATCCTCACTTAAGTCCTCTCTGTTACTTAGCCTCTCTGGGTCTGTGGGTTTTAGCATAGTTATAATTTAGGTAACAGCTAATATCTAATTCTAATTGATCACATGAAATATTTGTCTTTCTATGACTGAATTACCTCACTCAGAATGATCTATTTTTAGTTCCATTCATTTGCCTGCAAATTTCATGATGTCATTGTTTTTAACAGGTGGGTAATACTTCATTGTGTACATATAACATTTTCTATTCTTTGTTTGAGGGGCATCTAGATAGTTTCTAGTTTCTGGCTATTATAAATAAAGCTGCTATGAACATAGTTGAGCAACTGTCCTTATTGTTGGATCTAGCATTTGTTAGATATATGTTCAAGAATGTATGGCTGGGCCTGGAGTTAGATCAATTCCCAATTTTCTGAGTAATTACCATACTGATTTCCTAAGTGGCTATAGAAGTTGGCATCAGACTATGCTACTTCTTAAATATCGATTATGTTTTGCTTTCTTCTTTGTATTATATTATAGTCTTTCTACTTTTAAGGAAGCTTAGTGTAAAATGACATACATTATTCCAATAGAAGCAGTCTAAGATCTCACTCAATTACTGAATCTTTATTGCATATATTGGGCAAGTGAAGTGATTGACTTTCTCCACCATTCTGTCAGCACACCATTTATTTTGCTTCATAGCATAACTGAGCAGGGATGCATTCCATGGAGTTGTTTTTCTGAGTCTACATTACTTAGGTTCTTGCTATTATTCTTTGCCTTCAGAACCTTTTCAGTTTTGTTTCTCTTTTACTAATTGTCGTTTTTAGTGCCTCCACTACTGATGTTCTGCATAAAATGTTGTCTCCTGTGACAATGTGTTCAAAGCTATTCACTTTCAAGGCTATTCAAGGCTTTCCTTCTATTCAAATCTTTGATCTCCTTTAGTTATCTTATTGCTCTAGCTATAACTTCAAGTACTATCATGGATAAATATGAAGAGAGTGGACAACCTTGTCTTGTTCCTGCTTTCAGTGCAATTTTTTTGAGTTTCTCTTCATTTAATTTGGTGTTGGCTACAATCTTGCAATAAATTGCTTTTATTATGTTTCTATATGTATTTTGTGTCCCTGACCTGTATGTTCCTTATGAGTTTTACCATGAATTGGTGATGCATTTCCAAAAGGGCTTTTTCATATTTGAATGAAGTGATCATATGACTTGTTTTCTTTCTCCTTATTTATATGTTGGATTACACTGACATATGTAATTTTTAAATGTTGAACCCTCCCTGTATCACTGGAATGAAGCCTCCTTGATTGTGGTAGATCATCTTTTTAAATGTTTTCTTGGATTTATTTTGTGAGTATTTTTGTTGAGTAATTTTGCATCTGTGTTCATGAGGAAAATAGGTCTCTAATTCCTTTTCTTTGTTGATTCTTTGTGTGGTTATTTGGGTAACAGGGTGACGGTGGCTTCATTGAATGAATTTGGCAATGCTTCTTCTGTTACTATTTTATGGATTAATTTGAGGTGTATTGGAATTAACTATTACGTGAAATTCTGATAGAATTCTGACCTAAGACAGTCTAGGCCTGGGCTTGGTTTTTCATTTTCATTTTATTTTTTTAAATTTTATTTATTTACATTTCAAATGTTATTCCCTTTCCCGGTCTCCCCTCCTAAAACTCCCTATCCCCTCCCTGCTCCCCCTGCTCACCAACCTAACCACTCCCTCTTTCT
Source organism: Mus pahari (assembly GCF_900095145.1). Taxonomy (NCBI): domain Eukaryota; kingdom Metazoa; phylum Chordata; class Mammalia; order Rodentia; family Muridae; genus Mus; species Mus pahari. The sequence goes on from NC_034593.1 coordinate 63,463,034, forward strand.
GGTCCTGGTATTCCCATACACTGGGGCATAGATCCTTCACAGGACCAATCTCTCTTTATTTTTTTACTCCAGATATTATCCCTCTCCCAGTCAACCCCATAACTGTTCCACAACCTCCCTCCATCCTTCCCTCCTGCTTCCACAAGGTTATCCCAAACTCCCACACCAACCCCCCACCCCACCAGACCTCTAAACTCCCTGGGTTCTCTAGTCTCTGGAGGTTGGTTAGGTGCATTTTCTCTGACAAAACCCAGACCCAGTAGTCCTCTGCTGTATGTGGGTTGGGAGCCTCATATCAGCTGGTGTATGCTGTCTGTTTGGTGGTTCAGTATTTTGAGAGATCTCGGGGGTCCAGATTAATTGAGACTGCTGGTCCTCCTACAGGATTGCCTTTGTCATCAGCTTCTTTCTGCCTTCCCTAAATCAACAACAGGTGTCAGCTGCTTCTCACCATTGGTTGGGTGCAAAATATCTGCATTTGACTTGTTCATCTGTTTGTTGGGTCTTTCAGAGGGCAATCATAATAGGTCACTTTTTGTGAGCACTCCATAGTCTCAGTAATAGTGTCAGACCTTGGGGCCTCTCCTTGAGCTGGTTCCCACTATGGGCCTATAGCTGGACCTCCCTTTCCTCAGACTATTCTTTACATTTGTCCCTGCAATTCTTTCAGAGAGGAACAATTATGGGTCAGAGTTTTGACTGTGGGATAGCAGCCCAATCCATCACTTGATGCCCTGTCTTTCTGTGATAGTCAGAAGATGGAAATAACCCAGATGTCTCATGTCAGAAGAATGGATACAAAAAAAAGTGGTTCATTTACATGATGGAATGCTACTCAGCTATTAAGAACAAGGACATCCAGAGATTTACAGGCAAATGGATGGAACTTGTGACAATTCTAATGACTGCTTCCATTTCCTTGGTATTTATAAATCCATTTAAATGGTTTATCTAATCTTTAGTTACCTTTGGTAAATGGTATTTTGAGGGGGGGGGGAATTGCCCATTAATTTTAGATTTTTCAATTCAGGTTTTTGAAGTATGACCTAATGATCCTTTTTGTTTCTGATTTTGGTAATTTAGATATTGTCAGTGTGTCCTTTAGATCGTTTAGACTAGGGTTTGTCTATCTTGATGATTTTTCAAAAAAAACAAGTGTTTCATTGATTTCTTTGCAATGTTTCATTTGTTTCTATTTTAATGTTTACAGTCTTCACCTTGATTAATTATTTCTGTCTACTCTAGTAGGGTGTGTTTTCTTCTTTCTGTTTGAGAGCCTTTAGGAATGGTGTTAAGTTGCTAATATATGATCTATCAAATTTCTTTGTGAAGGCACCTATTGTCACCAAAATGAAGAAAATGAAGGATTTTCTAAATAACAATAAGCCTATTTTAATTAAAATCAAAATTTGTAGAATATTCTTTTTTATGCATTGAGTGAAATATTAGCCACAGAAATTCAGTAGTAAGTATTGAACATTAGTACTGATAAAAGATTTAAATCTTTGATATTTGTTTTTTCAATAACATTTTCAAATGATATTAATACAGAAGATATGTTATATCTGTCAAACAGTTTTAAGCCTATTTTTGAAAGCCATCATCTCTGTCAACATTAGTCAATTAGCAGTACAAACTAAGTACAGAATAAGAATATTTACTCAAGTATATAAAACACTTAAAATTTGCAACATTTCTATATTTTATTGTACAAATTGTACAGTGATTTCTAGATGCATGATGGGTAGTCCATGCATATATTGCTTCCTTTCCATGGGTAGTGAGAACATGAGCTACTAAATGTTCACATGGAGATAATACCACATGAAAAGAAAAAGTATACATTATTATCATTCCCTTACTCTACAGAAAATAAATTGATTTAATATATAAACTAAAAATAATTTCTAGCCGGGCACTGATGACACATGCCTTTAATTCCAGCATTTGGGAGGCAGAGGCAGGCAGATTTCTGATATCGAGGCCAGCCTGGTCTATAGAGTGAGTTCCAGGGCAGCCAGGGCTATACAAAGATACCCAGTCTCAAAAAACTAAACCAACCAAGCAACCAACCAACCAACCAAACAAACAAAAAACTAAATACCAAAAACAAAAACAACAACAAAAAAACCAAAAAAAAAAAATTCTATTCTTGATCTCTAATGATCATCTTCTGTATTTTATATTTAAAGGTAAACATAATATAAGTAAAACAACTGTATAGCTCCAGGATAAAGGTAGAAAACTCTTTTTCTACAAATAAAAAACAGATGCCTTTCTCTTACATTAAGAATATTTATTGGTTAGATGTCATATAAACTTTTTATAATAGTTGCAAGATATCTACAGAACAATTTATCATAAAACAAAAGGATATACCTTTGTCTCAACACCTCATGGTACCTCCTCCAAAATTGACCATATAATTGGTCATAAAACTGGTCTCAACAAAAATATTGATATTACCCATGCACCCTGTCAGATCACTATGGACTAAGGATGATCTTCAATAACAGCATAAATAATAGAAAGCCAACATTCACTTAGAAACTGAACAACACTCTCTTCAATGATACCTTGATCAAGGAAGAAATAAAGAAAGAAATTAAATACTTTTTATTGTTTAATGTAAATGAAGCCACAACATACCCAAACTTATGGGACACAATGAAGGAAGTCCTAAGAGGAAAACGCATATCCCTGAGTGCCTCAAAAAAGAAACTAGAGAGAGCATA
>NC_034593.1:63470431-63471858 GCF_900095145.1 Mus pahari
AAGAATTGACAAATGGGATCTCATAAAATTGCAAAGCTTCTGTTAGGTTTTCATTACTGTCTCTTCTCTCAATGTTTGCACCAAACAGACGTCTGAAATTGTCAGTTCAGATCCCTTATGACCTTATTACTATTGTTAAAACACAACCTGGAAAATCATGCATAAAATCTACAACATTGTTATTATAAATTATTAGTTACATAATGTATAATATATAATGATATGAGCTAATACATGCTTGATATGAGAATGTATTTTTAGTTGCCATTTTTTACTTCATTCTGTAATAAAAATTGAGGCTTAAAGCAATAGACAATGGTGGATAAATGTAAATGTCCTTAACCAAGTTGATATTTCTTTTCTTATCTAACCTTAACCCTAATTCTGTAACATTAATAGAATATGCATATGAACTGATTGCCTTATTAAGTTTTAATGTAAATTACTATAGATTTCTACATATTTCAGTTTTATGTATTTTGATGATTCTCAGTATATACTGATATATAGATATTCCCTACTTTAGCATAAATTTAATATTTAAATGCTTTAATGAAAATAAAATACATTCTTCATAGTTACGTTCTTTTACATTATCTATTGTCTTATAAAGACTTCAATAATTGTTCCTCCCTCTATTATTCACTCGATTTTGGGGATTTACCAAGAAAAGTATCATAATTATGCAGAACATGGTGATTCCTACCTATAAATTCCATGATTTTGGAAGTTGAAGCTGGAGACTCAATACTATTTCCTAGGCAATTTTTGCTAAATTTTGAGTTTTAGGCCACCCTGAAATGTAGAAAGGTACTTTCTCTCAATATCTAAACTAAGCAAAATGAAAGGAAACTAAACTAAACTAATAATCAAACAACTGTAAATATAATCATGTTGTTAAGTAAAATTAAAATAATAAAAGAGACATTCTGGAACCTAGTTTACTCTAACCATGCATTCTAATATATTATTGAAATTTTCTCATTGTTATCTTATTTATTAATTATTGTCAATATTATTTTAATTCTATCTGGTGATCTTTCCAGTGGAATATATATATATATATATATATATATATATATATATATATATATATATATATATATATTAACATTTTTGAGAATGCTCCTGTTAAGAAGTTTCCTGTGTTGAAATCAATAAAGCAATGTCCTACATCCATACACAACACATTCTGCACTATTTCAACTATTTTTGGTCATCAAAAACAGGAGATAAGTTTCCAACTAGGTGTGGAAGTCTATGGGATACCTCACATGTGGATACATTCATCTTTCTTCCTATATGGGTATATGATACTCAAGATACAAAACAAAATTATATCTCTAACTCTATCTCTATCTATCTATCTATCTATCTATCTATCTATCTATCTATCTATCTATCTATCTATCTATCTATCTATCTAT
>NC_034593.1:63471958-63491886 GCF_900095145.1 Mus pahari
AGAGAGAGAGAGAGAGAGAGAGAGAAGCTTTTCCCCTGCTTACCTCCTAGCTCTATCTCTGAAGGAAAAACTGTATTGCTGAAAACACTACAATTCAGACAAAGGAATTGGAGCACTTGAGAGGAATTGATCTGGAAGCCTCCTTTTGGATGACGTCCCCTCACACTATCAGAAGCTACTATCCAAGCTGTCAAGGGAGCAAAGCATAATCCTGTAGTGCACAAAATCATAACAATGCACAGAAATTTGTTTTAGGCAAAAGTCTAACTATAGAAGAATTTCAAGGTGAAGAGCTGTCCTTTATTTGAGAAGCCAAATTAAAAATGTTTATTTAGTTTTACAAACCTATGACCCATCTTAATTTTCCAAACTTCAATAACACTTTCTTTTTGTAAGTTGATTAATTAGATTAGTTGAAAAGTAAATAGAGATGTAAATTAATGAATAGAAGGCATACACACATGTACAGTTTCCACCTTATGAAATAACCCTACTAATAGCTCTGTGGAGGGAGTCTGGTAAGTAATACAAAAAGAGGGAAAAGAAAACAGATGAATAAAACTCATGATATTTTCAAAAGCAATAGCAAAGCATTATTTTCTCAGTTTACTTTATAAATGTATATATTGGATCATAATGTTCGACACAAAAGCCATGGACTCTTAAAAAACACTCGTGCCAGTTATTAAAAAAAAAAAAAAAAAAAAAAAAACAAACATTCCAGTTGTTGTCCAGAGTTTTAAGAAACACTTTGAAGAGGCAAAGATATCTGAACAGTAAGAGATTAAATCTTTATGAGTTCAAGACCCTCATTGTCACTTCAACTTACAGAGACTTGCCTGCTTCTGTCTGTTGGTGCTGGAACTAAACTAGTAAAACAGTCAGTTTGAACAGATTATTCCCTGGTAATCTCTGGCAATAGGAAACTGCAGCCTCAAAAGGAAACGTTTTAATCCTCTTTCCTTCCTTCTCTGCCTTAAAATTAGTCAGCTTCTAAGTGAAGAGTCTCTGATACTTATGTAGATCCCATTTGCATACTTTCTTCCAAATTAAGATTTAGACTGTTGGCAAGATCATCAAAAAATAACTAAGTATGCATACTGGCACGTAGATGTGATGTCAGACGTCAATTGAGCATAAAGCATTAGTACACTCTATACTAGGACTCATGACTTTACCATAGTTTGGATAGCTTTACAGTAGTAGACATGAATTTCTTCTTGCAGTGAATATTTCCAGAATCATTTTGTGGGCCCCATAACACTGTGACACTGTTGCAGAATGGACACATGTTCCTCCTGTAGGAACTATACGTCATAGGATGCACAACTGGATGAATACACTAATGTCCTTTCTCCCCAACAATCTGCTGTACCTCCTTCAGCATTATGATAGCTAGCCAGTAGGGAGAAACTTTCAGCTTGTTTTCAAATTCATTTCTCTCTTTCTGAGGAAGTGTGTAGATGTTTAAAATTAAGGTATTATTTTCATTAATATTAGTAGTAGTATTTTTATATTACTATTAATTTGGAGATGATTTTACTTTGTTGGCTTTTTATTTTGCTTTTGTTTTTGAGATTATATTATAGTTATAGTTCTTTTTTCCCATTTTCTCCTTTTATATATTTATTTTTTTACACTCCAGATTTTATACCCCCCAATCTGGTTCATGCTCCATTCCACATCCCATACCTCATCCCTAACCCGTCTCCACGAGTATATCCCCACTACCACCTCCTACCCAAGCAGACCTCTAAACACACTAGGGTCTCCAGTTTATGAGGGTTAGGTGCATCTTCTCTGACTTAATGCAGACCTGGCAGTGCTCTGCTGTATGTGTGTTGGGGGCCTCATATCAGCTGGTGTATGCTTCCTGGTTGGTGGTCCAGTGCTTGAGAGATATCGGGGGTCCAGGTTAATTGAGACTGCTGTTCCTCCCACAGGGTCGCCCTCATCCTCAGCTTCCACCATCCTTTTCCTAATTCAACCACAGTGGTCAGCAGCTTCTGTCCATTGGTTGGGTTATATTTCTTCCTTCACTATATTCCCTCCAAAAATCTTCCCAATCATCCTCTCCCTCCTAATTTTTCAAATCTTACCAAATTTTTAAATAAATTATTGTTATATGAATATATATACATATTATATATACATATATCATATATGAATGTGGTGGTTTGAAAGACAGTGCCCTCTATACATCTATAGTAAGACAGTGCCCTCTATACATCTATAGTCTGGTATCTTAATTTACTCACACATTTAGCTTTCAGTGAATGATCTGGTTGGGAAATTAGGTGTTGCAGTATTGTTGGAGAAGTTGTTTCCTTCAAGGTATGCTTTAAGGTTTCAAAAGTACCTGCCATGCTTAATATCTCTCTGTGTCTTTGTGCCTGAGTCTGACTGTACATGTGCCTGTGCCTGTGCCTGTGCCTGTGCCTGTGCCTGTGCCTGTGCCTGTGCCTGTGCCTGTGCCTGTGCCTGTGTCTGTGTCTGTGTCTGTGTCTGTGTCTGTGTCTCTCTCTGTCTGTTTCTCAGTTTATCTCTCTGTCTCTCTGCCTCTCACTCTTTCATTCTTGTATATCAAAATATAAAACTCTTTCAGATACTGCTCCAGGACCATACCTGTCTGTCCACTGCCATAATAATAGTGTACTAACCCTGTGAAACTGTAAACAATACCGCATTTGATTACTTTTGTTTTATAAGTGTTGACCAGGGTTTTGGTTTCTCTTCCAGCAATAGAACATTAACAATGACAATGAATATTATTATAGCCTCCACATTCTGTGAAATATTACTTGTGTTTATGTTTTCAGAGCTAATCTAGATAGCCAGTGAATGGAGTCTTCCTAGGGGACTATTAATTGTGAACATTATTTTGTTGCCTGTGGTTATTTGTGTAGGGTTGAGACTTCATGGACATTCCTCTGTCCACTTTGATATGTATTTTGCTGTCATCTCTATTCAGCTCATTTTGGGGTTAGTCATATTGATGACAATTTATGAGTGCCCCTTCTGACATTTTTAGGATACACACCAAAGTTCTCTAATTGGACTTAATATCCTGTCTTTGTCTAAAAATAATAAAGAGCTATCCTACATAGGGAGGGTTGTTTATTAATATGTTGGATTTTTAAAAATATGTATTTATTATATTTATTTACATTCCAGTCATTGCTTCTCCTCTAGATCCTGCATCACAGTTCCTGATCCCATTCCTCCAAACCATTGCTTCCCAGAGGGGTCTCCCCTCCACACCCTGCCCAGGCCCCCACCTTCCCTGGGGACTCAAGTCATTAAGGAATAAGTGCATCTTCTCTTACTGAGGCCACACCAGGAAGTCCTCTTATTTATATGTGCCAGAGGCCTCAGACCAGCTAAGTATGCTCCTGGCTGATGGCTCGGTCTCTGGAAAATCCCTGTTGTCTGGGTTAGTTGAGACATCTTGTTTTCCAATGGGGATACTCTTTCCTTCAGCTTCTTCAATCATTCCCCTAATTCAACTATAAGAGTCCCTGACTTAAATCCAATAGTTTGGTATAAGTACCTGCATCAGTCTTAGTCAGATACTGGTAGGGCCTCTCAGAGGACAGTCATGCCAGGCTCCTTTCTGTAAGCATATCATAGCATCAGTAATAGTGTCAGGACATGGTGCCCTCATCCATGAGATGGATTCCAAGTTGTGCCTATCATTGGATCTCAATTCTCTCAGTCTCTTCTCCATTTTTGTCCCTGCAGATCTTTTAGACAGGAACAATTATGGGTCAGAAATTTTGGCTGTGGGTTAGTGACCCAGTCCCTCCACTTGAGGCCCTGTTTATATTTTGGAGGTGTACTCTTTTACTTCCCTCTCCCTAATGTTGGGCATTTTGGTTAAGATCACCTGGATTGAGTCCTGAGAGTGTCTCACATCCTGGGTCTTTGATATTTTCAAGAGGGTCTCCCCACCTCCAAATCTCAAGGCTGCTTATTTCCATTCATTCTTCTGGCCCTGTTGGCTTTTCTCCTGCCCATACCCTGATTCTCTTCCCATTTTCCCCTATAGTTTTCTTCTTGCACACAGGTTGCTTCCTCCCTCTGTCCCCTGTGATTATTTTCTTCACCCTTCTAAGTGGGATTGAAGCATTCTCACTTGGTCCTTTCTGCTTCTTACACTTCCTGTGGTCTTTGGGTTTTATCTTAGGTATTCTGTACTTTTTGGCTGATAACCACTTATCATTGAGTATGTATCATGCATGTACCTTTAAGTCTGAGTTGCCTCACTCATGATGATATTTTCTAGTTCCATCCATTTCCCTGCAAATTTCACAATGTCCTTGTTTTAATAACTGAATAGTATTCCATTGTGTAAATGAATCACATGTTCTGTATCTATTCTTCAGTTGAGGGACATCAGGATTGTTTCCAGCTTCTGGCTATTCCAAATAAGGCTGCTATGAACATGGTGGAACACTTGTCATTATGGTCTGGTGGGGTATTTCTTGGGTATGTGTGTAAGTATGGTTTAGCTAGGTCTTCAGGTAGAACTATCTCCAATTTTCTGAGGAACTACGAGATTGAATCCCCGAGGGATTGTACCCATTTGCCATCACACAATAATTGAGTGATCCTCTTTCTCCACATCCTTGCAAGCATGTGCTCTTACTTGAGTTTTTCTTCTTAGCCGTTCTTATTCATGTGTGGTAGAATCTCAGGGTTGTTTTGATTTGTATTTCTCTGAAGATTAAGAACCTTGAACATATTTTTAGTTTCTTTAATTTTATTGTGAATTTTCTGTACCACATTTTTCAATTGTGTTATTTGGTTATTTGGATGTTAACTTTTTGAATTCTTTATATATTTTTGGTATTGGTCCTCTAGTGGATCTAGGGTAGTGAAGATATTTTTCCAATCTGTAGGTTGCGAATTTGCCCTAGTGACTGTGTCTTTTGCTTTACAGAAGCTTTGTAATTTTATGAGGTTCCCATTTATCAATTGTTTATCTTAGAGTCTGTGCCATTGGTTTTCTCTTCAGAAACCTTCCCCTTGAGCCAGTGAGTTCAAGGCTCTTTCCCACCTCCCCTTTTATTAAACACAGTGTATATGGTTTAATATTGAGGTCCTTGATCCACTTGGACTTGAGCTTTGTGCAAGGTGATAAATATAGATTTATCTTCATTCTTCTATATACAGACCACCAGTTAAATCAGCAACATTTATTGAAAATGTTTTCTTTTTCCATTTATGTTTTTGAATTCTTTGTCAAAGATCAAGTGTGCATAGGTGTATGGGTTTTTTTCTATGTCTTCGATTCTATTGCATTGTTCAACCTGTTTGTCTCTGTACCAATACATATATATATATATATATATATATATATATATATATATATATATATATATATATGTAATCACTATTGACCTCACAAATGTTTGTAACTGCTGTATGTCCACACAGGTGCTGGAAAGAGAATTTGTTTGGTACTCTTAATGGAGCCATATCTCCAGCTCTACCTTTTTCTGTGTGTGAATAATAGACATTTCTTCTATTAATATATTAATATAAATGAACATTCCCTAACATATTTTAGTTATTTTTGAATTGGTTTACTAAATAATAAGTTTCTTTATTTTTTCGCATACTTCATTTTACAGTAACTTGAAACAATTGGATACTAAGAATATTCCTTACATGTGCACCTGAATACAGAGGTACAGAGGTGTGACACACAGAGATATAGAGACAAACAAGCATATGGACGAACAGACAGACAGACACACACACACACACACATACAAACACTGCTCGAATAGTCAAATTTTCATATCATACATTGATTTACAAAAGAATCTGTATCTACTTTAAAATAGTCTTTTTCTCAACTTACCGTGTCAGAATCTTGTGCTTTATAAAGATAGTAGATAATCATAAATATTAGATAAATTCTATCATGATTTAAATTAATTCTTTATAATTTATGCAGATTATATGTCAATATATTGATTTTGAATGATCAGTTATTTTATCAGTACACATGGTGAGGTTAGACACTCATCTTAAACCCATGTAAATGGGCTGGTGAGATGGCTCAGTGGTTAAGAGCACTGACTGCTCTTACAAAGGTCAAGAGTTCAAATCCCAGCAACCACATGGTGGCTCACAACCATCTGTAACGAGATCTTACACCTTCTTCTGGTGTGTCTGAAGACAACTACAGTATACTTACATACATTAAATAAATAAATCTTTGAAAAAAAAAAAAACATGTAAAACCTCAGCTTCCAGTGCGAGTGTAGAATCTGAGTTTGTTAATTACCTTCATCTGCCTTCTTTTCCTCCTTGCTTTTATTTCTGTTTCTTAGAACATGAAATGCTATTTCCAAAAAGAACAAATTTAGAGCTAAGATGAAAGGATGGACTATCCAGAGACTACCCCATCCAATCATCAGTCACCAAAACCAGATACTAATGCACATGCCAGCAAGATTCTGCTGAAGGAACCCTGATATAGCGGCCTCTTGTGCAGCTATGCCAGTGCCTGGCAAACACAGAAGTGGATGCTCACAGTCAGCTATTGGGTGGAGCACAGGGCCCCCCAATGGAGGAACTAGAGAAAGTACCCAAGGAACTGATGGGGGCTGCAACCCTGTAGGTGGAACAGCAATATGAACTAACCAGTACCCCCTGAGCTCATGTCTCTAGCTTCATATGTAGCAGAAGATGGCCTGATTGGCCAACATTGGGAAGAGAGGCCCCTTGGTCTTGCAAACTTTATATGACCCAGTAGAGGGGAAGGCCAGGGCCAAGAAGTGGGAGTGGGTTCGTAGGGGAGCAGGGGCGGGGGGAGGATATGGAGAACTTTCGGGATAGCACTTGAAATGTAAATAAAGAAAATATCAAATAAACAAAAAGAAAAGAAATGTACTCTTGACAGAAAGACAAAAAAAATTTCATTGTTCTTAATATTTACATCTAAATGAGGAAATCTAGCTATGTATGTCGTTTTAGAGTTGTGGTTATTCCACATATATAAAAAAAGCAAAAATATGATGAATAGAAGATTAAAATCACTGGAAGTAGATGTATCATAAGATATTTCCATTCTGCTTTATCAGTTCCAGACTGATTCGTCTTTTAAAAGGGTAGAAAATATACTAAGCCCTGATAAGAGGTGAGAAGAACACTAATGTTACTGTTTTTATTTGGAAAGGATTAACTCTTATACCAAAATTATTTACAATATTGTATCATGCAAAATATAATTTATTCCTATGTGAATAGGTAAATATCTTGCTTTTAATTGTCATCTTTAAAATTCATTGCATATTCATCAATACCAAAAAGTTAAGATGTCTGTGAATGTTGTTTATCTTTATTTTCTTAGTTTAAAATAAAAGGAAACTGATAAATTGATTTTAAAAAACTACATTTCAAAACCTCTAGTAGTGTCCATATTGTTCTAGTTTTTTGACTCCCTTGTATCTTTTACACATCATTGCAAACCTTAGGACTATTTTGCCCATTGTTCTGAAGAATTGTATGAGACTTTAAAAAAGGCTGCATTAAATCTGTATGTTGCTGTTAGTATGAGTACAGGTGAATTTGATTAAAATACAATATAGTTATATGTGATTTTCTCAAACATGAAGTTGAAATGCAAAGTAAAACAAAAATATGAAGAATGCTTTGAACAGAGAATTATACATAAATAAAATATGTGGTACTTATTCAAAAATATAAAATGTATGTTATGTAGAAGTCAGTGAAAATCTGAAATTCATCTAGGTCCATTTTAACAATTACTTGATCAAAAAGAAGTTCTATTACTTGGAAGTAGTTTCTCCCGCTAAACTTAGTTCTGAATAGTTTTCTTAGCTTGATTCATGTTCACAAATGTTAAAGAACTCGTGGGTCATTCCTCATTTTGAACTTTTTGTCCTTTTCAGTACAAACAGAATAATCTTTGAAAACCACAAGCCTCTTGTACATGATTTATTCTCAACACAGTAACATAAAGTCACACCCTAATGTCTTTTGAAAGCAGGTCATTCTGTAGCATATGCCACATTAGGATTTGATATTGAACAACCCTTATGTAATTTAAATGTCAGTCACATGGATTTATACACTTGAATATTTCTGGAGATTTATTTAAGTGTTTGTAAAGATCCACTACTTATGAATTTAACTGAATAGTATCTTATTCCAGTTAAAATAATAGTAAACAGTTTGAGACCAATTATTTTAATTAGCTACTTGCTTATATGTCTGAAATGGGAAACAGTTTTATTTACCACTTTTTTTATGTTCAATTTAGTTCTTCCTCAAATTTACTACTTTTAATACTTGCTGTAGATTGGTATTTTTATCATAGCTTGTAAATTGTCACACGCATGTACCATTGAGGATGGAACTCTCCTTAGTGATCACATGAGGTATTAGATGTTTTTTCTACTCAGAAGAATACCCCAGGAGATTATACTGTCAAATGTTCCTTCAGTTTTCTCCTGTACCACACACCATCATATCCTTCTTGCCTTCCCGTTGTGATTCTGTGAAATGTTTTAACATTCTTTAGTTGCCTAGGACTCCATAGTTGTGATTTGTCATGGGAATGCTCCCTTCTTGTAGCCTCATTATGATCAGCAATACATTACTGATTAACAAAAATACCTGGTTAATGGCTTAGAACAATAGCAATCCCTTATTTGTATTTTTTGAGATTTTAATTAAGTCTCAATGGAGATAGCTTATCTATCTCTTGATTGTGTTGAATGATCTGAACTAAACGAGGCAGAAAAAAGCCATAGGCACATGGCTAGCAGGCTGTCATTACAAAGCTCAGTCTTTATATTTTCAAACTTTATTTTTAATTCATTGACTGTTGGGGCATTGTTAAGATAGGTTTTAACTTCAAAGACAACATAGGCAGAAAGTCCAGGTCAGCCAAAACAGTTCCCGAACTGACATGTTGTTCTGTTGTGTGTCAAGAATTTTGCAATTAAAAGGGATTTGGTGTTCTGTGGAAATGATTCAGTAAGTGGTGTACTTGGAATCAATTGTTAGTAGTCACATGAAAACTTAGGGTGAGGCGATGCACTTATAATCACAGAGCTACAGATGCAGAGACAAATGGATTCATACTGCTTGGTGAACAGCTGTTAGCTTATGTGGCAAGCCGTGTGGACCAGGGAGAGGCTCTATCTATGCACAAAAGCAAACTGTGTAGCTGGAGAGATGACCCCATTAACTGTGCCAAGCAAGTTATCTTTCCAGTTTCTGTGTGGACACATAGCAGTTACAAATATTTGTGATGGCACATATGGGTGCTGGAGTTATAACTCCAGTTCCAGGGATTCATATACCCTACCTGGCTTCTTATGGGTGATAGGCATGTGGTTCTTAGTCAAAAATAAATAAATAAAACAAATGTCACCCTGTTGAGGATGGACATTCAAGAAAACCTGTGACTTCTGAATATACATGTACAACAACTGTCACATAGATTCACCTGCCCTACATACACATACACTCCAATATGCACATAAATATAAAATCAACATAAAGTCAATGTTCAAGAAATTGAAACTAGCTAGACCACTATCATTTCAACTCAGGAAATTTCTATGATGTTGAAATCCATTCAATATATTTTGCAAAATGTATACAGCCTTGTGTTGACCAAGACCACGAATAAAAGGAAATGTTTACTGGGCTCATGGTTCTATCAGTTTAGAAGTCACAGTCATCACTGAAGGTAGAATGGTAGCTATGACTTTTCCCTCTTCCTTGCCAATACAGCTGTGGGTCAGATTACACCAGATTAAAAGGAGATAAAAGCAAATTCATTAGGAGGCAACTCTCAGGTCAGTTGATTGATCTAACAGGTCAGTGAAGTCACACATCCAGGCTACAACAAACAGCTGGGATCCTGTTGATGCATGGTCAAAACCCGAGCCCCTGGGCAGGCACTCTTACATTGATTAGCTGAAATGCAGACAAGAGGAGCGATTTCATACTAGCCAGGAATTTCCTCTAAGAGGTAGGATGAAGTTTTTCTGTGTAGAGGTGTGGGGTGGGGGAAGGAGGGCAGATGGGGTTTTGTATAGTACATTGATGAGCAGGGTCCCAGCCTAACAGTTGCAAGTAGTCAGGCAAGGGACTAAGACAATAGCTGAGAGGTTAGCATCCTTATTTGCAAATAGGATATAATAAAACTCAAGGGTAATAGTATAGGCTTTTGAGAGCACAAAGCCAGGCCCAAGTGACAGATCTTCAATCAAAACACCATCATTAATATATTCAAATGCAGTGGTGCCTTCTAGTACCCTGAAACTAGTTCTCCAGGTAGACGTTTTCAGGTCAGGCTCAGCCCACTGCCTCTGGGCCCTATGTCCAAGGGCATGGAGTCTTCAGCAATAGGGAGTTAATATGCTACTACTGGAGGAAAGCCAAAGGCAATATCAATAACTTGTATTGAGGATTTTAATGAATCAAATTGCATTTAGTGTTCTGTGCTTTTGCATTTTGATTCACTGATCTATGTAGATGGTGTTATAAGTGCCATGCTTTCAGTTACTAAAACTTCATGATGTTTAAGTAATTAATTTCTCAGGCGTTCTTTTTTTCCCAGTTTTTAACTATTATCTCATGTTTCTTCATTATTAACATTCATTTTAAATTTTCAGGTAAATTTTGAGAGGAATTGCCATATAAATATTCATTATTTTTTAGGAAAAGTAAAATAATGTGTTTCCTCGAATTCATTTTTCTTTCCACTATCGTGTGTTTACATAGATATTACACCTTTTTGCTCTATTTGCAACTCATTTTATTGGAGTCTGTTCTGCTATGTAATTCAAATCTTAAATTTTGATTGATCATTGAAAGCACAGGGGAGAATATTTATTTTGTACATTCAGTTTCTATTCGGTGAACTTGCTATAGTCATGTGTTATTTTTGCTCAATAGGAAATATTAGCTATCTGGTCACTACATGGTTGGCCAGACCAATTATTCACTCCCTCACAAAAGTCTCAAAGTGAACATTTCCATCTTTCTTGTAGCATGCTCAACTATTGTAACCCTTCAATCTTTTTTACCTCTATAAGCCAGAAGCTATCCCATTTGCTGTTAGGGTTTTGCTGGATTGACCAATCCATTTCAATTTACTTTGTTTCATATTTCTATAGATGCTGTGAAGTGAGGTCCCCTCCAAACCTAGGGCATGTGATTTGACCTGTGGATACAGTTCTTTAGATTTTTAAAAATTCAAGGTCGTCCACATTTTCTCTCTAGCAAGTAAATTCACATATATGGTCCTAGTAGAATATATGTCCTATAGTTTCTTTGTGGGTTCATCAAACAACAGTATATTTATGTGTGAAGATTACTTTGCGTTTTTCCATTTCGTGAGTTCATTTGCCCTTTAAGCTCAGTTAAGTTTGAACTATATGAAAAAAATATCACTTTCTGTTTCCCATAGTATCAAGTGTATTCATGCTGTTTACTGCTTTTCAGTAAGACTGAAATTCAGTTTCCAAAGGACCTTGACTTTATAACTGAAAACTTTTATGATAATTTCCTGAGTATTTCTGTGATTAATTTTCCAAAATTAATTTTGAATTTTTCACTATGAAGAAATAAATAATGAATGTCTCATGACAAAGATTTGTTTCACTGCACTTGGTTGTAATGCAATATGTATTTACATCAATATATAGGGAAATTGAAAGGTTATGTGGTATTCATCAATTTGAATACCTACAACATCATATGTATACATTAGGTAACAAAATATAGAGAGCATGGTAATGTTATCTATTCAAGTTTTATAAAAATTTTCAGTCATATTCAATTTTACTTTGTTTGTATACATGTAATTGTATATGTATAAACAATATACAGCTTTCTCCATATACCTCTCAATATGTCTCCTCTCAACTACATGTCTTCCTTTTTCTTATAAATTTCTAAGTCTAATTAGAAGCATCCTTAAAGTTGTGAATACAAGAGCATACACTGGACCATAAACAACCTACCATACAAAGAATGCTTCTCCCTCACTCTTCTTGCCACTATCTTCTTGCCAGTGCCCATTCAATATGAAGAGGAGTATGGCATTTGTCTATCCTGTGTATTTAGACTGGTTTGACCATTTATAGATCTTTCAAAGGTAATAACAGCCATTTAGAGGTATGATTGCAATGGCCAGACCATGTCTGACAGTTAACATTTTTCAGTAATTCACCTCATCTCATCACACTTAAATTGCCTTTATAAGATGTTTCTAGTCAGGCAGTGGTGGCACATGCCTTTAATCTCAGCACTTGGGAGGTAGAGGCAGACAGATTTCTGAGTTTGAGGCCAACCTGGTCTACAGAATGAGTTCCAGGACATCAAGGGCTATACAGAGAAACCTTGTATTTAAAACAAACCAAAATAAAACAAAACAAAACAATTTTTTTAAAAGAAGATGTTTCTAGTGATAGGATTAATACTATCATTTAAAGCTGAACACAGTTACATTTATCGTTAACATCTTGATTAGTTATATATACCTCAATTGATTCCTGTCCACTACAGTAAAATGCTTCTTGGATGAAGGTTAAAGAAGTCCAAGTCTTTGTCTAACTCTAACATGAATAAATAAAGTTTCCTCAGAGCCCAGCTACTCAACCTAAATTTCCCTTGTTCATTTAGGTCCCAATCTCTACAAGCAAAGTGTTCTTTGACCTCAGCTTCTAACCACATTTCAACAATTTTCATAGCTTCTAGTGATGACAGGGAATAAATCTGCCCCTATAGCACACTCCTCATCAACTAAAAATATTAAAATTCAAATAAAGAATGGAAAAAATGAAAATAACATTTAATAGTGCTCCTAAAAACAGAAACAACCAAACAAAAATCTAATCTCGTAGTAATAGACAAGAATGGTAAAGACCTCAAAGACCTTCAACAGAAATAATTCAGGAACATACTGGAATGTTTTGGAATAACAAAAAGACAAAAGCAAAGATATAAATGACACAAGCAAAAAGGCACAGTTTGTGAAAAAATTCACTAGACTGATAGAATAACATGAGAATTCCAACTGGAATAATGTTGCACATGGAAACCTCCACATGCTAAATAAAGCCTCACCTAAGGACTGGATCTGATGCCAGACTATCATAGCTGTATATCAAGGAGTATAAGTTGGATAATTCAGAAAACATCAAAAATCAATTTATAAATATCCATGAAGTAAAATATGCGAGGACATTAGAGTACCATGAAAAGATCTAATTTCAGATAATGACCATTCAGAACAGAAAACTATTATACCAAATGCAAAGCAAATGCTTTAATAAAACAAGAAAACTAAAATTTCCATATATACAGGAAAATTTTCCTATCTAGGTACAGGAGTCCCAGAGAACTCCAGAGAGATAAAACCAGAAAAGAATCTCATGCCTGGTGTATATTAGGACTAGCATATTAAGAATAGAGATTTTAAAACAGATTATTGATTTATTCATTCCTTTAAAAAAATCTACTATCTTCCCCCAATGTCATGTAGCCTTTTAATTTAAAAATGTAATTAAAAATTTTATCCTTATTCCAGATTTTTTTATAAATGATACCTATTAACAATGATATATACATAGAATAATACAAAGTGTTATGAGTTACTGTTGCATACATATATGTGTAATAGTGATAGAGAGAAGTTTAAATTATACATTTGTTTTCTGATTCCTTAATTATATTTACATTTTCTAGAATTAAACAGCACAAAATTTGTGAATGAAATTTCTGAAGTTTAACTAGAGGTATATCTTACCTACAAATATTAACTATCTTTAAAAATCAAAACTAAATTTATTTGTATGGAGCATGCAAAACTTGTAGAGTAAATACTAGATTTATCTGTAGAACACACATTCAGAACAAGTGTTGTGATTAGGTTTGAAGACTGAGCTGTAGATCTGAAGGGAAGGGCTTCCTTTACAGAAGTGTTACAGTTTTGCTCTGGCTGTTGCTTTGGAATAGTTCTGCTCTATTAATGGGGGCTATGAAGCAGCAAGGAACAGAGCACAAGGCAGAGTTTATATGGGATCCCTAGGTAGGTGGAAGGTTGCTTTCCGGGGTAGCCTGGAATTGGAAGGATTTCAATTTGGGGGCTTGGATGAGCTAGAGAATTAGTGGCCTTTCCTGTTCAGGATTTTGAAGAGGAAACACTTGAATATGTGATGGTCCTTGTTCTTCAGGAATCCTGAATGTCTAATGCCCAGTATACTGAAGACTTCCACTTGACAATGTGCTAGAATGTTGGGAGATGATGAGAACAAATCCTTGTTTGCTCTGATTCCATTTTCTAAGAGAAACTATTAAGAGCAACAGGGAATAATTTGCCTTCTTTCCTAGTCCTTTCAATGTCTGTAAAATAACAGCATGGTAATTTACAATATTGTGCAGTACAAGACTATTAAATCCCTGGGCTCTTGATTAGTTTTTTAATGTACCCACCTAAAATATTCTGAAGTTAATTTGGAGGTAGCAGTTTGAGTATGCTTTATTTCTTTTACATTACTCCATATCATCTGCTTCAGTTTAATGGAAAGTATCTTTGAGTAATTCTGAAAAGTGGGACACTTACATCATTAGTTTTGTTTTTGCATTCTATAAATGTAAAATATGAGACTGTGGGACTTTAATTACTAAAAAGTTTCTTATGGTCATTATTGCAGCTTTGGCATTGCTGGAAGGAGTTCTCTTTTAGACACTGGAATCCATGCAATGTGAAATATATTTTTCTCATATTAATTTAACCTTGTATGACAATTTTCCTGAGTTGCATTTTTTATCATTTTTATCTCATAGTTCTTGGCCAACATTAACAGTATTACATAAAATCCACTGTCTGTTCAGCTAGCATAGTCCTTATTTTAAGTATCAGGAACATTTACTAGTAATAAATATTATTTTTCTAGTTCCAGAATTCCATGTTTAGGACTTCTTCAAAATAAACACTTGTTAATTGTCATGCATTTCTTCTTTTAAGATGACAATACATTTCTTGCATTGAATGGGACCACCCGCAAGCCACACTCAAACTGGGTACTCCTGAAAGGCGGGCTGGGGCTGAAAGAGATTAGACTTGAAACAAGGAAGGAGGCTAAGACAACATAGCTGATCAAAGCCCATGAGTTTACTGAGATTCTGAGCTTATATAGAGGAAGGAGGTCCACCCCCCACCAGTTCATTCTTGATGCCCTCCGCCAGCTGAAGGTGATCTGCAGGTTGCTGTTTCCAGAAGGTCTCAAGGGTCTCAGCAGGTAGCAATAATGTTTTGGAGGAAAGCAGTGGCAGGTGTAGACAATAGAACCTGCTTTGTAAGTCTGAAGGTTCTACCCCAGGTGGTTCTGTGGTTAGTGGCAACAAGGTCTGAATCAGCCTGCTTCAAGGCTAGGGGAGGCAACACATTGATATTTTGGCATGGCAAACATTAAATAAAGTGTGTGGTGATCTCAAATAAGCTCCCAAATCTCAATGACTATTATGTCCATACAGTGTGAATGAGGTACAGACACCAAACTCTATCTCATTAGGTATATTTGCTTTCTACCCTATGCACAATAGGAACAGCTTGAACTTAACCAATAAGTTTATTGACATCATTGTCTCAGACTTCACTAACATTGCCAATGACTACTTGTGTCATGGAAATTAAAAAAATAAATGTATAGAAGTAGGGAAAGAGCTTAGAGAAAGTGCTTAGAGACAATGTTCAATACATTCATTATGATCTGAACCAAATTCAACATCAAGATAAAATATGATGTCTCATTAATGTGAAGCATTGTGGAATGAAATAGGATGAACACCACTGAGAATTAACCTTAATTTTGATTAGTGACCCTGTAAGACCCCAACTCAATTTGTTTCTTAGACCCCAACTCAGTTTGTTTCTTAGACACCTAAAAAGAGTTCTTTTGCCTTCAGCCCGAGTTACTAATTACCTCTGGAACTGGCTCATCTTAAACTCAGACTGGTGCAGGAAGCCTTATGTCCTTCTACCTGACAGTTAGAAAAGTGATAACTGCTGGATGGCCCACCAGGCCCTGCTTTCTGGTATTAAAAGCCAGGAATGTTTACCAAAAGATAGCTTATGACCCCTATGCCATAAATGAGCCATACAGCTCCTCCGGAGAAAAGCTGTAAACTCAACTTTCTTTGTGAACTTCCCCCCACCCCTTCCTTATGGTCTTTCCTTTAAAAGCCCTCAGTTGAAACAGCTCAGGGTTGATCTCCTATGAGCTCATTATCAACATGTTTATTTTTCCTGATTAAAACTCATGCATATTGCATCAAGAATGGTTTCTCTTGAGTTATTGGGGCGTTGTCTCATCCTGGGACTGGAGCAAGGATATCCCCTGGAACGGGGGTCTTTCAACCCTAAATACTTCAAGGGCATTCAATTCTTCTATGAATACACATCTTGTAGTTCCCCTTTCCATGAACTATATATTCTCCTATTCTCTTCCACTGCCCAGGCTGTATATATATATATATATATATATATATATATATATATATATATATACTGTGGTTAAGAAAAATTATTTTTCCTAAAGATACCAAATTTCAGAAATAGGATGCCTTTCAAAACTGTGTGAAAAAATTCTAAGTTGTAACATAAAGGGAACACTTTAAATCTACATTTAACTGATAATGACGTTGCAGTATACATTTTAGTTTCAGTGTTCAATCAACAATTTTGTATTCTTCAGTTATTACAGGAATCTGAAAAGGCAGAGATTAAGATGAGACCCTATCCTCTGTCTAGAGTCTTTCTACTACCAATAATTAAGTACATTTTTATAATTAATGATTTCAATTATCTAGTAGTTCATAATATTTTAATGCTATATATAATTGTATTTTAGTGTCTATCTTACTGACAATAAATCAGTATTCAAAACTTTATCATTAAATTAATTAATATGACCTTTTAAATAATGATTAGATTAATATTTTACATTCTCAATTTAAAACTTATTTTAAAATTATTGTTGTATTCTTTGAAAATTTTATACCCATGTACATGTTTTGGTTAAATTTATCCTCTTTCTTTCCTCTCCAACTTCTTTCATATTTCTCCATTACTGAAGTTTGTTTTGTTTAATTAGTTAGAGTTGCTTTCATTTAATCAATCTTATGGCTTCATTGTAATACCTCTGTAGTTTTACTTATGTCTACTGTGCTATTGACTACATAATGTCACTATTTTAGCATATATTAAGGATATTATTTTATTTAACAGAGAAATAAGGGAGATATAACAGGTACTATACACTAAGTTTTCCAAATTTTTTCTTAGTTTTAATCTTAGTAAAACTTATTGGAAACTTTATCTTTCATGTTGGTGCCAAGCCCTCTACTACTGTAAAATACAGAAAAGCATTAAATGGTAGCTAATGTTAATTAATTATAGTGAATTTGTTAACAGTTTACTCACAGATAATTTGGGTAAACACACAATCATAAACGTTGGGAATTCAACTTCCTTATGTAGATACAGAACAGTGGTGAGCATCAGTTCATTTTTTTTTTTTTTTTTTTTTGGTTAAATTCAAACAGCTGAAACGTTGTCATTGTTGTTGTCCTGATGGTAAAATCACACTCTTATTTACATAATTTCTGGTTTTCCCTTGAATTCCATACACCTTATTCATAGCTGAGATTGAGATATCATACACACAGCATCAATGTAAATTATTTCAACAAAATTCTTATATTTGTATATTTTATATATTGTGGTGTGCATAGTCATTTTTATCTGTTCAATACATTTAGGTTAATTTTATTACTTCAAAAAGAATGACAAGTACTGAAAAGAACAATTGCATTCTTGGAGACAATTCAAGTTTTATTTCCATAACTGACATTAAGAAACTTACAACCATTTTAACGTTGTTCCAAAGGGTTCCAAACACTCTTTTACACTTTGCAATCAAGGATGTGTGGCAGACTTACAGACCAGCCTATATATCTGTAAAATCTGCCAATTATTTCATAAGGGATAATTTGAGTATGTTTAATTTGCCTTTAAAACCTTAAACTTCATATTAAAATTTAAAACTTGAATGAAGTGTGGGGTAATATTTTAAAATAAGACTATTTTATCCATTATTTTATGACACAAGACTTTTTACATACATTTATTTTATGTAAACTTTACAATTTGTTCAAGTCCTCATGGCTGAGCAACAAGCAATCATCTGTTTGTACTTTAACAGATAAAACATGTAATTATCATAACGTGTGAGTACTGGTTTGAAATTGTTATAAAATCCTTTTGAATATATAATACTAGCGATAAATGAAACATTATTGCTGGCCTAAGGATTCTTACTCAATAACCCACAGGGGGGAAATACAACAAAGCACGCAACTGGATATGAAAGGGGAAAAATCACTTCCTATTAAATAATATTTTAAAGATATATTTATTTTATTTGGTTTTGTGTTGATGGTTGCATTAGTTTTGAATTACAAGAGTTTCCCTTCCCTCCTTGCAAACTGTATAGGGTTTTATTGATGTAAAGAGACACCAAGACAACTATCATAAAGGAAAACATTTCATTGGGTCTGATGTACAGTTTCAGAGGTTTAGTCCATTGTAATTATAGCAGGAAACACAGCAGAGTGTAAGCAGACATGGTGCTGGAACCGCTGAGGGAGATCTACATCTTGATCTGAAGGCAGCTGAAAGGGACTCTTATCTCACACAGGTAAAAAGGAGGATGCTTTGATTTTACACTGGACAGAACTTGAACATAGGAAATCTCTAAACCTGGCCCCCACAGCAGTGGAACTCCTCCAACAAGGCCACAACTCGTAATACTCCCTTTCCCCGTGGCCCTAGCATTCAAGCACATGAGTCTATGAGGGGCCAAACCTAGTTAAACCACCACACAAATCTTTCCGTAAGAGCTTCCCTACTGTCTTTCAACATCATGGCTTTTCCCCAATTGTTATTTTATGCTTGAGATTTATTGTGCATGTGTATATTTTTATTCCTAAATATAATATAGCCTGTTGAATCTGTATAATGTTCCTTGTGTGTGTTTTTTCAAGACTGCCCATTGGATGCTGGATAACCAACCTGGGACAGGCTCACATTTCCTGCTTTACTCAGTTGCTTGAAGTTCTTTCTGTAGGGCTGAGGCCTCAGGGGAATTTCCTGTTTGCAGTTTGGCATGTTAATTTTTGTTCTCTTTGTTCAGTTCATGTTTGGTCAGTTATGTTGGTGAGATTTAATGGGTATGTTTTTTATATTATTAGGAAACAAAATCTCATACCTGACATCTTTATCCTCTGACTCTTACAATCTCTCTGTAGCTTCTTCCACAATGTCCCTTGAGTCTTAGTCAATAGGCATGTAGTTCAGATACATCCATTTAGAATGTGCTCCACAACTTGGCATATTGATTGGATGTGGTTTTCTGTAGTTGTAAAGAGAAGGTTCTTTAGTGAAGGGAGAAGAGTAAAATTAGCTCTGGTAGAAGAACAAACGTTAATAAATTGTTGTTAGATGTTGTGGTAATTTAGTAATTAGTGGTTGTAGATTTCCCACCAATTACAGTGACTTCTATTTTAAGTGTAAAGACATGTCACTTGTTGAAAGGAGGAATTTTATTGGATGTTTTAAATGAAGAGAAAAATAAATGAGAAGTATATCTACTTAATTTAATTACATTGTATGTAATTATTTAATTTTATAGTACAGACTTTGTATATGGAATGCTAGATGTCTCAATATATGTGATCTATTAAAAATTATGTTCTTAAAGTTCATTTACTTCCCAATTACTAAAAATGTTCATGTATTCTCTCCTTCCTTCCTTCCTTCCTTCCTTCCTTCCTTCCTTCCTTCCTTCCTTCCTTCCTTCCTT
>NC_034593.1:63491916-63498429 GCF_900095145.1 Mus pahari
TCCTTCCTTCCTTCCTTTCTTTCTTTCTTTCTTTCTTTCTTTCTTTCTTTCTTTCTTTCTTTCTTTCTTTCTTTCTTTCTTTCTTTCTTTCCTTCTTCATTTTGCATCCAGGGATGACTCCCTTCTCCCAGTCTATTCCTTACACAATTTTTCTTCTCATTCCTTCCTACCATTCTCTAGGAATGTGGAGAGAACCTCCAACCACCATGGGTAAACTCCCACCATGGCATATCATGTCTCTGTATGGCTAGGCGTATTCTCTCCCACAGAAGCCAGACAAGGGGATCAGCATCCACAGTGAGGCAACAATTTTATGGAAAGTCTCTATTTCAGTTGTTGGGGGACTCACTTGAAGAAAAACCTGCACAATTGCTGCATATGTGTCGAGGGGAAGGGGGTAGGTCTAGCTTGTGTATGCTTTTTGGTTGATGGTTCAGTCTCTAAGAACCCACAAGGGTTCCGGTTAGTTGACTCTGTTGCTCTTCCTGTGGAGTTTCGATCCCTTTCAGGGTCATTGATCCTTCCTTCAACTCTCCATAAAACTCCTCCACTCAATCCAATGTTTGGCTGTGGACCTCTGCATCTGATTCAGTCAGCTAAATCATGGACCCTTTTAGAGGGCAGTTATCCTTGGCTCTTCTCTGCACACATAACAGAGAATTATTAATAGTGTCAGGGATTGGTGTTTGCTCTTGGAATGGATCTCAGATTGAGCCAGTTATTGGTTGGCCATTCTCTCTGTCTCTACCCTATGTTTGTTTCTATACTTCTTATAGACCTAGGATAAATTTTGGGTTGAAAAATTTTTTGGGTGAGTTGGTGCCCTTATCCGTCCATTGGGGGTCCTGCCTGGCTATAGGAGCTAGCCACTTCAGGTTCCATATTCCCACTGTTAGGAGTCTCAGCTGAAGTCACCCATATATACTCCTGTGGAAGCCTCCCCACCCTAGGTCAATAGCACATTCTAGAAACACTCCCTACCCCACTACCCCTGTCAGCCTCCAAATTCAATTCATTCTTCTGTCTCTGGAACTCTCTCCGGTCTTTCCCCATACTTATTCTTGAACAAGCCTCATTCCCCTTCCCATCGCTGCTTTCACTCAGTTTCTTCTCTCTATAGACCTCATATGACTATTTTATTTACCCTTCTAAGTGAGATTCAAGCATCCTCACTTGGGCTTTCCTTCATGTTTAACTTCTTTGAGTTTGTAGACTGCAGCATTGGTACCCTGTAATTTATGTCTAGTATCCACTTATAGTAAGTACATACTTTGCATGACCTTTTGGGTCAAAGTTACCCACGCAGATGAAGTCTTCTAGTTCCATCTATTTGCCTACAAAATTCATGATGTCATTGTTTTTAGTAGCTGAATAATATTCCACTGTGTAAATGAACTAAATATTCTGTATCTGTTCTTAGGTTGATGGGTAGATGGGTTGTTTCCTGGTTTAGGCTATTATGAATAAAGTAGTTATGAACATAGTGGATTATGTGTGCTTTTGGTATGGTGGAGTCTCTTTTGGGTATATGCCCAGGAGTGGTACAGCTAGGTCTTCTAGTAAACCATTCCCAATTTTCTGAGGAACCACTAGATTGATTTCCATAGTGGTTGTACAACTTTTATACTCCCACAAGCAATGGAGGAGTGTTCTTACAAACATTTAAAATTTAAAATTTATAAAAATTTATGGTAATAAATACAATTTTCCTAGTACTATGTTGCAAATTATTAATTTACTTTTTTCCAATTGAATGTATTCTTTCCAAACATATTTTCCAGAGCCTATTCTAAAAATGTTATGAAAATTGAATTCCCAGGTGGTTTATTAAGACAATTAAATCATTCCCTTTTTTTCTACTAAACATACAAAAATATACTGTGTGTTTAAGTATAATCTAGTTTTTAATCAGACAGGTGCCATAAAGTTGAGATCGAGCTATTATTTCCTTTTGTATATTATTCTAATCTCTTACAAATATGAACAGACTCCATCTGTAAATTTTGTCACCTTTGTGTATGAAGTATAAAGTATTTTAATAATGTGTGTATATTTATGTATATATACATACAAGGGAAAATAAATATTTTTCTACTCTCAAGACCAAGATTAAGCAGTACACTTATTGGATACTAAAAGTGGTTATGGAGACTTAAATTAATTTTGCATAAAAAGTTATAACTATTCTTTTTGTGACCTGGTTCTTTTGTTTGGAGAGTTCTGGAGTGATTTTTTTTTTTTTTTTTTTTTTGAGACAGGGTTTCTCTGTATAGCCCTGACTGTCCTGGAACTCACATTGTAGACCAGGCTGACTTTGAATTCAGAAATCCACCGGCCTCGGCCTCCCAAGTGCTGGGATTAAAGGTGTGCACCACCATGCCCAGCTGGAGTGAATTTTTATGTCACATATTTTTATCAAAGCAGAAAGGTACCGGGTGTAAATTCAGTGTAGATGTGCCCCACATTCTCAAGTCAAATAAGTGCTTCTTACATAGTAGATATTCCTTTCTTTGGAGTAACAAGGAAGTTGGTAACTAAATATTTTCTTTTAAAACTTCTATGTATTTTGTGTTTTAAAATGAAAATAATTCTCTGGAAATCAAATTTTACCAGCACCTGGTTGTGGATTAAAATATTACATGTCCCTAATTTTTTTCTCAGCCTGTTTATCCTTTGTGTAGAGAAAGGCCAGATGTCTCTCAACAGAGAAATGGATACAGAAAACGTGGTGCATTTACACAATGGAGTATTACTCAGCAATTAAAAACAATGAATTCATGAAATTCTTAGGCAAGTGGATAGATCTGGAGGATATCATCCTGAGTGAGGTAACCCAATCACAGAAGAACACACATGATATGCATTCACTGATGAACAGATATTAGCCCAGAAATTTAGAATATTCAAGATACAATTGGAAAAACACATGAAACTCAAGAAGAAAGAAGACAAAGTGCAGATACTTTACTTCTCCTTAGAATAGCGAACAAAATATCCATGAAAGGAGTTACAGAGACAAAGTTCGCAGCTGAGATGGAAGGAAGGACCATCCAGAGATTGCCCTACAAGTGGATCCATCCCATATACAACCACTAAACGCAGACACTATTGCATATGCCAGCAAGATTTTACTGACAGGACCCTGATATAGTTCTCTCTTGTGAGGCTAAGCCAGTGCCTGGCAAATACAGAAGTGGATGCTCACAGTCATCTATTGGATGGAACACAGGGCCCATAATGTAGGAGCTAGAGGAAGTACCCAAGGAGCTAAAGGGTTATGCAACCCTATAGGAGGAACAACACCATGAACTAACCAGTACCCCCCAGAGCTCTCTAGTTTCATATGTAGCAGAGGATGTCCTGGTTGGCTATCTATGGGAGGAGAGGCTCTTGGTCTTGCAAAGATCATATGCCCCAGTACAGGGGAATTCCAGGGCCAGGAAGCAGGAGTGGGTGTTTTTGGGAACAGGGCAGGGGGAGGGTATAGGGAGCTTTGGGGATAGCAAATGAAGAAAATATCTAATATAAAAAGTACTCTCAAAAAGTATTACATGCCTTGTAGAATAGATTTAAATAAGTGAAAAGTCATGGTATCTAAAGTACTCCATAAGGTATGCTGACTGCACATTGAAAGAAATGGGACAATAGGAAAAGAAAGAAAAGGGTAACTCAGCAGTTCTAAGACCAAAGACCAAGCTAAGAAGGAAAGCCATTACAAACAAACAAACAAGCCACCAAACAAACAAACAAAAATAAAAACAAACAACCTACCGCCTTAAGTCTGATGACCTACCAACTCATGGATGACTTCCTTCACCCAAAGTAAAGCAAGCAGAAGTCAAGAAGCTAAGCAGGCTGTCAACAAATAAAATTTAAAAAGTAATAGAATTAAAATGCTTTTTCTGCTAAAAACACTCCAGGACCAGATGGAGTCACGGCAAAATTTCAGAAGATTTTCAAAAATGGTTTACAGCCAACTTTCTCAAACTTTTCAAAATAGGAAAAGTGCTTCCATACTCCTCCATTAAGGAAGTTTCACTCTAATGTTCAAACCAGTCAGGGATAGAATGGGAAACACAAAGAAAACTATAGGCATATAGGAAGAATTGGAAAACAGAAAGTTATGCCCATTGGTAAGTTGATTTCGTATTGTGGAAGTGATAATTGTACCAAAAGTTATCTACAATGCTATGATTCAATGTAATCAAAATAAAACTCATCATTTCAGACTTGAAAGAGTTTTTTTTTAAGGTCCTAAAATTCACCAGAAGCCACAGAAGACTATGTATAGGTAAGGAACACTGAAAAAAAATTAAGTATTCTTGTACTGGCAAATAAATATATAAGTGGTAAATAAATAAATCGGGGTCAACCTTCAATTAGTCCCTCAAGGCAAGTTACTAAGAAGGCAACCCCAAGTGGCGATTACAAGCAGTTTTTATACTTTTGAGGAGCAATGTAATATATTTTGAAAATGACTAAAGGAATACAAAACTTGCAACACAGAAAAATAAAAACCATTTGAAGAGACTTAAATGTTTAACATCTTAATTAGACTACTATATGTTTTATAATTCTATTGAATTACCTAAATATTTTCATGACAGTGTATAAATATTATGTCTTAGTGATATCTATAAAATAACCCATTTTTCTTCTTTTTTTTCCTTGTTTCTGGCTAAGAAATCTATTTATACCTGAATATATTCCTCAATTTTATAACTTCAGTTAAATGACTTCAATCTTGAAATATATATGAAATGTGTAAGATATCTATCTGACCTCAATTACATCTCAAAATTAGAATAAAATATGATATTTTGATATGAGAGAAGGGACTTTGCCTCAATCACTGTACTATTGATACATTACAAAATTAATACTGTTTACTTTTCAAAGCAGATTATAGAAAACTGATGAAAAGTGATTGCTGTTTTGACTGTCAGCCAACCTTTGAGACTTACAGACAAACAAATAAAAATTCTGCTACTTATAAGCAAAATTGAGTATCTCTATGAATTACAATTACCCTTTTCTCAGATAGTTACATTAAATAACATTTTAGTACCTAAAACTAATGACTAAATAGCATTTTCAGATATTTAATTTTTACAAGAAGGGAAACTAACTCGAGGCATGTATTGAATCTGAAATTTGGTTATTTTAATGATTTTATTTTCTATTTTTCTATTTTTATCAGTATGCTACATGACTCTTCTGCATAATAAATTATAAGACACTAATGCATTTTATCTCTAAAATGTATTATAGGAACATAATCCATCAAGTTATGTTTTAAATATATTTCATTTCCTTTTTATTTTCCACACAATAGTTTATATAATAATAAATAAGGGGTAATATATGATTTTAAAAATCAAACAGAAATTAAAGGTGTTATTGTAATATCTATTCAACATTAATGTTACAATATGTTTGTGTGCTTAAGTTATGTGCTCATTTGCAAATTAATGTGGGAGTCAGAAGTTAAGGACCAATGCCTTCTCTCACTACCTATGTCAGGTCGATATTAAGTTCTAATCAATACATGTAAACTAATCTAGTCACCCAGGGACATTATGTCCCCAAATGAATTTGAAACTTGACAAATTGCTATTTTGTTTCTTTTTTTATGAAAGATATTTGTAACTTAACTAATTTGTATGTAAAATTATAGATAGACATTCAACTAATTCTGTGTCTGTTCCCATATCTGAGTTTTACATAAATATTAGTGTCCCATGGCAGTGAACTCACTGTCCCATGTTCCTTTGGGGTTTGGATATTCTGCAAGAATATTTATTGTTTACAGAAACATAATATATATATATATATATATTTCTTACATACTTTCTAAATAATGGGCATATACCCAAAAGATGCTCCAACATATAACAAGGACACATGCTCCACTATGTTCATAGCCATCTTATTTATGATAACCAAAAGCTGAAAACAAGCCAGATTTCAGTCAACAGAGGAATAGATATAGAAAATGTGGTACATTTACACAATGGAATACTACTAAGGTATTAAAAACAACGACTTCATGAAAATTGCAGGGAAAGGGATAGAACTAGAAAACATCATCCTGATATACCTGTGAGTGAGGTAACCCAGTCACAAAAGAACACACATGGTATGTACTCAGTGATAAGTGGATATAAGGCAAAAATCTCAGAATACCTAAAATACAACTCACTGAACATATGAAATTCAAGAAAAAGGAAGACCAAAGTGTGTATGCTTCAGTCTTTCTTAGAAGGAGGAATACTCACAGTAGGTAGAGGATGGGAGGAACTTGGGAGAAAGAAAGGAGGGGAGGGGTAAAAGGGGAGGGAACTAATTTAGGCACATCCATCAGTTCAAATGTACCTTTTCCTGGTATTTGGTGGACTCAGTGCATTAGAAATCTCTTACGCGGGGTCTGGTCCCGGTCGTCCGGCGCCTGTCCCGCCCAAGGAGGGGTGTTCGCCTGGCGGCAGTCCCCAGGCTGACCCGGCACCAGCACCT
>NC_034593.1:63498440-63512458 GCF_900095145.1 Mus pahari
GGGGGGAGGGGTATGGGAAACTTTCGGGATAGCATTTGAAATGTAAATAAAGAAAATAATAATAATAAAAAAAGAAGTCTCGTACGCATGTATATATAGATCCTTTGATTTTCTGATATCATTCATTGTTCACCCATATGATAATTAGCAACAATTCAAAAACATTTTGTCTGAAGGAATATTTAAGAAGTGAGACATTCCTAGATTCCTGCCAGACCTGCCAACAAGAACATAGCTTTTATATCTCTTTACTTGCATGCACTGCATTCCTGATCTTTTGAGCAAACAAAAATGGCAGTGTTGAAGTAGGTGGCCTGGTTTCCTTGGCAGCAATGCTCTGGTCCACTTTGGGGGAATTTCTGGCACCAGCTCTTGAAACAACTAAAATTCCAGTGAATTTGGACAGGTGTAGGGAGGGTTCATAGGGGTGGGGAACTGGACCTGAGGGATTTTTGAAGCCCAGCAGGAAATCTGAGCAGAAAACATGACCATTGCTGATCCCAGGAGAAAACAAGTTGTTTTGACTATCAGCCACCTTTGAGACTTGCAGACAGGTGTAGATGCTTCATGACTTCTGAGAACATTGCCCAGAGGGACCAGCAGAAACGTCTTTTCCACAGTGTGTGATGAATAAATGTGCAGGTAAACTCAAGAGTTCTGGAAAAAAATCTGATATGATGAAAATAGCAAGAAAGGGGAAACTAACACCTTAGCAAAGTCTATATCATTAAGAGTGTCACATTCAAAGAGGAAACCTTCAATTGTGACACAATATATAGAATCTAATAACAAAAAACCTACGGCAGCTAATCATGAGAATTCAGAAAATAATATTTTTATGCCAAGTTCTCCAAAAGTTACAGTGATTGTAAAATATGCCCATTGCTGAATGAAGACAGCAATTATTTTAATGGGACTGAGTTTAGAAGCAAAAGTAAAATGAAAATGGAAAACATCAATAAACACAGCTTCAGCTATAATGGGGTCGTGAGATCTACTGCTAGTGAACAACAGGTCAATCATTTAAAAGGGTTCCTTTTATAGACCCCCTTCCCTGAAAGCCCTTATCTGTAAGAACTAATTTTTTCATTTTTCAGTTTTTATTAGATATTTTCTTCATTTACATTTCAAATGCTATACCTTTCCTGGGCATATACCCAGAAGATGTTCCAACTGGTAAAAAGGACAAATGCTCCACCATGTCTATAGCAGCCTTATTTATAATATCCAGAAGCTGGAAAGAACCCAGATGTCCCTCAACAGAAGAATGGATACAGAAAATGTGGTACATTTACATAATGGAGTACTACTCAGCTATTAAAAACAATGAATTTATGAAATTCTTAGGCAAATGGATGGATCTGGANGATATCATCCTNAGTGAGGTAACCCANTCACAAANGAANNCACNTGNTATGCACTAACTGATAAGTAGATATTAGCCCAGAAACTTAGAATACCCAAGATTCAAAAACTGCTTTTTAAGTATTACAAGAGTGGTAATATTAGCTATGACTCCAATTGTCTGGATGAACAATGTAGGTGGTGTGCAGAAAGTAGGAATTTGATTGATTGCCATTTTTGCCATAATGCCTTCTCTAAGAAATGCATCCAGTACAACCTTGGTAGGAAAGTTATCTACAATAATGGAAGAAAAGAATCAATGACATTGCTGTGTTTGTCACCCGGCACCTTGACTGAACGTCACTGCATGTGGCAGATTATTTGAGAGTTTAGAACAGTTGTTGTAAAAAACATAAGAAGAAAGAAGTTGTCAGTGAAAAAAATAGTAACTCATGTGCCCATACACATACATTTTCAACAAAGAAGAATAATTTTGGTTATAATGGGAAAATAATTATTTGAGTCATGTTCTTATTCTGTAGTCCACACTTACTCAACACAAACTGTATCCAAAGAGATGCTTAAGAAGACAAAAGAACTGATTAACACAAACTCCAGTTATATTAATTTTCTAAAGCAGGCAGGAGATAATTCAGAAATGAGTGCTGCTATGAAGTTATATAAGCTTAAGTCTTTTCAACCTGTGTTAACTGCAATCACAAAGTCTCATCTTGCATTACCTGATCATTGACAAAGGAGCTAAAACCATCCAGTGGGAAAAAGACAGCATTTTTAACAAATGGTGCTGGCACAACTGGCTGTTAGAAGATGACTTGAATTCAGAGATTCAAGCTTTGGATGCTGCAAGCAAAAAGAATTGGACCAAAAAGCTTAAAATCAGAAATACTAAATTTGAAACAAAAATTCACAAAAGCGGGAAATCCTGTCCTTCTGAAGAGAGATGGCAAGAGTGGGACTGAGCCGAAACTAGAGAGCTCACCTCTAAAATGAAAACCTTCTTCAAAAGACAGCAGAAGAAATATTAAGTCAAAGATTACAGCAGAATTAAGCAATGAATTATATGTTCATCTCACCCCCAATTTCACTTTGTAATTACCCAATTAAAGGTGCTGACTGTCAGGAAGTTCCAAAAGAGAAAGATGACAGTAAAAGTTCTGGGCCTGTCCTCTTTTCAGAGAAATGTGGAGCTAAAAAAGAAAATAATGAGGATTAACTTTGCCTGGAAATAATGTTCCAATCCTCTGAGAAGAAGCTGATCTTCTAAGCTGTGTAAACCAAGCACTTAAGACAGCAGATGGAAGCCAAACCTTCCTTCCATATGAAAGTCAGATGAAGAAAGTAATGAAATAGTTAAAGAGAAGCAAAAACTGTCAGTTCTGGTAAGAAAAATGGATAAGCAAAATTCTGCTACTGCTGTTGATACCCCTACACTTCATAAGGTGCCCGAAGCTAAACAAGCAAGCATTGTAGACCAAAGTTCAGATTCTGATGAAATGCTAGCAATCTTCACAGAGTTAAGCCAGACGGGTCTCTCTTCTTTAGACACTAGCAGTAATCAAATACAAACAATTCACAAAATTCCAACAGGGAAAGATACGAATGCAAATAGGAAATGGAAAGGTCCTACTTCCAGTACAGATATTGGTATTAAAAAAGGAAAGTCATCTAAAAATTGTATAATCTCTAAAAAAGAAATGTCAAAATTACTCTAAGTCTTAAAATAGTGACTCAGATTTAGAAAGAGAGAGAAAGAACATGAATAAAATCAGGACTGACAGAATAACACCCCCCCAAAAAAATCATTTTTTTCAAATAAAAATGAACCTGATACTTCTGAAGATGAAAAACAAAGTAAAATATTAGTGGTGAGTAAAAAGCTAGAAAGGGTAAATTCTACACAAGAAGGACTATCTGATGACACTAAAAGGAATCGGGAAAAGAATTTGTTCTCTAAAGCAGAAGATTAAGTCAAGAAACGCAAGAATGTGATGGAATTGAGAGATATGCTTTGTAAGAGGCAACAGTCAAGTATTTCCTCTATTGATGGAGAAAAACTTTCTTGGAGAGAGGAGAATGTAAAGTTTCTTGAAGGTAAAATAGTTGCTAAAACTAAAAAGATTAAACATATGAAAAGCAAAACATGTAAAATTGTGAAGAGTGGTGTATCAGGTGTTGCTGATAAATTTCCAAAGAAAGAGCAAAATGATAAATCTTCAGAAGGGGATAAGAAGCAGAGAATAGAGGGAACTGAAGCAAAAGGGAAAAAACTGGACACTTGATGGAAGAAACAGTCAAGATAAGGGAATAATGTGAGTCTTCATCAGATGGTATCAAGAGATTCTTTAAAGGACAAGAAATTGTTTATTTTCTTAAAGGAATAAAACAAAACAATAACACAACTGATGGAGAAAGGAAAGGTTAAAAAAAAAAGATAAAAGAAAGGGAACGTTACCTGGCAATGTTGAGAAGTTGCCAGGGAAAAGTGATAGTTTTTACTCATTAGAAGATAAAAAGAATATGCATAGAGTTTATGGTAGAGAAAAGAAAAAAAAATGCAGTTTGTTGGAAAATAGTTCAAGGAAGAGGCCTGAGTGCTTATCATCTGATAATGAGAATAATTTGTTCAAAGGAGACTGTTATGATTCTCCAACTATGAGACTAAAAAATTGAGTTGAGAGAAAGAAGAAATTTAAATTTACAGAGAAATGTCAAGGAAACACAAAGTGGTTTATCTTCTTTTGAGGCTGAAGAAAATTCAAAAGATAATAAAAAGCAAAAGAAACAAAAAAAGTCAGCCCAGAAGCAGACAGGCAATGTCAAGGATAAAAAAGAAAACTTCATAGGAACTGTTTCTAAGAGGATGCCAGCAGACATCACTTCTTCAACTCTGGATAATTGAGAAGATGACGATTTATATGTAAGTGAGGAAAGAAGTGATGAACAGAAGATAAAGCCTTTCATTGAAAATGTAATGTTGCCTTCTCAAATTAGATTTTGTCAGTCTTCAAGAGAAGGTGCATTGCCTAGGTCAGTGCCTATTGTAGAAGTTAGTGATGACAGTGACAGTGATCCTGAGAATAGTATTTCAAAGAGGATGTTTTTAGAAGAAATTAGAGCCAGTCTTTCCACTGATGAGGACAGTTCTTCAAATGATGAATCATAACAAGAAAAAAAAATGGATGAACTAGATAAGATGAAAAAAACCTGGGAGACAAGAATGCCCCAAATCAAGTCAATTCTGAAGCAGATTTCAGATTTTGTACAATTTAAGAATCCAGGACACAGACAAAGACTTTTGAAATACAAACTGACCATAAGAAATAGAAAATCTGGAGATGAAAGAATGCAATGTCTAAAGTGAATGAAGACATGAGACGCAGACATGAAAGGAAGGTGAGCATTGAGGATTCAGAATTCACTAATTTTCATGAATCAGTCATTGGTGAAAAAGTCAATGAATCTGAGGGTGGACAGCAACCTAGAACAAAGTCTCCACAGAAAGTAGAATAAGAAACAGATCAGTGGGATAACCAGCTTAAAGGTACAAGTGGACTCTCCTAGTAAAAATGAGCTACCTTCTGAAGAAAGAAAGGAGAAGGAAGCTGATGGAGAGTAGGCAAAAGATGAATATAAGTAGCCTGGAAAAGGCAGAATGGAAATTTGGAAGATTTTTAAAGTTGATAAACTAAGAGCAGCAAAAAAATATCCATGATAGCATTTTCACATAAAATTAATTTTTGTTCTTTCCTTATGTGCCCTCTAACCTGTCACTTTTCTACATTTACCTTTCTACTTTCATTTCACATATCTTATTTTGCCTTCCTATCTTCTCAAGTACTTCTGTTATTATTTATTAAGCTTATAATAGAATTACATTATTCTAATTCTTTCCTATCACATACCCTTTCAAATATAACTCCATGTTGTCTTTCAAATATTTGATTTATTAAAAATTATTTCATACATGCATGTCTTAATACACATACATATTCATATATAAATTCATATACTTATTCATAAATACACAAATATAAGTTACTACAAGAATGGAGTATTATTTGTACTTATGTTTTCAGGGCTAATTAATTGATATTATATAACCAATTGATGTGATTTTTCCTACAGAAATTAGTACTATTTCTCCTACCCTTTGTACTCTTCAGATGTCCTTGAGTTATTTATGTGGGGTTAACCCTAAGCTTGCAATGGTGGCACACATACCTTGGTGGTAACCAATATCTTTTACATTGAACTTCAAACCTCCTTAGAAAGAGGAAATTTATGCATGATGCTAGAAATTTCAAGACTCTTTCCCACCAATTCTGGGCATCCTATTAATTTCACCTGTTTGAGAATAATTTTCTGTTTTACAAATGTCAATTACATTGCATCATACAGGGTGTATTAGATGTGAAATGACATTTAGCATACTGACATAAAAGATAGAAGCTAAGATATATTTGACTATACTGTGTTAAGTGAAGGGAATAAGTGGTCAAGAGCAGGAAATCTTCTGGAAGAGGTGCAGAGGATCCAAGTCAGGTTCCCACAGATTTTGACAAGAGCCTCACAACCACCTGTAACTATGGGTCTGGGCCATCTGACACCATTTCTGAACAATGTGAGCATCTGTACTCTTACATATGTACACACACTCACACACTCACATACACACGCAGACACACACACTCACATACACACACACACACACACACACACACGCATACACCTATTTAAAAATAATACTAAGCCATGAGAATATATTAAATGACTATTCAGAGAAAGAAAGAAATATGAATTTTGTAATAAAGTAAGATTATGATAACTTAATAAGCAGTCATAAATATTAGAAACTTAATTATTTATTTCTCAATATAATGTATTATAGTCCTCTTCTCGTTAAAGTCTTCAATATTACCACAGGCTCTTTTCAAATCACCTTCCATGCTTTTAACTAAAGTAGAACAGGATCAGAAATTTGTAATGTAAAAATTTGGCCAACAAATTTATAGTTTTTGCCTGCTTATCACAAGTCAAACACAGTAATGATTACATATAATTTCACAGTATTGTGTGTTGGAAGAAAACTGTATATATTGGTCATTAGCCTTATTGCTATTTACAGGCTCTGTGCTAGTTGCCAGTAGACCAGGAGAAGAAAATGTGATCCGTGAGCAGGTATATAAATCATTTTCTTTGAGAACGCCTGAGGGAAGATAGAAAATAATGATATTAGAACTAAATATAAGACAAGTTATTGTGCATTTTTATGAGATAAGAAAAAGTATTCCAATTTTCAGTCAGAAATACTTTAAGGTATATTTTAAAATCACTCATGCTGATGATAGCCAGTATTAAGAATCTAAATAATTTCATATTTTTTTTTTTGTTTTGAGTAAGGCTTTCACTATGTAGATTTGGCTTTTCTAGAAATCACTGTATAATCTAGACTCAGGTCAAAATTGAGAGATTCACCTTTCTATTCCTTCCATGTGCTAGGGTTAAAGGTATGCTTCACTCTAACCAACCTGAATTATTTTATTTAATTATAATGTATAAATTCAAAAAAATAAAACTGGAAACCTCTAGAATCAAAACATCCATTATGGGTCTGGACTTTTGGCCCTTCAGAAAAGAAAAGCATATGTGTACAGCTCTTAGAGAAGCTTTGTTTTGGGTTCCTAGATCCCATCCTGTGGTTAGTTAAGTATCTAGGACTCCAATTCTAGGAAATCTGATTTCCACCCTTCTTGACTGTTACATGGTATACATGTGTTGCACATACATGAATGAAGGTAAAACACTCATACATTCAAAATATACACAAACTCTTAAAAACAAATAAACATCACAACCAATGCTCTATAGTAGCTCAGTTTCTAGACAGATAAAATTTTCTGTACATCTATACAGTTCTGTGAATCTGTTTTCTAATTATATGGTGGATTTTACTCATGAAGAATTTTACTATGAAGAATTTGTAAATTTCAGATGTAATTATTAAAATTCTACTTAAAGAAAATGCCCTAAGCAGTGATGGATACATAGCAAAATTTCAATCATTTAGTTGATTTTATACAGTTTTCTACACATAAACTTTGTGTGTGTGTGTGAACACTTTATGATGTAGATTACTTTTATATTTAGGCTATGATGTAGAATACTTCTATATTTAGGCAAGAAGCACAAATGCATAATTTATTACTTCAATGAACAAACGTTTGTTATTGTTCTCTGATCAGTTGGTTTTAGATATTGAATTATTGACCAGCATCTGGTCTTAGACCAGATTGCATTTTTAGTGAGGTTTCTGTTCATATGTTGTTTTCTCTGTGGGAAATAAATTGTTTCTCTGTAGGGAGTTTTTAATGCTTACTAATAAGTTGTTATCTCACTAAGCTTAGATTTCGTGTTGCTTAAATTTAAATTCTTTTATTACATTGAGGCTATCTAAATATTATAAAAGTTCTTAGAATTCAGAGACCTTTTAACTTAGATGCATTACATTTAATGACGACTCGTTTATAGATCCATTTGAATATTTTGTTATAATTTATAGCAAAGGATTAATTAGTATTCAAAGTAAAATACTATAGCTTCATATTGTTAAATATAATTAATTAAATGTACTCAATATTTTTAAAAGACATTTTTGCATAATTTAAGAGCTATCAATCTTTTAAAATTTAAATTTGAACATATTAAACATTTAAGTTAATGAGGTTACTGGATACAATAAGTTACATCAAATAAGTTTATAAATGTGATTTCTGATATAAAATAAAATACCATTTTATACCATTTTATCTCTACATTATGATACATTGCTAACTAAAGATATATATATATATATATATATATATATATATATATATATTTGATTTTTATTTGATTTCTAGGTATTTCCTCTCATTTACTCTGCCATCTCTTCTGTGTTTTAAGTTGATAAACTTCTTAAGTGCAGTGCTTCACTTTCTTCTTCTTAATTATAAATAGATTTTTATACAGTATATTGTGATTACCCCACCATCTCCTCCCAGATCCTCTCCACCTCGCCACTTATCCTAAATCCACATGATTGTTGCTCTAAATCATAAAAATCATGTAAATTAATAATGATAATAGTGATAATAATAATAATAAATTAATAAGATATAATAAAAAACAAGCTAACCTCAATAAGGCAAAAGGAACACATAGAAGATAAAAGAATCAACATATTTGCATATGAAATGCACAGATTCACCCACAGAGAAATATCATGAAGACACTAAATTGGAAACCATAATATATATGTAAAATACCAGTAATATTAAATAAAAATGACAGAAAATGCTCAGAAATGAGGCAAACATACCTCTGAAAATGCAATTGAATTTGTATTTTGTTGTCTGTCTACTGATGGGAATGGTGCTTCTCTTTCACAGCACTGAGACCCCATCTCCTATAGATGAGTGCAGGCCATGGGCATGGCTGCTTCAGTCTCTGGGTTCACATGCACATCACTTTCTAATGGCTATTCCAGGTATTCTTACTCTCTATCTCTTTGCCCTTAGCAAAACCTTTAATATTGCTGACCCCATACTGACAACCAGAGATGAAACCAAT
The DNA here is from genome assembly GCF_900095145.1 of Mus pahari. NCBI lineage: Eukaryota > Metazoa > Chordata > Mammalia > Rodentia > Muridae > Mus > Mus pahari. The sequence continues at coordinate 63,507,414 of NC_034593.1, forward strand.
ACATCCAATATAAGAAACAGTTTATATTTTATAGTGTTGTTGGTTAAAAGCATCCTATATGACTGCCCTCCCCCAAGCATTACTGGTAATTTTCAATATTATTGTTTATTCTCAAGAATGTATGGCAACCTAAGACTTTCATGCTGAAGTTACTACTTACTTATGTCGTCAAACATGGATAAGCAAACCTGGTACTAAACTAAACCATCATTCCCCTATGACCTACATTAATAGTGCTGTAAGATTTAATACATGTGGCCAGCAAATGAAAATAATAATTGATCTCACTTAGCTGTGAAACACATGAGCCATAATAGCAACCTGCCTATATGATAATCACAATAATTACATAAATGTTATGGGAATGACATTATTTATTTTGAAGGTCTATCTGATTACATAAAATTCATGTCTGTTGCTGTAGTTCAGGCCATAGGCTCTAAGATAAAACCTATTACATTTATTCCAATAAATAAAGACAGTGACAAAATGACTCCTAAACAAACATTGTATACCTTAATCAATGCATCTCTGAACTCTCATCAGAGAGTTTGCTTCTTGAAGTGGATGGTAATGAACACAGTGGCCTACAACAGGACAACATACAGCAAATGAGAGACTTCATAACACTCACCTTAAAATGGGATGACTTTATCACAGCCCCCACTTATGGCTTGGACTATTTGTGAAAGATTAGTTATAATGATTATAAAATCGAGACATGATGGATGACACAAAAAAAATTAATGTTTTCTAGACAGAATGGTGCGATGTATCTATGGAGAAAACAGAGACCATAACAGAAAGAAATGTAAGTTTTACCAAGATTAAAATCCAAGTGCAGAAAAGAAGAATTAGGTATAAAGTAGCACAAATAACCAACATTTTTTTTTTTTTTAATGAAGGATAGCTGCTGGGGGAGAGAAATTCAGTGTTCTTCAATGTAGCAATGCTGGGTATGTTCTTCACAATCCAAGTAAGGCCATGTGTTCAGGAGCAGTTGTTCAACACAAAGCAGAATCCACGCTGCTTTTCATTATTATTGTTTGTATTTTGTATGTCTCTTTTCCATTTCCTTCAGTTATTTTTTTTTAATGAAACAAAAATAAAATGCGGGTTTTTTTTTTTTTTTTTTTGTGTGTGTGTGAGAAATGGTTCCCTGGGAAGAGTTGGATGATGGAAAAATAAGATTAACATGCATTGTATAAAAATATAAAACATAAATGAATAAAAACAGTTTAAAATAATTAAGAATGTATAGTAAAGATTGGTGAATACAAGTGAAAATAAATCATTTAGGAGAGCCATGGAAGCTAGATAAATGTCCTGAAAGCAAAGAAAATTATTTTTCTCTGGTTAAATTCACATTTTGAAGTGTATAAATAATAATTGAATGACAATAAAATAATTTAGGAAGTAATAAGTTTTGACTCTGGAATAAAAGAAAATTCATAGAACAGTATTTTGATATGATTAAACTATAACAAGACTAAAATATTAGACATGGTGTACATCCAATACAAGGGGTATCTCAGTGTGTGATGTGATTGGTCTATAGTGTCCGCAAAATAATAGGAAATTGACAGGTGTCATATTAGAGCACCGAAGATATTTCCCTTATATAACATTAGGATTGTGATTACTCAGAAGCTGTGAAATATTTCAGTAGCATTTAAGGGGCCATATTAATTAGAAAACTATATAGTAGAGAAAGGAAGTTGTGTGTGAAAATATCAAATACCTAAATAACATAAAGAACTATTACTGATCTTTTATTGGCAAAAGAATCTGGGTTACATCAGTATAAGGATTCCAGCAATAAAGGATAAGTTCATTTGCAAATTTTAACATAAATCCTTCCAGTAATAATCTAATACAGGTCTCAGTCTAAGGAATTGAAAGAAACAGTCCTAAATTTCACCTAAAATAATAGGTGGTATTTACACATATGAATCAGTAAATATCAATTTATATAAAGATGATTGTGTGTGTGTGTGAATTCACAAATAAAATAGACTTTTTCCTAAAGATATTTGTCTTGTAAGCAATTTACATAAATACAATTTGTATATGTATGTGTGTCTGTACTTATTTTTTTTGTGTGTATACATGTGCTTGTAAATGCTCTATTTAAATGGGCTTTTGTTCTCTAGCAAATTAGTCCGGTAAATGATAGTTGTAAAATTTTATCAGAAATGTGCAATGTTAAATATGTTTACATGTGCAACATAACAGTGTAATCTACCACTAAAGGGGTTGCACTGCAATGGACTCTCTGGAATTGCTTGGAGATAAGTCAGCAGCTATGCGGATAACCTATCTATTGCTAACCTTCCCTCAGACAACAATTCACACTGACATTGTACATTTTACTTAATACTATTTAAGTTTTCTCATGTTGGACAATAAAGACATTATTGAGAAGTTAGTAATAGGCATTGATTAGGTAATATTCTTAAAGCTCTGTGGTCAGAAGAAATAGGATATGGAAGATAAAGTCTAATGCAAAAGTAGATTTGAGTTTAGGTTTTTAGAGACATTGTATATATCCCTCCTGTAGCTAAATTGGGAAAGATTATGTTGTAGACAGTGTGATCATTTACTATTTCTGTAATTATTAAAAAGCTACAACAACTAGTTTTGCCTATACTTAATTCATACTGACCTGCATATATAATTGAAATATGTAAAACAGGAAATTTTTCTTCAGGTGGAATTTAATATCTAATTTTTAAAAGATAAATGTACTTATTTTAAAAACTGGAATTTATGTAAAAGTATAATTTCAAATAAGAGATTATTAATAAGGTACTATTCTTGGGAGGCAGCTAAGTGCTCCAGAGGACTCTCCATGCCACATGTCCTCAGGATCACAGGTGAGTGGAATGCAACATCAACTCCAGAGAATCTAGGAGGGGCTTGTGCCAGCAAGAACAAGGACAAAGGAACACTACCTACCCAGAGATGGGGTTCCGGTCCGGTTGGAGCCACCCCTGCCATCTCTCTTCTGATCCAGAGCTGAGGCCACTAAGTGCTCCAGAGAACTCTCCACACAGCGGGTCTGCTGGATCAGAGGTCCTCCAGATCACCTCAGGATCTCGGGACCTCGGGATCACCTCGGAATCACGGAATCACAAGAGGCAGAGCAGAGACACAGACCCCTGGCACCTTCCCTTGCCAGAGGAGAGTCAGCCTACAGGGAGGGCTCTGATCCCAGGACTCAGAAGGAGGATCAGAGCTCCAGACTCCTGGATACCTGCCCTACAAGAGGGGAGCTTGCCTGCAGAGAGTGCTCTGACCACAGGCATGCAGGGGAGAGTTGGATTCCCAGGAGTGCTGATAGAGGCTAACAGAATCACAGGAGGATCAAACTCCAGTCACAGACAGCTTGAACATTAACAGCAGAGATTTCCAGATGGCGAAAGGCAAACATAAGAATCTTACTAACAGAATCCAAGAACACTAGGCACCATCAGAACCAAGTATGCCCACCACAGCTAGTCCTGGATACCCCAACACACCTGAAAAGAAAGATGTGGATTTAAAATCATATCTCATTATGGTGGTAAAAGATTTGAAGAAGGACATTAATAACTCACTCAAAGAAATACAAGAGAACAATGATAAACAGGTAGAAGCCCTTAAAGAGGAAGCACAAAAATCCCTCAAGGAATTACAAGAGACCATTGCTTAACAGGTAGAAGCCCTTAAAGAACTACAGACAAACACTGCTAAACAGGTAGAAGAAACACAAAAGTCCCTTAAAGAATTACAGGAAAACACTGCTAAACAGCTAGAAGAAACACAAAAATCTCTAAAAGAATTAAAGGAAACACTGCTAAACAGCTAGAAGAAACACAAAAATCCCTTAAAGAATTACAGGGGATGGAAATGAAAAAAACCATTAAAGATCTGTAAAAGGAAGTAGAAACAATAAAGAAAACCCAAAGGGAGACAACTCTGGAGATAGAAACCCTAGGTAAGAAATAAGGAACCATAGATGTGAGCATCAGCAACAGAATGAAAGAGATGGAAGAGAGAATCTCAGGTACAGAAGATTCCATAGCGAACATGAACACAAAAATCAAAGAAAATGCAAAATGCAAAAAGATCCTAACTCAAAACATCCAGGAAAATCAGGACACAATGAGAAGACCAAACCTACAGATAATAGGAGTAGATGAGAATGAAGAATTTCAACTTAAAGTGCCAGCAAATATCTTCAACAAAATTATAGAAGAAAACTTCCCAAACCTAAAGAAAGAGATGGCCATGAACATACAAGAAGCCTACAGAACTCCAAATAGACTGGACCAGAAAAGAAATTCCTCCCGACACATAACAATCAGAACAACAAATGCACTAAAGACAGAATATTAAAAGCAGTAAGAGAAAACAGTCAAGTAACATATAAATGCAGGCCTATTAGAATTACTCCAAACTTCTCACCAGAGAAAATGAAAGCCAGAAGATCCTGGACAGATGTTATACAGACACAAAGAGAACAAAAATGCCAGCCCAGGCTACTATACCCAGTTAAACTCTCAATTACCAAAGATGGAGAAACCAAAGTATTCCATGACAAAACCAAATTCAAACAATATCGTTCCATGAATCCAGACATACAAAGGATAATAAAGGGAAAACACCAACACTAAGATAGAAACAACACCCTAGAAAAAGCAAGAAACTAATCTGTCAACAAAACCAAAAGAAGATAGCCAAAAGAACAGAATCCCAACTTTAACAACAAAAAATGACAGGACGCAAAAATTACTTTTCTTTGATTTCTCTTAACATCCATGGACTCAATTCCCCAATAAAACATAGACTAACAGATTGGCTACACAAACAGGACCTCACATATTGCTGCTTGCAGGAAACCCACCTCAGGGACAAAGACAGACACTACCTCAGAGTAAAAGGCTGGAAAACAATTTTCCAAGCAAATGGTCCAAAGAAACAACTGGATTAGCCATTCTAACATCAAATAAAATTGACTTCCAACCCAAACTTATCAAAAAAGACAAGAGGGGCACTTCATA
>NC_034593.1:63513949-63529467 GCF_900095145.1 Mus pahari
TGGGTAGGGGAACAGAGGTGGGGGGAGGGGTATGGGAAACTTTCGGGATAGCATTTGAAATGTAAATAAAGAAAATAATAATAATAAAAAAAAGCCACTGTCAATCTAACAAACAATAAAAGTAGGAATGGATGCAGATAATTAAACAAACTTCTAACATTTTAATTCTTTAAGAAAGTTTCATTCTTTAAAAATCAAAATAAATAATCAAATATTCTATTTATGATGAAATCATTCAGACACTTCATAATTTTATCATTGTGCACTATACAATATAAAATGGTTGTCTATTCCAGGATCACTGAGCAATGGTGGTACAAAAAATATTTTACATCTTTCTCATTATAACAAAGTACCATGTCATAACTTTTTCTTATCCTTCACACATCCCTGGTAATGTACCCATTTGCTGATAGCCATCCATTTACTCTGAAGTTCTATGAGCTTCAATTTCATAAATGCCACATTTAATGGAGGTAATATGGTGACATATGATGATCCAAATTTCTTTGCACCATAATTAGTTTACTTCATTGCATACATAGAAACAGTATTAATGAGTGTCATTTTAGTTCTACTTAAATATGTTTAGGACTTTTATATCATTCTTCACATTGGCTACATTTAGTCATATCCCATTAAATACTCTACAGAAATTCTCCATCTCCATAAATTTCTCAACTCGTAAACTCTTTAGACTCTAATTTCATGATATAATGCTGTTATTACCCTTCCCCCTAATGTATACTTTAGGAATATTTCATTTTTTATTTCATATTTTATCTAGGTTTTTACTCATTTGATTATTTTTTTTTGATGTGTAGGATAATTATAATTAGTTATAATGTGCCATGTGTGTACTTGTGCTTGTTTCCATATGCTTTTGGAAGATTGTCCAAAAGTTTTTTTCTTACTCCCAGACTCTTTAGTATCTGCTCTTTACTTTTATTACCTTACTAGTAGCAGGGGTGAACGTTGAACTCCTTATTCAACTAGACAATTTGCCTTTACCTAATCTGAGATAGAAGTTTAATTTCAATTTTCTGCTTTATGGTATCCAATTTTCCAATTATTTTAAAGAAATTAAGCTCCATCTGATTGTAGATGGTCAGCTTACTTTTAATTTTTATATTTGCTTTTATTACTCTGTATTATGTTTTTCTGGTACAATGACTTATTGATATCACATCTATACTTACAATTTGAAGACAGGTAGCATAAAAATTATCCTACTGTGATCTTTCTGCACAAGAGAGAGCCAATACTTGGAGTATTTTGACTTTTTTTTTTTTTTTTAACAAAACGAAAATTTTCCTTTCTTTTCTGAACAAGGGTTTAATACTTTGATAAGAACTACATAGAATCTTATATCATTTTAGAAGTAGGAATATTTTATCAGCATAATTCCTGTAATCTTAAACTCATATTTTTAATATTTCTTTATCTTCTTCATGTACTAAAATAAATATTTTACTTTTACATTATTACTCCCTTTTGTTTAAATTTATTTAAAGTTGTTAATTTACATTTTTACAAATGAGGTAAATGCAATTTTTATTTCTGATACTCCCGGTCACTATTAGCTGAAATTTTTATTGATTTGTAGCTTTTAATCATGCAACAATGCTAAATTAATTTATGAGTTTTAACCTTTCTTAAGGGAATTGTTTTAGGTTTCTAATTAAAGATCTTACACTCTAAGAACATAATGGCACACCCGATTGTTCCAGAAGAAAAAGAAGCAAGCACACCCAAGAGGAGTAGATAGCAACATAATAAAATGATGGCTGAATTCCATAAGATAGAAACAAAGAGACAAATAGAAAGAGTCAATGAAGCAAAGAGTTGTCTTTTGTTTGTTGTTGTTTGAGAAAATCAGTAAGATAAACAAATTATTATCCAAATTAGAGGGAAAAAGAATGCAAATAGAGCTACATTTATCACCCTTCACAAACTCAAGTCTAAGTGGATCAACCATTAATAAACTTAAAAATCTATATGGCAAAGACACTGTCAACAGGCCAAAATGATAACCTACAGAATGAGAAAACATTTATATCAAGTCACCAAATCAGTAGAGGTCTAGTATCCAAAATATATATGGAACTCAATAAACTATGTATCAAAGAACCAAATAATCCCCTTTATAAAACAGGGTATAGATCTTAACAGAGCATTCTCAATGTACAAATTTCAAATGGCTGAGAAACTCTGAAAGAAATGGCAGCAGTCTTAGCCATCAGGGAAATAGAAATCAAACTTACTTTGAAATTTCATCTTACACCTGTCTGAATGGCTAAGATCAATATCACAAGTGATGGCTCATGCTGGCTATGATATGGAACAAGGATAATATTTACCCTAAGGATACTCCATTCTACTTCAAAGACTCTTGCTCAACTGTGGTTATAGTGGCTCTATTGTTCAACTATGTTCATAGTGGTTGTATTTATAATATTCAGAACCTGGAAACAATCTTGATGTTCCTGAACTGAAGACCAAGTAAAGATATTGTACATATACAAAATGGAGTATTACTCAGCTGCTAAAAAAAAAAAATGACATGAGATTTGTAGGCAAATGAATGAAGTAGAAAAAACGTCATCCTATGTGAAATTAACTCAGACCCAGAAAAACAAATATGTTATGAACTCACTTATAAGTGTATATATGCAGTTAAGTAATGATAATTATGCCACAATTTATAGACCCAGAAAGGTTAAATAACAAGGAGCGATCTGAGAGTGTAATATGGATCTCCCCGGGAAGAGGAAATAGAATGGATATTGCAACAGACTGGAAGCAGATGGGAATGCAAACAGGATGATTGAGGTGGGACCAGTGGAGAAACTGGTTACTCAGAGAGAGGACTAGAACTAGAGGGTATTTAAGGTGGTCATTGTGGAAACCTAGTCCAGTAGGAACTCTCATAATTCTAAGATATGACCCTAGTGAAGATACCTATTAAGTGAGGACTACAGCTTGATATGGCAATTCTTTGTAACTAGGCAATGCTTCAAGAGGTGGGGCAGGGATACCAATGCATCTGCAAATCCCCTAACTATAGTATATTCTACATGCATGATATACTGAAGAAATGGAAGGGCTGTGCATGTGAGAGTGACAAACCTATGATGAGTCTAATGATTGGCTCCTACTCTAGTAGTCATCACAGAGACTACCAAGGGCAATGGGAGCACATGCAGAGTCCCACAAGCATTAAGGGCAGAGAAAACAAATTGGAGATCTCTACTAAATCCCTTCCCTGGATGTCTTAGTCAGGGTTTCTATTCCTGTACAAACAAGAAGCAAGTTCGGGAGGAAAGGGCTTATTCAGCTTATATTACCATACTGCTGTTCATCACCAAGGAAGTCAGGACTGAAACTCAAACAGGTCAGGAAGCAGGAACTGATGCAGAAAGAGCCTTCGAGGTATCTTCCATACTGGCCTGCTTCTGCTGGCTTGTTCAGCTTGCTTTGTTATAGAACCCAAGACACAAGGGACTCTCCCCCTTGATCACTAATTGAGAAAACACCTTACAGCTGGATCTCATGGAGGCATTTCCCCAACTGAAGCTCCTTTCTCTGTGATAACTGCAGCCTGTGTCAAGTTGACACACAAAACCAGCCAGTACACTGGGAGCTCAGGATAATCCATTGAAGATGGGGACACAGAAATGTAGGAGCCAGAGGGGTTGAGGAACACAGGGTAACAAGGCTCAGAGATTTCAACGTAGAAGGTTGCATAAGGTCTCATAAAGATTGAAGCAGCAATCACTGAGTCTGCATGAGTCTATGCTTGTCCTCTAGATATATGCTATGGTTGCTTAGCTTAATTGTTTTTTTTTTCTTTTCTTTTCTTTTTTTTCTTTCTTCTTTTCTTTTCTTTTCTTTTTTTTTTTTTTTGAACTACTAAAAGTGGGAGTGGGTATGTCTTTGACTCTTGTTTTTTCTTCAGACACTTATCCTCCTATTGGGTTGCCTGGAAGTTGTTTTCTTGGTAAGCTTGCTATTTTCTGAAGAGAAGAATGTATCCAGGGGAGACAGGAAATGTTATAGTGGGAATGGGAGGAGTGAAGGGAAGGGGAAATGCATCAAACTTATTAAGAACAAAAGAGAAAAAAGGACTAAATAAATTATCCATAGCATTATGAAGACAGTATGACTATTTATTTCAATTTATATAGCCACTCATAAATGAACCAAGACATTTTACTAATGAAATTTAAGTTTTTCAGTGTTGTTGTTTTTTCCCCCAAACCAAAAACATATCTGAAGCAGGGAGCTGGAACAATAGCTCAGCAGTTAAGGTCACTGGCATCTCTTTTCAGTTGTCCCAGGTTTGATTCTTAGCATCAAGACACTGGTCAGCTGAATTTTGCTCCTTCAATAGCAGAGAGTCTGATGTTATATCTTACTTAGAATATTTAAAAGTATACATAGAAGAAAAAAATACCTTGTAAATCAAGCAGTTAGAGACATCGTTCTCTTAGGTAAGCCATGAATATATGCCAATAATTTTCCACATAAATTTTAATAATTAGCCATTATAAATTCATGATTTATTAATTGTCTTAAATAATCCTTTGAGAACTTTCTTAAAACATTTCTAGTAAAATATCCCAATGCAAGTGAAATACAGAAATGTTTTAAAGTAATGCTATTGTTCTAATCTAGCCATAGTAAAAATTATGGTGAATAGATTTTTGCCAAAACCAAGTATAAAACTATCTTTTAAAAGATTAATGATAGAATTTTATGAAGTTTATTTAGTAAGCTAAGTTTTACAAATGAATGTGCTAGAAGCTAAATGAATTATTTCAAGATCAAAAGTTTTTTAACAGTTAAACAAACAACTATTTTAATTTGCTGTCTTGCCATCTAAAAAATGCTAAACAATGTACCAGTTTATGCATTTCAGTAAAGAAATTCTATAAAACCTTTAAATTCAATGATGAATAGTGTGTGACTTAGTATAAAAACTTCTCTTATATTGTCACATTTACAAAATAGCATCTCCTCACAACCCAAATGTAAACAGGTATGTGAAATATGACCAGGAAAAGCAAATGCATCGTCAGACTTGGAGAGCACTGTGATTCCTTCCCAAATTCTTCAAGTATTGAAAAAGAAAACAAAGAAGCACAATTTCCCAGAACTCATGATAAGAGAGTCAATCCTATTGACAAAGGAAATGCGGAGAAAAAGAAAGAATCCACATGGCCTTGGAAGACTAGTTACTTCAGGGCAGTGTGTAGTGCAGCCTCTTCAACAGGAAACGGTGAAAATGGCACAGAAAACCTAGATGTCATTTTTCTGTCAATAGGTGGTTTTAAATATAAAATGTCCAGTGACAATTTGGTTTTTTTCCTAATGAATATGATAACAATTTTCAACTTCTGTAGCTCACAATCAGCTCTAGGAGAAATATATAGAGACAGCACTTGATTTACTACAAAAGTTGCAACTAAGTAACTTCAACTTCTAATAAAGGAAAACAGTATTCCAATTCTATGTTATCTCTAGGAACAAATATCTGGTAACATAGTCTAGCAAAACCAATGCTAAACAGCTAAAAACAAACTTGAGCATTGCATAATCACCAAAACCTAAAATTATGAAATCCACATGATTATTTCAAATATTTAACAAGAATCTAAAGTTATGTAGACTCAGATAGACAACTCCATGGAATGCATTCTTAGTCAACTTTGTTAATAAATAAAAGAATTAGACTGTACCAAAAGAAATGTGGAGAAAGCTAGCTTCCCCAAAGCATGAAATAAAGACTCAGTAATTGATGGAGATCTGAGACTGCTTCCAGTGAGATACTGCACTTCATTTTACAATAAACTTTCCTTAAAGATGGGAAGACTATAGTATAATATAAAGATGGAAATATAGAGTAGTGCAGATTTAAGAAGTAGCCTAGTCTGGAGGGAGTACAAACTTGTACAGCCACATTGGAAATCAAAATTGCAGTTTTCTAAAAATTAGGAAAAGATCTACCTCAAAAATAGCCATGCCAATACTGGGAATATACCAAAAAAAGTTCTACCATACTGTAAGGATACTTGTTCAACCAGGTTCATAGCAACTTTATTTGTGATAGCCAGAAAGTGGAAACATCCTAGATGTCCATTAACTAAACAATATGTGAAGAAAATGTAGGATATTTACACAATGGAGTATTACTCAGCTGTTAAAAACAATGACATCATGAAATTTGCAGGAAAATGAATGGAACTAGAAAAGACCATCCCAAGTGCGGTGACCTAGGCCCAGAAAGACAAACAAGATGTGTAGTCACTTATGAGTGGATATTAGCCATAAAGGTTACCGTGCTACAATCCACAGACACAAAGAGGCTAATCAACAAAGAAGACTCAAGGGGCACACATGAATCTCACTATGAATGGGAAATAAACTAGGGTAGACTGAGAGAGGGAATCTGGATTGGAGGGTTTGGGAAAAGGAGAGATCAGATCTGCAGAGGATGGAGGGAGAGAAGTACTGGGAGAGACAACTGGAATGGGGGCAGCTCTGAGATGAGCTAGAAAACATGTGCAATAGAAAATCCTAGAAGTCTAATAATGAGGGTTATTGCAAGAGATATTCCTAGAAATGAGGAAGCATACACTGGCCATCTTCTGTAACCAAGCAAGAATTCCAGTGGTAGGATTTGGACACCAACACAGCCATAAAACCTTCAATCTACAAACAAGTTGTTCTGGGGTGTAAGTGGTGCAGAAATTGTAGAAATGGTCAACTAATGTCTGGACCAGTTTGAGAATATTACTATTAATATTGAGGATTGTTTGAAAATTAGGAAAAGATCTAGCTCAAGACCAGCCATGCCAATCCTGGGAATATACCCAAAAGATGTTCCAACATACTCAAAGGACACTTGCTCAAACATATTTATAGCAGCTTTGTTCGTAATACCCATTAAGTGGAAACAACCAGGCTGTGAGAGGGAGATGACTGTTTGTAGGGCTTAGATCCAGAAGTTCAGAAATCCATGCTAGAACCAAATACAAATTGAAAAAATTCAATGAAATGATTCCTAATGGTATTCTGCTATACTTATAAATTGGTGTCTAGCTCAGTTGTTATCAGAGAGGCTTTACCTAGCAGCTGATAGACACAGATATAGACAGTTCAACCGAATATTATGCTGAGCTTGTGCAATTCTGTAGAAGAGGGAAAGGATTGTAGGAGCCAGAGAGGTCAAGGACACCCCAAGAAAACCAACAAAATCAACTAATCTGGGCTCATAGGGGCTCTGAGAAATTGAACTATTAAGAGGGATCCTGAATGGAGCTAACATCCGCTCTCTGCAAATATGCTACAGTTATGTAGGTTGATTTTTCTGTGGGAAACCTAACAGTGGGAGCAGAAGATGTCTCTGACTTTGTAGCCTTTGGTACCCATTTCTCCTATTGAGTTGCTTCATCTAGCCTTATAAGGAACAGTTGTGCCTAGTTTTACTACAACTTGATATGTTGTCTTTGGTTGATATCCCTAGAAGGTTTGTCATTTTCTGAGAAAAATGGAGGGGTAGTGGTGTCAGGGGGTTGGTGGGGCAGAAGAACTGGAAGGAGAAGAAGGAGAGGGAAACTTTGGTTTAGATGTTAAAGAAAAGAAGCATAATCATCACAATCAATTTCTATGTGCTGCATACAATTGTGTGTTCAGTCTCATGTTATTAGAAGTAAAGGTTTGTTAATAGGAACATTACCCTAAATACAATATATATTTAGCATGGTCCCATGGTCTTAAAATGAATATGACACCGTTAAGTGAGGTAGATAATTTTAAATGTCAGCTTGAAACATGCAGGAGTCTCATGAAGTGAGTGCTAATGAGGACTTATATAGATGATACCTGGGAACACGCCTATAAGGAACTGTCTTAATTGACATTTGCATTAGGAAAACTCAGCCCATTTTGGGAGCTCCATTATCTAGGTAGATGGTCCAGAATCATACAAGGATAGTAGAAACTAGTTGAAAACAAAGAAGGATGTATTTATTCTGTTTATAATAACCGGGGATGTAATGTGAATGACCAAGTACCTGCCTTGCCTTCTGTGAAATACTCCACTGTAACGGCATTTGTAAGCCAAAAATGTTCTTCTCTTCCATATGGTGACTTTTGTCAGGGTATTTGTTAAAACAGTAGAAATGAAAATAGTACATTAAGCAAAGAAACAGTGTTTAAATTGCCATCTAATCCTATGCAAGAAAAATTAATGTATCAAGTTTGCAAATAATGACATCGTTCTGTACTTAGTGATGAACTCGTCGAAACATTATATAATATAGTATAATTAATATTACAGATATATATTAAAATCTGAAATTGGTGGACTCCTTATCTGGAGCTAACTCGGTTACAGGTGTTTCACTTAAATCTTATTTGTGAATGAAAAGAAATTGCCATGAAAATTTAAAGTACTATAAAAACAATACAAATCAGAAATTACTCATTGCAAGTTTTACAGGCACTAAAGTAAAACTTAGGTGCAAGAATTACCATGTACAAATGTAGAGTACAATTAGACTTCAGTTTTAAATACATAACCCTTTCAGTTTTAATAATAAGAAAATGAGAATATATTTTACAATATCCAAACACTTCATAATATGAGGAAAATCATCAAAATTAGAATGATAGCCACACAAAATTGATAATCTTAGATTGATGTCTAGAATAAAGGTGAAAATAGGAGAGTAACTAATTTTGAAAGTTGTCTTCGAAATTCCATAGGATATTGAGTATATATATATATATATATATATATATATATATATATACTGACACAAAGACACATACCACACACAGAAATGCATGTCAAGAAGTAAAATTCAAATTATACTAAAGTTTGTGTATTACAAATACAGGAAATTATAAAAAAATTTATACACGCAAAACAAAATTTAAATGAAATATAATTAGGATGTGCATAATTACATAATATTAGAAACTGTTATTACAAAAAGATTAAGTAATATAAATTTTAATATTTCCATAAGTTAAGTATATAATAAACAAAGCATTTTATATGAATAGTATGAATGATTGGTGACTATGAGGGTTTTTTTTAATTTTTTAGAGAGAGAAATGAGAAAGAATTGCCATAACTTTTCAAATTAGGTGTATTAGTCAAGGTTCTCTAGAGTCACAGAACTTACGGATATGCTCTATATAGTAAAGGAATTTATTGATGACTTACAGTCTGCAGTCCAAATCCCAACAATGGTTCAGTAGTAGCTGTGGATGGAAGTCCAAGGATCTAGCAGTTGCTGAGTCCCACACAGCAAGAAGGCGAAAGAGTGAGAGCCAGACTCCCTTCTTCCAATGTCCTTATATTGCCACCACACCTTTAATCCCAGATGACCTTGGACTCAGAGATCTCCCTGTCTTAATCTTCTGGATTCAATCACCACTGTGTCTCAAGATCTCCATACCAAGATCCAGATCAGAAACTTCTATCTCCCAGCCTCCAGATTAGGTTCACTGGTGAGCCTTCCAATTCTGGATTGTAGTTCTTTTCAAATATAGTCAAGTTCACAACCAGGAATAGCCACTACATTAGGTAACTGACATAAATTCTCAAATTTGGAAACAATACAGAGTTGCAGAATGTTCAAATTAAATGAGAGATGTGTAAATTAAAAATAAACGAAAATATCTAAAACTGACTTTTATGTGCCAAATTTAATTGTCATCTTGGAGAATTACTGCTAAGTAAGTTTACCTTTCAGTAGTTTATTCTGAACTTTAGCTAATGATTTCAATTCAGGTCTTCTGGCTCAAAATTCTTCTACAATCTGGATTGATTCACACATCCTACTTTCTGCCTATCAGTGTATTGTTCTGTTTGGGAAAACTGTTTCTGAATTCCACCAACTAAACTATGTTGAATGCACTGACTGTACAAACTGAAGAGAACTAGATAGAACTGCAGGAACACAACTGAACTCAACTTCACTGCCTCAACTCAACTGAACTACACTACATTTGACTGACTCCCAACTGACCAACTCTCCCTACTCTGCTCTTAAATAGCTTCTCATTCCAGTGCTGTTCTCACGAGAGTTGTCAGATCCTATGTCTGATATATTCTGTCAAATCTTTCTCAAATTATTCATTTTTTTCTGCCCCTCAATTTTACATCACTTTCAAATATGACTTCTTCCTTCTGCAAAGCAAAGTTATCCTTATTGATTAGGATTAAAGTTTTGTTTGGGATCACTAGGTCTTAGATTGAGATCCCTTGCCAGAGCAGCCAAATTTCTGGATTAAAATTCCTCTATACAATTGAAAATGAAATGAAATGTTGCTTTAAAATATTGTCAATTATCTGTAAAAATATAATCTCAGTTTTTACTGATGCAAGTGTAACACATGATGCCCCTTTCAATTTATGCTCTTTATTTTTTCTTAAATTTTAGCATATTTGTGAAACACACATACCCTACAATATACCTGCATGGAAAAGTTACTGAAAAGATAAACAATATTGTGTGTTATGCTTTTTTCCAGGAATACATTAATAAATATCTAGTTACTTCAAATTGAGTACTGAATACAATTCAAAGTATTCTATCAGACCCAACTTTAGGAATTAAATGAGTTGCCTGGGTTCTACCTTAAATAAATAAATAAGAAATTAAGTATTTTTATATTTATTTTATACTTATTCTATTATAAACATACAAACTTCAAAACTAATTAAAAAAATGAAAGCTAAGCCAGATATTTTAAATGACACTTCATCAAATTAGACAGGTTAATGAAAATAGCAGCAAAGAATGTAATGCTTCACATCTTATTTATTTTGAAATTGAAATATAATCCAAATGAGATTTTGTTACAGTGTTTGAAGCTGAAAATGTTTAAAAGAATAGGCTTCTCAATCTATATCTGATGAGAAAAAAAGTTCTTGTAATCTCTTTCAAAATTCATTGATAATTTTCTTAATTACTGACATTATGCAAGCATTGTTTGTGGTTCTATGCCACACCAACTACAGTAAATACTGCATGGCAGGCCCAAAAGCTTGGATGCAGTCCTGAGGCAAAGAGTTTCATGGAAACTCAGTCTCCTGGAACCTTCACATTAATGTGCCAAACCTATCCCTTTGTAAGTTGGTGAATAGATCTGTGTGTTCTTTCAATATTCTTTTATAATGGGTGCCTCCAAGAAATGAATTTACAAGTACCTAAAACATGTTGAACTTTACTCTCTGGCCTTCACCAATGTCCTAGGCAGTCCTTGAGCTGACCTGGGCTTGGAATTCGTAAGAATGTCATTCATTCAGAACAAATGTCCCAGTGTTGACATCTAGTAATCAGGCATCTCACAGTTTGTGTGATAGGAGCTAATAATCTCAGTGCTAGTTCAAAATAGTAAACTTAGAATTCTCATTGCAGATGTGAATGACAGCCTACATCACATAATAGTAGAAAGAAAGTGGGTTGTGTTTTTAGGAGGAACTGAAGTATTGCATTATTCATGAAAGAGTTAGTAGAATGGAATTCCCCTGGTGCATATTTTTCACTAGGTCCAGAGGAATAGCATAATTAGGTATTTACTAAGGGGCCCCTGTTGGTGGGTTTAACATTAGACTAGCATTGCATCAGTCCTTTTACCTGACTCCTGTGAATAGCTCATTTTAGATAGGGCTGTTCCTATCTCAGTTGTAAACACTGCCTGACTCCTGTAACCTTTTATGTATGCATTTTCCCTGTTTTATATAAAGAACCATTATGCAATCTCCATGTACCTTGGCTGATGTATTTGCCTAGCTTTGTTTTTCTTCTGTATTATAAGTCTGATAATCACTTTGAGAAATTACATTCTGATGCAGCATTCTCTCTGGTGTCCGTGTCTGTTTGTCATCCCGGTGACTCCTTGCTCACCTGTATCTGTATACTGGTTCCCCACAGGTTGAAGGACCGACTGAGTCTTATCAATGGCAGTTCTATGTGAAAGTTACTTTTGAAAAAGTAATCCTCTTTACAGACTGTCCTGAGAAAATTTTAAGGAAGAAGAAGTGTGGTAGCTTATACTTGAAATGCTCAGCAAAGCTTCATGCATCTGAATACTCGCTCCCAGTTGGTGGTGTTGTAATAGAATATTTGACAGGCGGAGCCTTGGCAAATGAATGCCACTTGGGTAGACTTTGAGAGATACAGCCTCAGCCTCACACCACTCCCAGCTAACATCCTCTGGTCCCCACATGTGCTGTTGGCTTGGGATCTCTAAACTATAGCTACCAGATGCCACACCTTCCTCACTATTATGGAACCTCCTCTAGATTAACAAGCCAAAGTAGTTTCATCCATGAGTCACATATGATATTCATATTTTATCATAAAGAAATATAACAAATCCAAGAGTGTGGGAGAAGGAGATAATGCTCCATTATGAAAAGGAACAGGCCACTCTTCCAAAGGACTAGGGTTTGATTCTCAGACCCCCCCCCCCCAAATGGATCATAATCTTTTGTAATGCCAGTTCCTGCAGACCAAGAAGTGTCCTCTTCTCTTCTTTATGAGTATCAGATTTGTAACTGGTGTGCAGATATATTGGCAGTCAAAACAAACAAACAAAAAACAAAAAACAAAAAACAAAACCATACTTTAAGAAGATAAAGTAACCATTTGGGGAGGAAATATGCTTTTTGCAATATTTAGCAATTTAAATATTTTAATAGTGAAAATTCTTAAGATAGATAACACCATTTATTTCCACATAAATGACAGGATTCTGCAATAGACATTTTATTGTGTTTTGGATAAAATTTACTTCAAATACTTTCACTTTGGTAGGCATTAAGAAAATCTGTTTCCTGATTTAGATTTTATATTCCATAAGGCAATATTTTGCCTGGAGCAAAGTTAAAACATTCTGAAGCTATAAACTCATAGCAAATAGTAATAACATGTGAAATGACCTGAAAATACATATCCACTGCTAGATGCTTTGAAGTTAGACTACTTTTAGTAAAGCTCTCAGCATATTTTAAGTCTACTCGGTTCTTTTTCCTCCTGAGGAAGTTTCTAATCCCATTGGCCATTTTACTACTGAAAATATATGGAAGAAGCATGTTTGTTTTAATAGTTTGTTAAGTGGGTATTTATTATCACACCTGCATGAATTTGAATTAAGTTAATTTGCCTTCAAAATTCAATTATTAGTTTTATTATAATTACCTTTCTGGTAGCTATTTATTGTGTAATCAATTGAATATTAAAGAGATTCATCAGTTGTAAATTTATTTACAAAAGACTGATCTGAAGAATATCTTTGTACAACAAGCAGAATTCAAAATTGTCAAGGTAAAAAGTTACTCCATGTGTTATGTATTCTGGCATACACTCAGAGCTGAGATGATATTTTGAGATGTTTATATGTTTAAATGTTTATAAATTTGTTGACTTTTAAAGTGAAAGGGATACTTTCCCTCTGTTTCAGTATTAGTAGTTTTTTTTTTCAAGTTCAGTTTTTGCCAAGACTCAATTTCAAAATTATATACATAAATGAATGTATTCTATATATTTATATATAGTTCTGTGTCCTTTTTTGAATTTCAGTTCTGCTTTTATTAACTTCCTATTGTTGTTGGTGGTGTTGTTATAAGCCTACACTTTAACAGCTGGGCCATCTCCATAGCCCTCCTCATCATTTTTAATCATTTCAGCCATTTCCATCCTTGTCATCACTCTGAGGAAATAGCATATATAAGGACCCATAAGTCATTACATTGGTTTGCAAACTTAGATGGAGCTCTAAGCAAGCATCTGAAACATGAATTTGACAAAAATATGCGGTAATATCCATATACTGCTGTCTTACTCAGCCATAGTCAAAGATGGGAACTAATACAGAGATCCAAAACTTTAAAGCTTTCAAAGAGTGAACAACGTTGGAAGACTCAGTCTTAAATGAGATGTCTTCTTTAAATCCTTACTCTAAGGGTTCAGGTGGGAATATTGTAAGGTTCAGAGGATATGGATGACACCATGGAAACAGTGTCTTCTATCTGAATCACAAGTGATGTCACAAAAACTGTAGCAGCACACACAGGTTCAAGCTTGATAGTGATCTAGTGTGGAGAGGAGCAAGTGGACACACACAAAATGTTAGAAGTCACTGGGTGTATACAACACCCAGATAAAGGCAGAGCCTCTGCATGGCAGTAGATGGCCAACAACAACAACAAAAACAACAACAAGCTCAATGGTGTTTTCGTGGATATTTTTGTCCCCCTTTTTAACATTACTAGTCTCTTGCTTGTACATTATGTTTTATTAATTTACTTATTCATCTATTATTATTTATGCCTGTTTGAGAGAGAGAGAGAGAGAGAGAGAGAGAGAGAGAGAGAGAGAGAGAGAGAGAGAGCAAGAGAGCAGAGTTATATGAATGAATAGGAGAGAGGTAGGAAAGGAGGAAACCAAAGAGGTAATGTTCATAAATGTTTCATGAATTTTGGCATCCACACTTCTTACTCAATATCAAATTGAATTTCAGTGGCATTGCTCAAGCAGAATTTTGATGGTGTCTGTTATCCATGGGGATGGTGTGTGGATAGAATAATTTTGATTTATTTCAAAGTATTTCATCAGTTGTTCATATTCTGTTAGGAGTGTGCCTATGAATTCTCTTAATGGAATGATGGGACTCCATCACATTTTGCAAAATAAATGCTGAATTCACAGCGTCTCTGACCGGTGGTCATTGGAAGGAATCTTACCGAAATGGCCTAATCTTTAAAAACCCAGGATGGTTTGGGATGTTAGTGACAAATTACAATATTAATTACCAACAACAACAACAAAAACAACACCCCAAATACACAGTGGTGGCATTTTGATTTTTTTCTTTTGTGGATCATTAATGGTACCAGAGTTTGATTTGTATTCTCCCTTTGTCTTAGTCACTTTATTGACAAGTTCCAACGCTATATACATTAGCTCATTTTAAAATAATCCTTGGAAAGGAAAGTTATATAGGCCATTATATGTGGGAAAAAAAATCTTAAAGTTTAAATTTCTTCGATTTCTGTCTTATTACCCAGCATCTGTTTGTATTTTCCTTTGTTTTGGGCTTTGGGGGCACCTACTTATCTCAGTGAGAAAGCTGCTCATTTATTTTTCCTGGTGTTCCCTCTTTTCAAACCTGAATCACAATCTTTTCTGCTTGAACCATGTCTTTCATCTGTCCCCATCTGCCTTGTCTCTTGCAAAGTTTTCTCAAAATTATGATGCACTGAAGACATTCTTTCCTACATTCCAGTGATGCTTGGGTTTTTATTTTTAAATAATGTTTCTTCTAAGAAAAGGAAAACAAAGCCGGGCATGGTGGCACATGCTTTTATTCCCAACACTTGGGAGGCAGAGTCAGGCACATTTCTGAGTTTGAGGCCAGCCTGGTTTACAAAGCGAGTTCCAGGACAGCCAGGGTTATTCAGAGAAACCCTGTCTCGAAAAGCCAAAAAAAAA
>NC_034593.1:63529517-63538347 GCF_900095145.1 Mus pahari
AAAAAAAAAAAAAAAAAAAAAAAAAAAAAAAAAAAAAAAAAAAAAAAAAAAAGGAAAGGAAAGAAAGAAAAGAAGAAAAAGAAAAGGAAAACAAAATAATCAAATTTACTTATTATTATCTTATTTTATCTGTTTGATTTACAACATCTATTATACTTCTATTTCTGATATATAGTGTTTTGAATAAAAACACAATGATGTATTGTGTCAAGATTATATGTTCATTATTATCTTTTATTATATGTATATTCACAAATACTGTATTTTATCAAGAATCTAACTTTGATATTTCTCATATTATAGGCTATTTTCTATCTACATAGAAATGATATAATCTTCAATAACAGTATTCATTTGTATGTATTGTTTTATAAACATGTAAGTTAAATACTCAGCCTTATCTACAATGAAATAAAATAGAAGTTAATATGCACTTTAAGATTATGACTAGTCATAATAATTTACAATAAATTCAGACTTTAAATACATTTTCCAAGATTGTGGGTGTATATGTATGTGTGTGTGTGTGTGTGTGTGTGTGTGTGTGCATGTGTAGTGTGTATTGTATTTGAGTTTGGGAAGGGAGTGATTGACTAAACATGTTCTACGTTTTAAGATAGCAGAAATTCCAATTTGTATTTTGTGTAATCCAATCAAATACAATTTCGGGTTAACTAAAGCTCTTAGTCCTTTTAGAAACTGTGACTTTTGTACCTACTTATATCCAGAGTAATCACTACCAATAAATGATTAGAGTTTGATAACCACAATCTTTAATCTGTCCACCAACTTCAGCCCACAGATGATGGGACAATTATTATTTACCATTGTAATTTTGACAACAGTTAAATATTATTATTACATTTGATGTTATCAAATTTAAAAATTTATTATTTGCATTAATTTTTATTAATAATAAAAACGTTTACTTAAATCCTCATGGATAAGAATAAATTTCTCTTCTTTCCTGTCTTTCATCTCTGATTTGATCTCACACACACACACCACACACACACACACACACACACACACATGCACATACACACACACGTACACTACTACATTTCTTTAGGATATGTACATTTACTATGCTGAAACATAAGGAGGTAGACACTTTAATGATCTCATCTCTTGTCTATTGAATTTAGGGAAAGTCTTCCAACTTCAAGGTCCTGAATTGGGTAAAGCTGCGATTGCTTTATGGTAGAAGACTTTGCATTATGATGACAGGATAGCTTACTTGATTATAAACAGTAAGATTCAGATTGACAGGTTAATACCAAATTTTTTCCTGAACAACTTTAAAGTGTAAATTGGCTGTGGCATCATGATTTTCACTGCATTTATATTTTATTAAATTGTGCACCATGACCTCAAGCTATATTACAGGGCAATAGTCATAAAAACTACATGGTATTGGTATAGTGACAGGCAGGTAGATCAATGGAATAGAATTAAAGATGCAGAAGTGAACCCACACACCTTTAGTCACTTGATCTTTGACAAAGGTGCTAAAACCATCCAGTGGATAAAAGCCAGCATTTTCAACAAATGGTGCTCATTCAACTGGCAGTCAACATGTAGAAGAATGCAAATTGATCCATTTTTATTTCCCTGTATAAAGTTCAAATCCAAGTGGATCCAAACTATACAAACAAAACCAGATACACTGATCCTAATAGAAAAAAAAAAAAACCCACATGGAAAAGTTTCAAACACATGGGCACAAGGAGAATTTCCAGAACAGAATACCAGTAGCTTATTCTCTAAGATCCAGAATTGACAAATGGGATCTCAAAATTGTAAAGCTTCTGTAAGGCAAAGGACACTGTCAATAGGACAAAAAAATGCTACCAACAGATTGGGAAAAGATCTTTACCAATCTCACATCCAATAGAGGGCTCATATCCAATATATACAAAGAGCTCAAGAAGTTAGACTCCAAAGAAACAAATAACCATACGAAAATAATGGAGAACAAAGCTAAACAGAGAATTCTCAATTGTGGAAACTTGAAGTGCTCAAAAATACCTAAATAAATATTCAACATTTTTAGTCATCAGAGAAATGAAAATCAAAACAACCCTGAGATTCCACCTCACACCAGTCAGAATGGTTAAGATCAAAAACTCAGCTGTCAGGGGCTTTTCAAAGGCAAGACCTGGAAAGGGGAAAACATTTGAAATGTAAATAAAGAAAATATTCAAGAAAGAAAAAGAAAACAAAAAAGAAGAAATGATTGTTCATTCCCAGTCAAAGTCAAAGCATCTCAGCTGGTATTTTTGGGGAACAAGATACTTTTCTGTGTGATATGATGATAAATTGTGTAATATTATTGTATTGTATTATTGTATTGACAGTATTTTAGCTTCTGTAATGGTGAATAGTAAAACTTCTTTTCAACTTCAAAAAAGTTGTGCATCCTCTGTCAGGCTAACACATTTATGTGAGATTATTAAGACATAAATTCTTGGTATTTTTAAAAATACTATTTATATTTTTCTTTTACTTTTAAAATATTATATAATTACATTATTCTTTTTTTACTATTCCTCTTTTCAAAACTTCCCACATACCCTTCCTTGTTCTCTTTCAAACTCATGGGCTCTTAATTTAAAAAAATTGCTTTTACATTCACTCAGACACACACAGATACACACATGCACACATACACACACACACACATTCCTATAACTACCTGTTTATTCAGTGTAAGGTTACTTCTGTGTACATCTTCAGGGCTGAACATTTGGTACTGGATAATCAGTTGGTGTTCTCTTCACTGGAAACCATTGATTTTCCCACTTTCAGCATCTTGAGTTACTTTTTATTTGTTATATGGAGTTGGGTGCTCTTAGTTTTCCCCATTCCCTTTGGAATATCTATTATTGTTCGTATACAGCTGATAAGTAGGCAGTCAGTTTGGTGAGACTTTATGGGTGTCTGTTAATAGATTTTGACTGTTTGTTTTTGAAAGGCAATTCAAAAATTGAAAACAGTTCAATGTGAAATACACTATAATTTTATAGTTATATTATTGATATAAAATTATTAAAGCTTGTTTCACAGTAGTTTCAATAAAAATTGATTAGAAGCAAAATTGGAAAATATCTCTGTATTGCAATGACTCATTATTATTAGCTTCTAGCTAACACTTGCAAGCTTACATTTGGAATTTTTTTACACAAAATAAATGATTTGCACCAGTAAAATAAGATATTTCTAAATATATAACTTCAACCCACTCATCGATTTGAAATTACTGTATGTTTCAGTGTTTCAAATTCCAACCACATAGGCTCTGAAGGTATCACAGAAAATGAATCTTTGATCCTAATTTGAGAAGAAGCTGAACTTTGGAGAGAAAATTGGAGGAACACAGCATACAGACACTGTACACATAAATGGGCTTCTATATCCTGACATATCTATCTATCTATCTATCTATCTATCTATCTATCTATCTATCTATCTATCTATCTAAAGTAGAAAACTAAAACAACATCTTGAATTTAACTTTGTAAAACAGCCAGAGAAGTTGGTAGTAAATAGCTATTTATAAGCATCATAAATACTACACAGCTAACATTCCCAGAAATGTAAGAAAGTATTAATAACAGGTACAAAGTGAGAGTCTGCATGATGGCCTCTAATAAAATATAAGCTTGTTTTAAGTTTTGAAAATTTGTTTATACAGTATTCGGCTCCCATCATGGTTCTTCACACTTTTTTGTGTTTGTTTTTTGAATTTTCCACACCTCCTCTCCTAAACCTTCTTCCTACTCAGTCCTCATTTAACCTCACTTTCTCCTTTATTTCATGCTCTACTTTAGTATCATGGGTGTTATTTTAAAGTGGCACTGAATCTGAAAATGAGTGTTATGAATATTATAAAGAACTGAATCCAGAATATAGGGGGATAAAGAGAACTATTTTAAGACTCTTGGAAAGTAAAAACAGAACTGAATGAAATATCAGTTTCATCTATAATAAATAATGTGAGAAGAAGCATCAGAATTCAGCCCTACTCAGAGGCAACACTCCCATTGTGTTTCACCATTTTGTTAACAGGGTCAAGCTAGATTCAGATTCTCAGGATCAGGGTCCTGGTCCTACTCTGCCCTTCCAAATGTGACCTTACTTCTCTGTTAAACTTGTAAAAGAATGTAAAACTTGCAGTTGTCTTCATCCAGGTGCATATGGTGGAAAAAAAAAAAATATCCAATGTCTGACATGCCCTCATTAACTGCCAGCCCCTGACCTGTTACTTGTTTCCTTATCACCTGGAGTTCTTGACCAAATGTTTAAGAGGATGAGTTAAGAGTCTTAAATCCAAAAAGAGTGTCTAGAGGGTGAATTAAAGATCTTGAAACCAGGTGTCCTGGAAGAAGTCAGGACTTAAACTCCGGTACTTAACCATAATGAAAAAAAAAAAAAATTGATTGAGTGACACTGCACCTCAACCAAGCCCCGTTTTGCAGTTGTGCCTCTTAAAATATTCAATGCAGCACCCCTTCAGGGATTTGTTTCAGATCCTGCACTGGCTGTCTTCCTGAGTGCTTAGGAAATCAAGCTTTTGTTTTAAAGCTTCTGTCTTTGAACTGAGATTTCTCAGCTTCCTTCCTGAACCCAGCAATAATGATTTTACTTTGTGTTCCATTATGTTGCAATGAGGACAATCAGCAAGACATGAGATATTAATAGGAAAAATAAAAGAACATAAATATACAAAACTACTAGATTAAATTATCTCTGCATAATGTACATGGAATTATCTTTAAATATTCCACTGAGTTAAAGTGTGCATTAAAATACAATTTAAATGAGAAGGATTTTGGTTTAAATCTACATTCACTTAAATATCATCTATCTAGTTGGTTCACATTATGGAATTTTAAATCAAAATTCAAAAATTTCAGAAATTATGTATTAGCAATTTGCATTAACATTCTAGTGAAATTTTAGTTACTATCTTCATGCACCATATTATATGATCACATTTCAGCATCAATTTTTGAAGAACAGAAAGGTTCTTTGAAGTCTTGGAACACTAAATTTTTAAAAAATAAAATATTTTTTTCATAATTCTCATGTTAGCATTTGACTACATCTAAGTAAATTCCATTAATAAACTACATATTGCTTGAGTCATCATAGCTCTATTTAAAAATAGCCAAAAACAAAACAAACAAACAAACAAAAAATCCATACATTTTCACAAACTCCTCCAAGACTATGCTAGCTGGTCAGCAAGGAGAAAGCTTCATTTCTTCAAAATATCCAAAAAAGTGTGGTGTTTTCATCAATTGGGTCTTACCATCTAGTTATGATGGGAAATGAACATGTTAATACCCTGTGCTGCTTTAGAACCACTTGTTCCTTGTGTGTTAATGTTTCCACGGATATTGAAACATCGAATCATGAAGAAAGCTCCTTCAACAGGAAGATAAACATCTCAAAATAGTTTCAGGAAGTACCTGAAACTGACCAGATTTATCAGTCTCCCCTTTCCATAAGAAAAAAAAACAAACTAAAAAACAAACAAAAAAACAAACAAAAAACAAAAAGCAAACAAACAAACAAAAAAAACCAAAAACAAAAAGCCTGAGAGACTAATGGTTCAAGCTGCAAAGAAAACCCTCAGCCAAGCTACCTCTACTGCCGACTCTGAGTCACTTGGAATGAGTGTTATTCATCCTGTTCTGTCGGTCAATTGTCCAATGTGCTGATTGCTCCCAGTTTTTGTTTGCTGTCATTCAGTTGGGTGGGAACTGAACTGAATGAAACTGAATCATTTCTGCTCATCTAACCTTAGCATTTGAATATATATCAGTAAGTTCCTGATAACCCATATAACTCATGGTTTGCAAACCTGGGCATAGGTGGTATCCACATTTAGAAGTCCCTGTCTGGTGTGAGTATACCTGTGTAGCATCTCATCAGGAATAGTTTCACAGAAGTCTTCTCTACACAATAACATGAAAGGAGATATCTCCCATCAGGCATTGTGATTTTCAATTACTAACTCTGTCTAATGAAGACACATTCTCCACTAAATAATAATATTTTCATTTAAAAAAGTCTCTTAATTATATTTTAATATTACCTTCCAATCCAGTGTGTGTCCACAAGGTGTTTCCATGAATTGTTAGCTATATTTAAGCTACTTCATATTCGCTTCTCTCCTTTTTGTTTCCCATCCCCTATGTAAGCTTTTAACACCAAGCACAGGTTTCTCATACTTTAATCTTTCTTGCATCCTATAATTTCCTTCCTCCTAAGAAAGCTTTGCTCTCTCAACAATGTAAACATATATATGTAAAAATTTCAACATTCTGGTCCATGTGTGAGAAAGACAAAGTTCTGGTGTCTGAACCTGGGTTGTCTCACTGGGTATTCTTCACAATTCCATTCCATTTTAAACAGAACTTTTGTCACTGTAATTTTATTTACAAGTGCCTTTTTTGTTTTGTGTATATAACACATACCTTATACAGTGTTGATGGACATTTTCTAGAGACTTTGGATTCTGTTGTTGTGGAGGAGCTAGTATATCTGTGGTAGTGTAGAGAGTCCTGTAGGTACCTTGCCAGGAGCAATAGCTGGCTCCTGCACTTGGCATACTTTCATTTTCATTAAATTCTGATTTTGAATTCCCAGTGCCCAATTGTACCAACAGTGGTACAACCACGTCATCAACCACATACAGTTGTCAAAATTTGCTATCAATTGTTTCTGTTTCTACCTGTTACTGGACTGGAGTGAGATGGAATTTCAAAGTAGTTTTAATTATTATTTGCCTAATAGCTAATTATATTGAACATTTGTCACTTTGTTTACTAGGTTTATAGTTCTTTTGTTTTTATTTGTTGTTGCTTATTGTTCAGTGCTATAGACAACCATTTGTACCACTGGGGTATTTGTTTTCCTAATTTTTTTTTTTTGAAAAATTTAGTTTCTTTCCTATGAACCATCATTTTCATCATTTGTTGGATGTATAGCTAACAGAAATTTAATTCAGATCTTTATGCTATCCCATGAATTTACAGTTTCCTCTGCTGTATACAAAGATTGTAATTTATGAGATCATTATCCTGAGTAATTAGTCTAACTTTGAAAGCCTTTGGAGTCCTTTATAGAAAGTCACTAACTACATGTGTGTATTGAAGTGTTCTCCATACTATATTCTTTGAGCTTTAGGGTTTTAGGTCTTAAACTACGTTCCTTGAGACATTTGGCTTTGATTTTTGTGCAAAGAGAGGAGGATATTTTTCATTCCATCTATTTGTGTGTGTGTGTGTGTGTGTGTGTGTGTGTGTGTGTGAGAGAGAGAGAGAGAGAGAGAGAGAGAGAGAGTAACGTCTTCCTTTTATTTCTATGTCCCTGTAATATAACTTTAAATCAGTTATGTTGATAACTTCCACAGTATTCTTTGTGCTCAAGATTGCTTTTGCTGTCTGGGGACTTTGGTGTTCCTGTATGAATTTTAAAAGTTTGTTTCCGATTTCTGAGAAGAATGTCAGTTGAATTTTTATAGGTGTTGCATTGCAATTGTATATTGCTGTGCTAGAACGTCCATTTCACAATATTGATCTGACCCATTAGCATAGAAAAACTTCCTATTATCCTTCTGTTTGTTGTTTCTCAGTGCTTTAAAGTTTTCAATGAAAAGATATTTTATGTCCTTGGTTAGATTTATACCAAGATATTTATGCAACTCTTTGTGTTGTTTGAGGTTATTGTGAATAGAATTGTTTGACAAATATTTTTCTTGGTGTGTTTGTCTGTGCTATACAGGGATTTTACTATTGTTTTCATGAATGTGTGTGTGTGTGTGAGTGTGTGTGTGTGTGTGTGTGTGTGTGTTCATGTTATTTGCATATGTCTGTAATGATTTCACATCCTGCCATTTTGTTGAAAGAAGTTGCTTTTATTTTTCCCTTTTCTTATTCCTCTGGTCAAGAGATGAGCACAGTATTGAATGGAAGTATACAAAATAGATACACTTACCTGTACCATATTTTACATGAATTACTTTGAAATTTCCCTGATTTAATATGATATGGAACACAGGTTTATTATACAAAAGCTGTACTACGCTGACATATATTATTTCATGCTTCATCAGAAATTTTAACATGAAGATCTGAGATCCTGTCATGATTTTTCTGTCTCTAGTGATATTACTTCACGATTGCTGTCCTTGAGTTTACTTAAGAAATTAATAAAATAATAATTATTTTATATATACTTGTATTAGTCAGGGTTTTCTAGAATCAAAGAATTTATGGATAGTCTCTATATAGTAAAGGAATTTATTGATGACTTACAGTCTGCAGTCCAATTCCCAACAATGGTTCAGTAGTAGCTGTGAATGGAAGTCTAAGGATCTAGCAGTTGCTCAGTCCCACATGGCAAGAAGGCGAAAGAGCGAGAGCCAGACTCCCTTCTTCCAATGTCCTTATATGGTCTCTAGCAGAAGGTGTAGCCCAGATTAAAGGTGTGTGTCATCACACCTTTAATCCCAGATGACCTTGAACTTGGAGATCTCCCTGTTTTATTCTTCTGGAATCAATAGCCACTGTGTCTCAAGATCTTCATACCAAGATCCAGATCAGAAACTTCTATCTCCCAGCCTCCAGATTGGGGTCATTGGTGACCCTTCCAATTCTGGGTTGTAGTTCATTACAAATATAGTCAAGTTGACAACCAGAAACAGCCACTGCAATACTTAAACATTTCTCTTCAATTAAGAATTCTTGATTGTGAAAAATTATATATATATATATATATATATATATATATATATATATATATATAATTTGGGAAT
>NC_034593.1:63538527-63561108 GCF_900095145.1 Mus pahari
TATATATATATATATATATATATATATATATACACACACATATATATGTGTGTGTGTGTGTATGATATATATATGTGTATATATATATGATATATATTTATGAAAAGATTTGATGTCCATTTAGTGTATACCCAGTGAATTGCTAAGTCAAATGACAGTTTCAATATATATTTTTAACTAGCCACAGAATATTTTCCATAGTGTCTACACTAATGTACCAATCAACTCAAAAATCCATTTCCCTAACAACCTTAAAAATGGGATAATCTCTTTCGGTGGGACAACAATTATTCATGTAAATGGAAAATAACACCTCACACAGATTCAACTGGAATTCTGCTTAGGATCAGTGTTATCAGCAACTATTTGAAAACATTTACTGTTATTTCTTTTCTTCGTACAAAGTACTGATCAGATATAAATGTTTTTTCCTCATATTTTTTTTCCAGTGACTGAGATTTAAGATGTTTTGAAATATTGAATCTTAAGTCCATCGGGTATATGAGTTGCAGTTTTGGCAGGACATAAGTTATTTTGTCTGTGCAGATATTCATTTCATGAAGTCACATTTATTTATTTGACATATTACTATTTGTAGTTTGGGCACAAAACCCCAAAGAGCAATACTGAACCCAATGTCAGTAGGATCTTCCTTTTCATAATTTTAAATGTATTTTATAGTGTTTTTAAGTTTTTTTTTTCACTTTTGCTTGATTTTCTTCCCAATATAAAGAAATCTAATCATAGTGTAGTCATGTCAAAGTCTTGTCTCGTTGCACAAATTTTAGGAGAACCTGTCCCCCAAATGCCCTCTTTATGGCCACTGTTAGCATTTGAAGGCTACAAATGCACTTATTTCTGAGTCAATGTATTATTTTTATTCTGTCTTAGTTATTTCAGACAAATAATTAACAGATGTGTCATAAGAAATAATTTAAATTTGGTGTATGTTCACACTTAGTACTTGACTGCTTTTCTATTTTTTTATGAGCATCACCTTCCCGCCCAGAGTCTACATTAATTTGTTTTGTATTGGCCATCTTCTGTTTGGAATAGGGCCTGCTCTTAAGAGTGGTTTGTATTGCCAGTGAAATCTGTTGAGTAAACTTCAAAAGATACATTTGCTTTGCAACATTCAGACACTTAATTGGTTCTTATAGCTGTCCAGTACTCTTAAACTTTATCTATGACCTCCATTTATTTCTTACACTCTTTCTAGCCTGGTGATTTCTTTGTGTTTGTGTTTAAAGAAGAGATTTATATATGTGAATATACAAGTTTTTGTGCCCTTGTCAAAAATTTAGAGGTGAGATAGGGGCATTGAGTACACCTTTGTGTCTCATGACATTACTTCCTTAAGACAGTCTCTCTTGTTGAAATAGAAGATCGCATTTTTATTCCTAGGCTGTCTAATCATAAAGCTCTCTGAATCTTTGTACCTTTGTCACAGTGCTGGTGATATAGAGAAATGCCCATACTTGATCTTTTAAAAATGATAATGAACATTTGAAGGCAGATCATCATACTTGCACAGAAAATATCATTATTTACTGAACCACCAAGTCACCATCACAAGACCCTGAAGATTTTTTTTATCACATAATTCACAGAAAGTCATTTGAGAATAGATGTTCACATAAAAATATTTCATAAAGCTGAAAACATATTCCAAACACAAAAATAAAAAAAAATCATAGTATTGAATTAAGCCCTTCTTCAGAGTCTCTACCCAAAATATTTTTGCAATTACAGTTGAATGTTAACAAAACCAAAGCAAACTGTAATTTTCTCAACTCTATCACTTTTCAGAGTTAAATTTTGAACATCATTAACTAATCAACACCATAATTTTACACTGAATTTTATTACTTTTGATTTTACTACTAATATTGTTGTATTGCGAACTCCTTACATCTCCTTAGATATTTGCAATGCCCTCCTGATTGATTACATTTTTTTAATATTCATTTTACCGCAGTCTCTTTTTTTAAGTGTAAAAGATGGGTTTATAGGAAATGCATCCAAGACCATAGCTGTAGTGCTGAAATATCTACTAGTTTACCCTTGATATTTAGGAACAAAATAGTTTCATTAAAAGCTCACATTGTATGATATTATCCACAAATGAAATTACAATTGTGGCACAAAGGAATCCTGTTGTATCTGAGGTAGATTTTGATTCAGTTATAATTATACACATCTAAAATATGTACTTATATTATATATCCACTTATCAATAATAAATTTCAGACTTCATATTAAATATAATTCATTACTAAAACTAAGTTTAATATTAAAGTAGTATTTCTTAATTTAGCTGATGTAATAATCAAATAATATTATAAATGAGCATTTTATTACTGGAAAGTACTCCCTTGCACAATTAAATATAATGAAAATTATTAAGCTGAAACAGAAGAAGAGGAGAGGGTCATTTATAGAAAGACATTAATAATTATGCCTGTAGCAGTCTCAAATCCTAAACAAGAACTTCTAGAAATGTACCAAGAGTGAATGCTGGTGATCATCTTGGGGATTTCTGAGCATGTTCCCTGGGACAGATAAATAATTGAAATCCCTGTAATGAGAGAGACAGAAATTGCAAGTGAAACTAACAGCTTATTTCCTTTAGAGGGAGGGACCCTTCTGCTGGGAGTCCATTAAGGAGACTCTGTGCTGCTCATTGTTCAGGTTCCCTAAGTCATCTCCTTTTCCCAATTGGTCCTGTGCCATGTTTCTTTCCCTTCCTAATTTTTATCTTTACAATGACCTCTAAGAAGAAGTGCCTGTTTCATGGAGCTCACTTTTGCTTTGTCATCTGTCTGCATCTCAAATCTCATTCAATGTAATTTGTAATCTATTGGGTCAGAATTAAATTTGAGAAGACATTCTCTTATTTTGATGGTTCTCAGAAATGGGAGGATTTTATCTTTGTTTCTTTGTTTCTTTAGCTATCACTGAAGCAACATTGTGCTAAGGCTAGATTTTAAATAAAGAATAATTTTTGAATCATTAATAAAATCAAAATTTATAAGAAAGACTTCATCCAGCAGAGGGAGAGACAGCTGGGTTCATAATAATGCACCAACTTCAATAGCAGTATGAATCTATGAATAAAAATGTCAATGACTTTGTTAGACACCTCCAAAACCAGTCCTTCTAAGGTCCTTACCACTGAGCCCTGCACCACTATAGATGAAGCCCCATACTGGAATCTCTAGAAGACATTTACATCACAAACCATAACAGCAAACTTGAAGAGAGTCACTCTGGTATAGGACTTAGTGAATATTTCAGAGTCCGTTAACTAGATCTCTGCTTCACAATTAAGGCTGCCACCCTCAGTTTGTTCATGTGTTTATGGATTATATAGAGTCTAGAGCCAGAGTCAAAATAATCACGTTCCTATTTTTCAAGTGTGCAGATTGAACATGTTAAATCTGATGCTGAGAAATAAAGATGCAAATCTTACAAACTATTCAGTATTTTCAGTAAGCACACCAAGCACATTTATTAGCAGATGTATGTGGCTGCAAGCTTACACCTGGCATTTGATAAGTTAGAATGCCATGTATAACAACTCACCAGACAGATGAATGCACGTTATCACATCCATCTCAGAAAATGGTTTTAAGAGTCAAGAGACAAGGCTATGAGCATACTTCTCAGAAAAAATTATGTACATATTTTCTCTTGTACTAACTTGTACTTACCTTGAAATAGTAATTTTTAACTAGACATATTTCTCCTGATTAATTACTTAGTTCATGTAGTTTGCATTTGAATACTGTTATCATATGCCTCATGATGGGTTGGTTTTACTACGTTTTAAAGTAAAGTGAGCCACAAATGATCCAATCTATAAAATTATGAAGTAGAACAGAGGAATATATATATATATATATATATATATATATATATATATATATATATATATCTGCATTTGTTGTATATCATTGAAATCTTTGTTTGCCTGGATGGATGTAATTCTGCTGTCTTATTTCTAAAAATGTAGCTTTTGATGTTTCATGGTAGGCTTCTGTTAGATATGTGATCATACCATCAAGGCTAATAAGATGAGGTAAGTTTTATAACATTGACTTTAGGTATTAGGTTTTGAAATCAATTCTTTTCAAAATGTGACTGCTTAAGTACGAAATTTCACTACTTAAGCATTGTATTAAGAAAATTTGCTAACTTACATGGAACTCCAGTTTAAATATACAGATCTAAAATTTCCAAACTAAGTGTCCATATCAAAAACCAAACAATTACATTGTCTTTTTGGAACTTGATTATCTTATTGATTATTTCTAACTCTATCACTTTATCTGAATTTATCATAATTTTGTGTTTCATAGCAGCTGAAGAAGATTCCATTGTATATAAATGACGCATTTTCATTACAATTTCATTAAGTGGTAGACATCTAAGCTGTTTCTATCTCACTGCCCTATATCCGCACAGGTGGTGTCAACAGAGAAGAGAGTTGGACATATAGTTGTAGGGAGATAGTGATGTAAATAAAGGAGAGGGCATGGGACAAGGACTGGGTCAAAACACATTATAATCATGTTTGAACTTATCTAAGCATAAAAACAAACAAACAAACAAACAAAAAAACCTTATGAAAAGTTGTGACTGGAAAGACAGCTCTGCAGATAAGAGAACTTGCTGTTACCCAAAAGAAGCAAGGATTGGTTTCCAGTACCACATGGCACCTCACAGACATTGTTCTTACAGTAGAATTACAACTCCAGTTCAACTGACTATAACACCATCTTGTCTACTCTTGACACAAAACATGTTTGTGGTTCACAAACATATACTCAGATAAAACAACTGCACACATAAAATACAGTAAGTATCAAAGTAATATTTCTGTAAGGATCTGCTTCTGATTTCTGTAATGTTATCACAACAAATGAAAGAAATTTCCAACAAAAGCCACTTGATAGATTTCTAATGAATTAATCTATAAAATGAAATATGAATATGTAGTGACATACTAATATAAAAATTTTTATCATTATTATCACTTTATGTTTGAGACAAAGGAACTCATTTAGAAGGTGAGTCAACTTATACAATACTGTTATTAATGTTCTATAATATATTTAGACCAAAAATCATATAGTTCCTTGAGTAATAATTTTTAAAAGTAGAAAACTTTATTTACCAGTTGCATGGTAAGTTTTTTTTTCCTTTGTTAGATATTTTCTTTATTTACATTTCAAATGTTATCCTCTTTCCTGGTTCCCCTCTGAAAACCCCCTATCCTCTCCCCTTTCCTCCTGTTCACCAATCCACCCTCTCCTGCCTCATGGCCCTGGCATTCCTCTACATTAGGGCATTCAGCCTTCACAGGACCAAGGGTCGTCCTCTTCTGCATAAGCAGCTGGAGCCATGGGTCCCTCCCTCCATGTGTACTTTTTGGTGGGTGGTTTAGTTGCTGGGAACTCTGGGGGTACTGGTTGTTTCATATTGTTGTTCCTCCTGTGGGGTTGGAAATGCATTCAGCTCCTTAGAACCTTTCTCTAGCTCCTCCATTGGGGACCCTGTTCTCAGTCCAATGGTTGACTGAGGTTTTAATATTTGAAATTTCATTTGTTTTGTTCTAAGGTAATATTAAGCATAGTAACTCATATTAAATGTGATAATATTTAAACTCAAAGCTCTACAGAGAGATAAAACTAAACAAAATTTATTTTAGTATTGATAACTAACAATTATAATTAAAACAAGCTGAACATACATACTAGAAAATTGCTGAGTAATCAAGTTTACATGTTATTCTACATGACATTCACTATTAGTTATTATGATGTATGCAATGCTTATACCTTCCTCCTGTAAGCAATTATATAGAAAATTCAATTTTAAAAAATTTAACAAAGGATTATTAAACGATGTTTATTCAAGAATATTTTAAGAGCATACCCAGATTAACTGTAACACAGCATGATTATGATTATTTACATTTATAAATAATACACAAGTGACATTTATATTTATAAATACATACACACCTTTATTTTATCTTTTTTAAAACACTGAAAACCTTTTGTATCAAACATCTTCTGTAAAACTTAAGAATAAGATGGAAGAATATGCTTAACATCACTTATCTTGGCTGTCAATTTGGTTGAAGCAGGGATCATCTAAGCAACATGAATGTGAGTGGTCAAAGAGGGCTTGCTCTCCAAAGATTAACTGATGAAAGACTTTTCCATGGAATAACTAGCATCTTATGCTGCCCTGAAACAAGAGGGTACAGGGCCAATTGTTGCTTGCTTTTCCTTATTTGCTCCTTGCTGGTGACTGCATCTAAGCTGTTGCTGCTACTACTATGTCTTTTCTGTACTGGCAGAAGAAAGAAGATTCTTCATATTTTCAGTATGAATTGCAGACTGCCTTCTGTATTTCTAGTCTTCAGTGCCAAATTGAAGTTGTTGAGGTATCTAGCCACTTAGATATTAATCATGCACAAGTTTAAATATATAGTAAATTGAGTAAATAGATATATGAAAGCATGTAGTTCAATTGTCCTTTTGAAATCAGTAATAATACATTGATCAGAAACAGTATTTGGTGTTCATTATATTAGAACACAATTACTGCCTCTATGAGCTTTTACTTTTTAAATTTTCTACTAAACAATACAGCCCACTGTCAACATATTCCAAATTTCTCTTCACAGCATTTATTTTTCCAAGATCATCTGGGCTGACATGCAGTACACCCACCCACCATCTGACATGTTAAATTTTCTCTGTCTTTTTCCTGAAGAAAACATCGTGTGTAATTAAAAACAATGTGTTCTTTAAAAATTAGTATATTTTGACACATTATGCTTATTTAGATTTATGATGTGAAATGATATATTACCTTAGGATTTGAATAAAACTAATGATGAACTGCTGTAGAACCATTTAAACAAAATGCATTAAATAGAGGAAAAAGGATATGATGACTTGAAGAAAATATAAGTGATAAGTTTAGAGTATTATTGGAAAATAATTCTGATGTACTTTTAAATTGAGAATCCGTTCATTGATCAAATTTATAGAAATTCTATGTACATTTGCCTGATGACCATATGAAGTATATCATAGATACTCTCAGCAGGATAATGTACCTTAAATTGTACAAACGGTATAATTAAAAAATTACATGGAAAATTTATAAATATGTGTAAAAGGAATAGCTCTATAGATAGATATGATTAGAATTGTAGAACTAACATCAATGAACCTATTCTGTAGTACATCAGCACAAAAACCCTGAAATTGAAATGCTACAACTTATTATAATATTATCATAAAATCCTCATTATTAATGAAATTAATAACATTTGGCTCAAAATCAGAGCCCTAGTACAATTTTCCAGTGAATACCAAATTCTTCTTTCCACTTGTTTGCTTACTTACTTACTTACTTACTTACTTACTTACTTACTTACATATGTATTTGTTTAAAATCCCAATTGAGGCTTCCCCTCTCCTCCCAGTATCTTCCTCACTCAGGCCCTCCCCTAATCCCTTATTCCTTTTCCCTCTGAGAATTGTGAGGCACACCCTGATTACGCTGGCACATCAAATCACTGGGCACATCCTCTCCAAATGAAGTCAAACAAAGCAGTGCAGTAAGGGGAACAAAATCAACAGGCAGGCAATAGAGTCCAATTTTGGGGGATTCTGCATGAAGACCAAGCTACACATCTGCTACATATGTGCAGCAGAGTCTAAGTTTAGCCCAGGTATGATGTTTGATTAGTGGGTCAGTCTCTGGGAGCTCTCAAGGGTCCAGCTTAGTTAATTTTGTAAGTATTCAAGTAGAGTGCCTCTTGCCTCTAGGTCTCTTAGTTCTTCCCCTAACTCTTCCACAAAGTTCCCTGAGCTCCATCTAATGTTTAGTTGTGGGTCTCTGCATCTGTTTCTGTCACCAGCTGGGTGAAACCTCTCAGAGAACAGTTGTGCTAATTTCCTCTCTACAACCATAGCAGAGTATCACTGAGAGTGAGAGGGATTGGTTCTTGCCCATTGGATGGGTCTCAATTTGGGCTAGTCATGTCTTGGCCATTCCCTTGGTCTCTGCTCATTCTTTGTCCCTACACTTCCTATAGCTAGGGCAAATTTGGAGTTGAAGGTTCTGTGAGTGGTTTGATGTTCCCCTCTCTCTACTGGAGGGCTTGCATGGCTATAAGAAGTGGCTACTTCAGTCTCCTTATCCTCTGTGCAATGAGTTTCAGATGAGTCAACTCCATAGATTCCTGGGATCCTCTCCTATGCCAAGTCTCCAGCTTTTTTCAGAAATGCTACCCCAACAATTTCTCTTTTCTCTTTCAGCCCGTTCTCTCTTGGCTCTTGCTAAACTTGCTCACCATCCTAACCACTCCCATTCCCTTCCTCCTTGTTTGTTCCCTCCAAACATCTATTTTATTTCTCTTTATGATTGAGATTCAGTCATCCTCCCTTGAGCTCTCTCTATTACTTAGCTTCTTTGGGTCAGTGTATTGCAGCACGTTTAACATGTACTTTATGCTAATAGCCACCTACAAGTGAAAATATATCATGCATGTGTTTCTGAGCCTGAATTGCTTCACTTAGGATAATATTTTCTTGCCTGCAAATTGAATGATCTCTTTGTTTTTACAAGCAGAGTAGTATTCCATTTTGTAAGTGTACCATTTTTTTTTTAATGTATTCATTGTTTGAGGGACATGTAGGTTGTTTTTAATTTCTGGATATTACAAATAAAGCTGCTATGAACATCATGGAGCACGTGTCCTTGTGATATGGTGGTTCATCTTTTGGGTAAATGCTAAGGAGCAGTATAGCTACATCTTGAGATAGAACTGTTGCCAATTTTCTGGGAAAACACCAAGTTTATTTCCAGAGAGGTTACACAAGTTTGTGCTCCCACTGGCAATGGAGCAGTCTACATATCCTTGCCAGCATATGCTGTCGTTGGAGTTTTTGATCTTGGCAATTCTGATGGATCAAATCTCAGCGCTGTTTTGCTTTGCTTTTCCCCGATGACTAAGGATGTTTAACATTTCTTTAAGTGTTTCTCAGCCAATGCACCAGAACTCTTAGGTATAAGTGCAAGGAACTGGATTTGAGGCTGACACAATTCAGCAGAGCAGGTTACTGTGTAGCCACACCTTTGAAAAGATACTTCCATTAACTCTAAAACAGAAGGTGAACTCCATGATTCCTCAGGGAAACAAAATATCCCAAAATTATATTGATGTATTGATTCTGAATAATATACCTGAAGTTATACAGTTTTTGAAATATGTATTTCAAGGTATTTATCCCATTTAAGAATTTGTATTTTGTTGTGAGTCTTTTATCACTATCTGTACTCAAAATGATAATTATGAATCAAAACCTATGAGAACTGAAATGATTACTGAATGATGAGAAATGATTTTTGCACCTATTGATTCTGCTGTATTTTCAATTCAATATTATGCAATTACACGAACAAGTTTTAATTGATAATAAAAACAAACAATTGATAGTTTTAATAAAAATATATGTTATGATGTATTGTTGGTTTTCTCTTAAGGCATTTGGGACCATTTTTGCAGTGTTGACAGAATACTGTCAGTAAATGAATGGTTCTACCCATGCTGAAAATAGAGAATACTGGACCATTTCCAAGATGGTAAGACAGCATAAGAAACATCTTTTTAATTATTTTGTAAGTACTTCTTATTACAACATAAATGCTGTTTACAAAATTAAAAACATAAATTTTACAAAGTTTCTGGAAAATAGTATTTATTTTTATACAGAAAGCATCATAATCCTCATTATTTGAAGAAAACTAAGTACAATGAGTACATACCAACACTAAGCCCATTTCCCAAGAGTTAGTTCCAATTCCATTATATTTGTAACTTTTTGTTATAATGTATTAACCCTCACATTGAGTATTGTCTATGAATTTATTTTGATTCATGTAGCATGTGTTGATCATGATGTGAAGTGTCATGTTTTTTCCAAAGTTCACTCTAATAATTTTTGCAATATGTCTGTAAGAAAGAGCCAGTCACTGGGCAGTGGTGTTGCATGCCTTTAATCCCAGCACTTGGGAGGCACAGGATGGTGGATCTCTGAGTTCAAGGACAGCCTAGTAAGTTCCAGGACAGCCAGGTCTACACAGAGAAACCCTGTCTCAAACAAAAGGAAACAAAACAAAAAGAAAAGAAAAGTAAAGAAAAGAAAAGGAAAAAAAGAAAGAGCCAATCACTTCAGTAAGTAAGTACATACTGTGTGCAGTAGTATGTAGATCTACATGGATTATTTCAGTTTATAATTTCAAACAAGCCATTTTGAAGATGTGATTCTAAGATATAGATCTGATAAACCATTATGCAGGAAGCCTCTGTGATGATAAATATGATTTGAAGATATGGACAAATATTTGAATAGATTTTAAGTGAATGTGAATATGAGTAGAATATGAATGAACAATAGAGAAAATTGGGCAGTGCCCTCTTAGATACCACAGGTCTTAAAAGCAAGGAGTTTTCTATACTGGAGGTCATCTTTGTTGTCTTATGGGTTTTAGCACTCTCAGCATTTGGACCCAAAGTGAGGAATCATGTGTGTAGAAATCATTGAGGACCCCACCTCCTACTGTCCCACCTTTCAAATATGGGCTATATTTGTTGACTCACCTTTTCATACTTTTGTGATTTGTGTGATTTTTTCATATTTAATGATGAAGAAACTTCACTTTGCTTATCACTAAGATAAGATAAGTAAGGAATATAGCTACTGTAGAGGAGCTGGTATGAAGAGACGTGGTGTTCACAAATAAGCATGAATAAGGACATGAAGTGGATTTAAACTTTAGGACAGTCTGCATAAAGGGGGATCTAGAATGAAAATGGCAATCTACTTGAGCAGAAAGTTGATCCAGAACTGATTAGAAATCAATTCAAATTGTAATGGAAAGCAATCCAAGGATACGTGATACAATATTGGCATTGCTGGAGTAAAAGTTTGAAAAGATTTACAACTAGCTGTATAACTGACATTAAGGCTCGATCCCTACAAAGTCAGACTGAAAATAGACACTGCTAGAAACTGCTAGATCCACATTGGTGACCAGTTTGGAAAATAAGCTGGTGCAATGACGCTAAATGTTGAAGGGTAAACAACTACTATCTGATAAATTTTAATGACACCTCCATGAGATGGAACCCATCACTCCTGTGTGGCCAAGAATCTGAGGTTAGATAGGACACAGGCATTGTTGAAAACCAAATACTATTTGTTCACTAATTACGGGGGGAGGGGGTAGAGAAGACCTGAAGTCGAGCAGAATGAATGGAAATAGGTAATTTTGGAAGATGAGAGGTGGGGAGACCCTCTAGAATGTACCAGAAACCTAGGAGGTAAGAGACTTTCATGACTCAAAGTGAGGTATCTTAGATGAAATGCCCAACATTGGGGAGAGGGAACTTGTAGAGTCCACCTCCAGTAGAAAGACAGGGCATTATGTGGAGAGATGGAGTTGCCATCCTATAGTCAAAAACATTGAACCAGAATTGTTCCTGTCTGAAGGAACTTTAGGGACAAAGATGGAGAGCAGACTGAGAGAAAGGAGATCCAGTGACCAGCCCCAAATGGGATTCATCTCAAGGGGAAGCTCCAAGGCATGAAACTATTACTGATGCCATAGTGTGCTTATACACAAGAGACTAGCATGGCTGGCCTCTGAACAGCTCAAGCAGCTGACTGGCACAGATGCAGATACTTACACCCAACCAATGGATTGAAATCAGAGACCCCTGTGGTTGAATTATGTAAAGTCTAGAAGAAGCTGAGAAGGAGGGTGACCCCATAGGGAGACTAGCAGTCTCAACTATGGACTAGTGGACCTCTCAGATCTCTCAGATGAGCTTGTCTGTGGCCTCTGACACACAAATAGAAGATGACTTCCTGGGCTGGCCTGAGTAAGAGAAGATTTGAGGAAACTTGGAGAGACTTGAGGCCCCAGGGAGTGCGGAAGCCTGATGGGGGAAAGAAAGATTACATTCTCTTTGAAATAAGAGAGGAGTGATGGGATGAGGAAATGTGTGAGGGCAGACCTGGAGGTGGGTAATGAATGACTTGTGAAAGAAAGAAAGAAAGAAAGAAAAGAAAGAAAGAAAGAAAGAAAGAAAGAAAGAAAGAAAGAAAGAAAGAAAGAAAGAAAGAAAGAAAGAAAAAGAAAAGAAAGCATTTTTAACAAATGGTGCTGGTTCAACTGGGGGTCTGCCTGTAGAAGAAAGGAAGTTTTCAAGTTTTAATTGGTGTTCATGATGCATCTGATTCTTCAGAAAGCACATGGGCCATACTTTGTAATTTAGCCTTCAGAATGCCATGTACTGAATATTCTGCTATGGCCAATCAGAACTATAGACTTTTCTGTTTCAGGTGGTGGGCAGGTAGTGAAAATGATCCTTGAGAAATGGCACTAGTTTTCAAAAGACATTCATAATTAAAAAAAATAATAACAGTCCCGAAAATTAGAAAACTTTCAATTTGTAGGATCTGTGTCTAAAATGTAAAAAAAAAAAAAAAAAAAAAAAAAAAGTGAATTATCTTTGTAAATCATGAAAAATGATGTTTTTACATGAGCTAAACTTGGTACAGGAAGAAATGTGACAAGTCCCTTTTCAACATTTCTGGTTAGGCTACAGCAGTCTAAAATACAATGCATGAGAGTCAGAAGAAAGAAACATTGTTTTGAAAGGGAGGAAATGTGTGACCTGTCACAGGTGGGCTGTTTTATTAAAATTCTTTCCAACTGCATAAGCCATCAACGTGATACTGGACGTTTTGAACCTTGGGGAACTATTATTTGAGTTAAATTTTCTAGACAAAGCAGGTATTTGTTTTTAAATAAAACGTACTAAAGATTGCTATACCAAGAATTCATTTTCGTCTCTGCAGGTAGACACAACTCATTTAGGAAAAATCAGCTTCAACCTTAAGGTAAACTAATAGTGAGGTATGTGCAAACCCTAGTCCCAATTGATCTGAGGCTTGTTGATAGTTTATGAAGAATTAAAATTGATCCTGTGAAATATTTTATAATTGCAGGCAAGAGAAAGTATAGGCAGCTTCTCACATTGGCCAGAGTGGGGAAGAATAACACATAAAGCCTCACTATAGGAAAACTGATAATTCACTGATCTTCAGTTCCAAGGATGAAATGGGGAGAAATAAAGCCAGACAACTCAAATCATGTTCTTCAAATCGCAAAGAAAGTAATTTCTGATACAATGCCCTTATTTGGGTTATAATTTATTTCAAAATATCAGTCCTGTATCAAAAATGAAGGGTATAAACAGTAATTCAACAATATTTTTTTCCTTTTTTAAAATCTTATTCTTAATTTAGTAAGTCTTAAAGGATGTATATTCTAGGAACAATCTTAAAAAATACACTTTGATATTTTTTTGTATACAACATGTTGCAATCCACATAAGATATGCATTATATGGTATGATCCAAACATTGGATCCAATATCCAACAGTTAGGTTTATAAAATTATGATGAAGTCTGTGGAAAATAAATCCAGGCTTAGCAATACTAGTGATCTTGTTGCACAGAAAATCTCTGGCCAGGAGCAAACCATACCAGGAAATTAGTTTTCCCTAATTACCTTTGTAGCCACAGTCAACGAGTCATTTTTTCACTTAATGGTCAATTATATAACAGTTATTCAACTTTCTTAGCTTCCTCCATAACTAGCAACTTCACATATTTTGTGTCTAGTGAGTCATGAGGAAACGGAGTTATTAGTTTTGAGTGCCTATAAACCCAAAAGGTCCTTGTTCATTTCAATGTCCAATTAAACCTGATGGGGACCTTAAAGAGACATCTTAGTTTTATACACAATGATAAAAAAAAAAAATAGCAAANTGATGGGGACCTTAAAGAGACATCTTAGTTTTATACACAATGATAAAAAAAAAAAATAGCAAATGTGTCTCTCCTCTCTCTCTCTCTCTCTCTCTCTCTCTCTCTCTCTCTCTCTCTCTCTCTTTCTCTCTTTCTCTCTCTGTCTCATTTTTTTGAGACAGGTTTTCTCTGTGTAGCTTTAGCTGATATGGAACTCACTTTGCAGACCAAGATGGCCTCCAACTCAGATATCCCCTTGCTTCACTAGTGCTATGATTAAAGGCATGCAACACCACTGCCTGGAAAAACAAGTGATTTTCTACCTGAAGGTGGCAGTCCCTGATTGATTTAAAATCTGACGAGAGTATGGTCTGTAAAAATTATGAAAAGACATAATTGACTACTTTTTGGTTTCAATATTGATTACATAGTATTCATTTCTTTCCACTCTTATCATCATGCACATCCTGTAATATTTAAATTTTTACTTCAGAACTATTTTTGTAGCTCTGTGGCCTTTCATTTACAAATATTAGTAATCATACCAATGGACTTAATATTGATAATACTCAACTTCTTAGTCTGACCTGAGAAATCTTTAACTGCACTGATCCTGACTGCAATATAAAAAAGGTATAATTCATTGATGGGCATCTCTAATATTTTCTCTGCTGGAATCAGTGTTCCTGCCTAGTGTCACACCTGCTCTCTATTTGGTTGTTTTCAGTTTGAGTCTACCTCTGCCACATTTGCTGTTGAAGTGGATTTTGGAAACTGTGAAACATTGGTTTCACTTGAGGCTTCATATATTTTTAGGTTTATAAAACATAATGGCCTTTACATTTTGCAGTAGCAATGGGCAGTCTGGCAGGTACAACTGTGCTGGCCATGGTACTGCTCCAAACTAGGCACTGGGCACCCATGCCAACCCCACACAAGTCAGAACACAGGTGCCTCTGTTCAGCTTATGTTCAAGTCTCTACATAAGGTTATAGGGTATAAAACGTCTCTCTTTTATTCTTTGTATTTTTTCACTTAACCTAATATTCACTGGTTCCATCCATATTGCTACAAATGAAAGGATAATATTAAGTTTATATCTGATTTATAGGCTACTGTATAAGTCCCATCTGTGTCATAGTCGTATCAGTCATAATAGGAAGGAGTATCCTCTGGGGCAAAGACTCGGGGAATTATTGCTAAGTTACACACCCACCCACA
Source organism: Mus pahari (assembly GCF_900095145.1). NCBI lineage: Eukaryota > Metazoa > Chordata > Mammalia > Rodentia > Muridae > Mus > Mus pahari. The sequence continues at coordinate 63,553,663 of NC_034593.1, forward strand.
CATTCACATATTCATAAAACACAAATACACACACACATGTACAATCCCTCCCTAGATATTATGTTCATCCTTTGATCCATTGACAGGCACCTGAATAAATCATGTCTGTTATGAGTTGTCAACACTATAATGGTAGTCTTGGCTTTGTGCATTTAGTAGTAATATACTAATATTAAAATTACTGCATTTTCTGTGTAATTACAAGGAGTTCCTAAGCATACAAATATAAGGTATGTATATATATATATATATATATATATATATATATATATAGAGAGAGAGAGAGAGAGAGAGAGAAATGATCTATTTATACATTGAATCAACACACGATTCCTTGTATGTTTTGTTAATAAAAATATTTATTGTAATGAAAATTTAAGACATGCTTCAGGAGACAGTGATTCTAAGTAGCTTGATTTTATTATTATGCATTTCATGTATATAAAAATGTCATAATAGATCCATAATCATATAATATTAAAATAAAACTTAAAATGTTAAAATTGCAAAGAAGAATGTGTTACTTGTTAATTCTTCCCTAGATCTTATAAAAATTAGGTATTTTTCTTAGGCTTCCAGAAATGTTCTTTTCTGGCATTGAAAGATGCTCTTGTTCCTTTCTGAGATATTATCTTCATCCATCTGCAGATGAAACTTCCATGGATTTGCTTTGTGCTAAGACATAGAGTTATATACATCATGAAATGAGAGAAGATTTTCTTTTACTACTATTTTAAAAACCATCTTCATCACTCCTGACATAAAAAAAACCATCTACATAACATCATAGGTATTAGATATTCTACAATAATTCATTAAAAATCGTCTCTAATCTCCAAGCCAAACTACCACACTCCATACTAAGATTTCCCAAATGCAAATCCCCGGATAGGACAATCAATTAAAACACAAGACTCTAAGAAAAACCTCTTATGCAATATATAGAAGCGTCACACAGTGTTGACCTGTTAGCTGAGGCAGGAAATAGGGAGGTGGAAGTTCCCACACAGCGCAAGGATTTCTGGGACAGACAAGCATGGGGAAGGCAGTTGCTTGAACCTGGGGAAAGGTAACTAACCACACAGGGAGACATAGAATAGAATAAACAGGACAATTGAGCTATGTGCTAGCAGTAACAAGTCAAAGCTTTTGGCATACGCTTTCATTTGAGAAGTACTATCATTGGGAAGAGAGGACCCTTGGTCTTGCAAACTTTATATGCCCCAGTACAGGGGAACACCAGGGCAAAGAAGAGGGAGTGGGTAGGGAAGTGGGGGATAGGGTATAGGGGACATTGGGGATAGCATTTAAAATGTAAATGAAGTAAAAACCTAATAAAAATTGGAAAAAAAGAAAAAAAAAGAACAAAAAAAAAAACCAAAACAAAAAAATTAGAACACATATTCTTAATAATATGCCTTTTATTTCACCCTTTGTTGGATAATAGAAAAATCTCAAGTATTATATGAAATGTGAAGGAAGGTTAGAATTGTAAAAAATGTTGTTTTTATATAATGGGTGCCTTAACCTTCAGGAATATTTCACATATAAAATATCTGAAATGAATGGGAGGGGAGGACCTTGGTCCTGTGGAGGTTTGATGCCCCAGCACAGGTGGATGTTAGAGTGGTGAGGAGGGAGTGGGTACGTGGGTAGAGGAGCACCCTCATAGAGGAAAAGCAAATGGGAAAAAGAGTGTGGGATAGGGGTAACCGGGAAGGGGAATATCATTCGAAATGTAAATGAATGAAATGATTAATAAAAAAATAAAATAAAATACTTGAATAGCAAAAGGGGCAAGTACTTTTTTATATAAATCTCTGATTTTATAAAAATAAGAAGTATGATACCTTAGAAATGGTCAATATTCTTATATGGTTAAATATTAGAAGTTGGGATATGTTAGGTCAACTAAAATATATATAACATATTTGCAAGGTTAAATAGATGCTCGGGTTTTACATCGATAACAATCAAAAGGACTACTAGTTTTGGAACCAACTAAGGGTGACTGAACAACAAATGAGATTAAATCAACACTAGTTAAGCATGAATGGTTCTAATGTTAATGAAATCCCTAAATTTACAATAGATACAGTTTATTTCCTCCAATAAAATATACATCTGACACTAGAGATAAATGTTTTGAATCTGAGTTTTTAGATAATATAAAGCAAAACAGTAATATCTGAAGTAATAAAAGTATACACTAATATTGAACCTTCATAAAAAGTGCAAATACCATAAAAATAGCTATGAACTTTTCTTAGAACTTGAACATTAGGTTTAAGAGAAATTTCCTGTGTTGTCATCAAGAGACTTCTAATATACCAGTTTATGTTTCACTATGCCAAAAATATCATTTGTGATGTGATGTGCTATGTTGAAAAAAGAGAGTTTTGGGATTTTACTAATGGAAATCTGTGATGTGTTATAAATATATTAACAGAGTGATATATAGCTTCTACTTGCTACTTCTACATCTATATGAAATACAAAAGAATTTTTCCAATATATCATGGCAATAACTAGTATCAAAGATTAGTGCTATAGAGCTTTAGGTAACTGTCTACTAGGCTTCAAGGGTTCTAGAATTCAGACAAATGAAAAGATAATGAATGGAAAGAAAGTAATTGAGACAAATGAAAGACAGTGATGTTTTATTGTAAGTCAAGAAATATCTGTCTATATATTAACATCACTTGGTTGATGTTAATATATAGTGATGTAAACAATGTATATAAGTATATAAGTAATGATGGCTTTGATTTTCCTAACACAAATACTGCCTAACATAGGTAAACTCTTTTGGATTCATTTATGCATATTTATTCTATATTTGGAAATATTCATCTAATTTCTGTGTGTTCATTTCTTTGGTTGCTGTTATTTTTCTGTTTGTAAAGAATACCAAGAAAAAAGCTTAATATTTCTCTGTAGTTTTACACTATCTCCTTTTATTGTCTTATTCCTTTTGATTTTGGGTTAAATTAAGTCTACGGGAAAATAGCTGTGTTACTATTAACATTCTCTTCTATTTGATTCAAATCATCCCTCAAAGATCCAGATATGCACCATTGAACTCTACAAGCACTGGAAACAGTTTTCGATCTTCGGGCCTGCACTGGTCTTGACTGCTGCATGTACAAACCTGGAGTTTGAAGGCAGAACTAAAGATGGGTCAAGACTGAATACAGCCAGAAGGCATGGCATCTTAACAAAGAATAAGTCACTAGTAAAACTTGCATACATCTGCTCATTGGGATATGTACTTACCGTCAGTTTTCCAAGAGCCTATGGGGGATGCTGGTTCTCGAGTACCTCCTTTTTGTGACTGAGTCTCATCAGAGATAGATTTAGCTGGAAAAATCTCTCCTGATGCCTGTAGGGGAAGATGGGAATGGAAAGAGAGCCTTTACAAAGGGTGTTGTTAGCATTAATGTTGTCCTTGCAGACCCCCCAGTAAGTAGTAATTAGCAGCTGTGCTGTTGGTTAAGAAACGTGGTTTTGTATATTTTGGTTTCTCATTTAGAGATTTTTTTAATGGATTTGTTTTTGCTGTGTCTTTGTGTTTATGTATTGCTGTAATTTTTGTTTGTATTTTTATAACTCTGTTTTGTTTTGTTTTTTTTCGCTTCTGATTTCTCAAGAGGGAGGAGAATAATGGCTTGGAGTTTTATAGAAGTGGATGTGGACAGGATGGAAGTAGGAACGGGGCAATTCTGATGAGAATATATTGTATGAAACATTTATTTTTAATAAAATTGTGTATGTGTTCAAGTGAGTCCATCTTGTTTTTGCAATAAATTTGGCAGTCTTAAAATTATCTTCCAAAATTTAGTTCAAAGGAATATTGGTTTGAGGTTTGGTTTTTTTTTTATTTATGAAGTGAACTGAATATAGGGAAGGCTGTTCATGATGTGGCTTAAAAGGACATAAGGTCAGAGGATGTCAAAGGGATTCAAAGTAGAACTTTTGGTAATTTTGCCCTACATTTATTAAAAGTCTATTGGAATAACTTATAACAAGTAATTTTGATGTTTGATTACAGTGTTTCACTGAAAAGAACAAAGATAATATGTAATTACTAGATACTTAGCTACAAACTGGTTGATATGAAAAATTAAGTTAAAATTATTATTGCTTTTAAGTGAATTCGGGTGTCCAGATTTAAAAGTATTCTCCGGGAGGAAGGCTTTGGGTACATCCCTAGCCTTAAGTAGAGTTTGGTTTAATGTACAAAGAAAAACAAATGTAGATGCCATGAACTGCTTGCTGACAGGAGCCTGGCGTATTTGTCTCATGAAAGTCTTTGCCAGTCTGACAAATACAAAGGTGGATGCTCACAGCCAACCATTGGACTTAGCACAGGGTCCCCAATGGAAGAGTTAGAGAAACGACTGAAGGAGCTGAAGGAGTTTGCAGCCCCATAAGAAGGGCAACAATATGAACCAACCCAACACCCCCTGAGTTCCCAACCACCAACCAAAGAGTGCACATTGGGGGACCCATGGCTCCAGTCACATATGCAACAGAGGATGGCGTTGTTGAACATAAAAGCAAGGAAAGGCCCTTGGTCCATTGAAGGCTTGATGTCCCAATGCAAGGGAATTCCAGGCTGAGGAAGAGGGAGTGGGGGGGGCACTCTCATAGAAGTAGGGTTAGGGGTTTGAGATAGGGGGGTTTCCTGAGGGGAAACCAGGAAAAGGGATAACTTTTGAAATTTATATAAAGGAAATTATCTAATAAATTTTTTTTCAAAAAATAATTATTTGAAGTCTTTACCAGGAAGAAGTTAGATAAAAGCTATTTGCCAATATATTCATCTGGATAATGATCACCCCACTAAATTAAATCCAGTAAGGGGAAGGTTTATTTCCCTCAGGATTATTAACAGTACAAGAAGCACAGGACTGTGAAATTTGATCAATATTCTTATAAAGGTCATTGCCACTGAACATCTGTTTACAAGTCTTAGATAATCAGTCCTAGATGGGATAGCAATAGCATGTAATTTCCTAATGATTTTCCACTGCATAGAGAGTTGACGCTTGAGGTGTTTACTGATTTGAGATACAAGTCTAGTTTCTGTCTATGAACTTTGGATAAAGCCTAGTTAATTTCTTCAGGAATGAATATTGTAAAAAGAAGGTAAAATTATGGACAGTGCTAAGTTGAAGCCAACATGTCTTTGGAATGTTCAGCTGATTTTTTTGAATATTTTGTATGTTTTGTCCTGACTTAGAATTTATTTGTGTTGCAGTTTGATACTTCTTGTAGTCCATTACTAAGTACCTAGGCTAGAAAATGTTTTAATTTCATTAAAGAGAATATCAGGAGCAACACTTGATAGGACCTTGATTATTATTACAGAAACACTGCCTGGATGACCAGGAACTAGATACTTAATAGCTCAGAGTCCTAGGGTAGAACAAAACATGACTGGTAAAATAAAATTCAAAGATGTGATTCCTAATGATATTTTGATATTCTCATAGATATATGCCTTGTCCATTCATCATCAAAGAGGCTTTCTGGCAACAAATGCAAGCAGGTGTAGAAAACCAAAGCCAAACATTATACACGGATCTAAATTAGAAGTATTGGTGATGTCTATGGAGGCCAGGAAAGGGCATTATATTTCTTGGAGATAGAGTCAGAGGCATTTGTGAGAAGTTGGTTGGGGTGCTGGATCCCAACCCAGTCCTCTGCAAGAACTAAAAGTTGTTTTAATAAAGGAACAAACTCTATAGACCCTTAGTTCACAGGAGACTGGCTAACCTAAAATTGGCACTAATTGTTTTTACTGTATATAGGGACAAAACCATATACAAAAATGGAATAAATATTACTGCTTCAGATAGAGCTCAAAAGTTGAGTGCTTGCCTAGCAATCCCAAATCCCTGGCATGGGTGTCAAGCATTGGTTTGATTACTGGTGTCATAAGGAAACAAACATAATGAAGGATGAAGTCTCCATATGGGCATGTATGAATGTTTATTGAAAATTTAACTTTTTTTTTATTTTTGAAATACTTCATATCAACATGGCAATAAATAAAGCTGCCATATAAAACAAAACAGAGGAAAAACAAACAAACAAACAAAAAAAACAAACAACAACTACAACAACAACAACCCACCCCCCCCAATTCTCTCCTGGTAACCATATACATGTGTAAAACCAAGAAAATACGTTCAGAGTCTGTCCTTTGTGCAAAGTTATCTGCTGGTCCAAAGTTACAAAACATGGCATCAAGTATCTAATTCAGTGTATTATGTTAGGCCATCAGGAGTTATAGTTTAGACTTCTGTGATATATATTACATGAATTACATAATGTTATATATTATATTAAGATAATATATTTTATATTACCTTATGTAGTGTATGAGTGATATATGATATATGATACATAAAATATGATATATAATACATGCAGAATGTCATATATGATATATGACACATGATGATACATGATATGAAATATGTGAGATGTAAAATATGATATCTGGCTATACTGATGTGTGGTTGAAGACTCACATCAGCCTCAAGCTGGAGAACATATTGATTTGGTTAATAAAATAATGAGAATCCTTTAATCTTGTTTTATATTTGGTATCTGCGATAGCTCTACTTGCACGTGAATAGGTTATACTTGTGCTAGTTTAGAGAGACTTGTGAAAATCTAATTATACATTTTTTTCCTTCAAAGAAGTTATAATATATATATATATATATATATATATATATATATATATTATTGGTACTTTACTGATTCATCTGAACCCCTATTTTTATCCATAGGTTCTTGCCCAATAATTGAAAAGCACCTTAAGGTATTAATATGAGAATATTGGTAAAGAATAAATAATTAAATTGTTAGCCAAAATATAAAATGAAATATTTGACCATTAATACAGTAATCCAAACAGAGTTGGAATCCAGTAGCCTAGAATAATAGGTATTTCAGTTAGTTGTATTACTGAGAAGAGACACCATTAACAAGGTGCCTTACAGGAAAGGAGTTATTTGAGAACTTAGAGTTTAAGCACAGAATCAATGACAGTCACAATAAGGAACATAACAGGAAAGAGGCAAGCATGGTGCTGGAGCACTAACTGAGAATATAAGCATCCTTATCCACGAGAAGGGAGAAACACAAATTGTTTATGGAGATGAGTCCCTATTTTTATGTTTCATAATTTTTAATTATTATTATTATTTTCTTTATTTACATTTCAAATGCTATCCCGAAAGTTCCCTATATTCCCCCCCCCCGCCCTGATCCCCTACCCACACACTCCCACTACTCGGCCCTGGCTTTCCCCTGTGCTGGGGCATATAAAGTTTACAAGACCAAGGGGCCTCTCATCCTAGTGATGGCCGATTATGCCATCTTCTTCTACATATGCAGCTAGAGACTCGAGCTCAGGGGGTACTGGTT
>NC_034593.1:63561598-63573485 GCF_900095145.1 Mus pahari
ACACACACACACACACACACACACACACACACACACACACACACACACAGGAAAGGTAAAATTACTTCTCTGGCAATACCATGAACTTATTTCCTATAAGTATCTGAAGACATCATAGGAAAAAAATACATAGTAGAGATATTATTTATTGGCCACCCTATTTATGAGGCTAATAACTACTGAATACACTTGGAATGTCGTACAACATAAATGACTCCAAAACAGAGGAAACCATCAATTGCGATCTGATATGGGTATAAAAATTAAGATCATGTCACTCACTCAAAAAAAGAATACATAAGTATTTGCTTATATGTATTAAATAGATTTAGCATATGTGATATATGTGTGTGTATATATATATATATATATATATATATATATATGTAGCATAAACTCTGTTTCTTTCTCTCTCACACACACAAACATGCAATCACACTAGTATCATTTATTAGAAAAATCACATTATGAAAGTTAGTATTCACTACAATTTCAGTTACCCATGTTAAGTATTTCTATTAATTATAAAATAATTATTCAATATAGAGAATTATGAATTTTATATTTTTACAATGGTACTAATTTAAAATCCTCAATATTTTAAGTAGCTTACACTTCTATTCATCACTGAACGTTTATTAGTATCTGTATTTGTATGACTCATGACCTACCTATAGACTTTAAATTTCACTTTCTCATTAAGTTAGAAAACTACGAATCTTAAGTATTTTAAGAAAAATATGGGGAATACTGTAAAAAGTGAATGGTTGATGACTTTTCCAAAGGGTTTTTTCTAAGAAATAGATGCTTGTGTTTAATAATATGCACCATATAGGTCACTGGGTAATTCATTACAATTCCTCCTTAGCTGCTTGAGGGAAGTGATGGCTAACAATGGATTGCAGAAACTTGTGTCACTGTATGTCCATTGTCCTTTAAGAAATCTATTTTGCAGCTGAACCTGTCAAAATGAATTTCAGACAAACCCTTCTTCCTTTCAACATGCGTAATTGTGACCTAATCAAATGTAAATGCTGAGTCCAAACAAACAGTCATGAAGGCATATCTTGGCTACTCTAAATGAAACTGTGTGTTTACAGAGAAAGCTAGATTTTCATTTTCATTTAATTATAGGCTCAGAAAGCCTGTAATTGCCAAAGCCTTCGTTAGAAACTGATGGGCAATTTTGTACTTAAGGATTCATTAAACATGATAATAAACTGTCATGGTTTCAATAATTAAGTCCTTGATACAAGAGATTGACATTTATGCACACACATAATAAAATCTGACAGCTAAAACACCATAGAAAGAAATTAACATTTATTATAGACCACACTAAACTAATCCATGCCTTTCAAAACTCCTTGTTTGTTTATTTGTTTGTTTGTTTGTTTGCTTTTTCTTGATAGAGGGCCTCATGGTGTGGCTCTGGCTGTCCTGGAACTAACTATGTAGATGAAGCTGGCTTTGAACACACAGAGATCTACCTACCTTTGTCTCCCAAGTGCTCAGATTAAAGTTGTGTGCCACTATACCTGACTGAAAACTATGATAAATTACAACTCCCCTAACTAATAAGTGCACAGACATCATCAGATAGACCAGATTATTACTGAAATTGTGAAAGGACTATATTCATATTTCTATAGTACTGCATAAGAGAAGAGTAAGACAAACCTAGATATAGTATAGTATTTTGTCTATCATTTTACCTATGTTAATGTGCACAGTTAATTAGAAGCACGGTATGCTTCTAATTTTATAGTACACAGGGTCTCCAGAGAACTGGCCCAGTAGTATGAATAATTATTCTACAAAAAGACCTCAAGACTAAAGATACATTTGCAACACTAGATATATGCAATTGAGATATACTGCAGGCCTTGCAATTAGGTATATTTGCACATAATAGGTTGTTTTAGTTAAGGTTTTACTGCTGTAAACAGTCACCATGGCCAAGGCAAGTCTTATAAAGGATAAGATTTCATTGGAGTTGGCTTACAGGTTCAGAGATTCAGTCCATTATCCGCAAGATGGGAGTATGGCAGAATCTAGGCATGCATGGTGTAAGAAGAGCTGAGAGTTCTACATCTTCACCTGAAAGCTACTAGCAGAATACTAGCTTCCAGGCAGCTAGAATGAGTTCTTAAAGTCCACACCCATAGTGACACACCTACTCCAAAATCGCTGCACCCTCTAATAGTTCCACTCCCTGGTCTGAACATATATAAACGATTGCATTCTACTCCCTGGCCCCCATAGGCTTGTTCAAACATGATTCTATGGGGGACATACTTTAATACCACATAAAGCAAAATAGTCCAGCTTCAGAGGTTCCCATATTCTACAGCAGTCTCAACAATGTTAAAATTCCAAAGTTCAGTCTGTTCTGAGATTTACCCAATTACTTAAGTGTAATTCCCAAAACAAGACAGGAAAACTGGGAAAACTCCAAACTCTGTACCTCTGTGTCTGATTTCAAAGAGGTCTTCAGATATCCAACTCCTTTTTCATCTTTGTTGACTACAGCAAACTTCTTTCTCCTGGGCTGGTTCCATTTCCTGTTAGTAGCTTTCCTCAGCAGATATCTCAAGATTCTAGCATCTTGAACATCTTGGGGCCTCCAAGGCAACTTGAACATTACAGCTTTATTGTTCCAGTGTCTGGGATCCACACATGATCTTCTGGGCTCCTCCAAAGGATTGGTGTCACTTCTCCAGTTCTGCCCCCTGTAGCAATCTAAGCTCAGATTGATCCACTCCTTTGTCAGTGATGTTCTTGGTGATCATCCCATGGTAGAGTCTTCTGCTGCAACTAGGCTTCACCAATAGCCTCTCATAGGCTCTCTTCATGTTTCCAAGGCTCAGCTCCTTTGTATGACCCCTTCAGCTGTGGGGTGTCAACCTCAACTGAGGTTGCCCCTTCACTAATGGTCTACCATGGTATCTCATATTGCCTAGTCTCAGCTGTTCTCATAATGCCTTCATACCCTCAAAACCTGCACTACCTGCATGACTCTTAAACATTACCAAGTACAGCTGCAACACAAGATACAACATTGGTTATCTCTGGAACACAGCCTCTTTGTGCTCTCAGAAAATACTGGAAGATTTTACCTCATTGATGCTGGTCTCTTCTTAAGCACTACTAATTTATTAGCTCCAGCTAAAGAACATCAATTGTCCTAGTAGTCACTTCTATTTTTGACTATAAAGCCAGACACAAATGGCTGAAACTGCTGAGTCCTGTTGCTTGCTGGACCTGAATCATGCCCTGCCTGTTCAAATTTATCAATGCTTGGATTATAGGTGTGTACCACCACACTGGAACTTGATTGTATTTATTTATTTTTCACCAAGAACATGCTCTGTCACAGCCTGAGCTTGAACTCGGAGATCTTTTTGGCCTTTTCTCCAGGGAATAAAAGTGTGTACCACCAGGTCTGGATCTAAACTTAGCTGGGCATGATCTTGCCCCAAAGTCCTCCTCCCTTATTCTGTTCTCTCTTAGAACATAGGGTTCAGGTCCATTCTATTTCCTGGTGCCCCTTTAATATTTAAAACACATATCTTATATTTTTCATTTCTAAACTTGTTATGCTGGTTTGAAATGCTCTTAATGAGACTTAATCTGAGAACAGTCTATGCTGGTCATTTCTGAGACTTCTTTTGTCAATGCAATTCACATAAGTCTCTTTAGCTTAGCCTCAGGCAGACTCTTCAAACAAGAGCAAAAAGCAGACACATTCTTCACTAAAACACCAAAAACAAACAAACAAACAAACAAAAACAAAAAACAAGCAAGCAAACAAACAAAAAACAGTCTCTATACCACATACTGAAATTCTCCTCTGAAACCCCTTGGTCCAGGTCTGCAACATACAAGTTACTCTCTGCAACAAAGTCTTCCAAAGTATTCCTACTAGGATGGCCCATTAACCCCCATTTAAAGCATTCCACCACTTTCCAAACCCAACATCTTCAAATTCACATTCTTCCAAACAAAAGCATGGTCAGCCCTATCACAACAATACTGCAGTCCCTGGTATGAACCATTTTGTCTTAAGGTTTTACTGCTGTGAAGAGACACCATGTCCAAGGCAAGTCTTATAAAGTACAATGTTTAATTGGGACTGGTTTACAAGTTCAAAGGTTCAGTCCATTATCATCAAGGTGGGAGTAATGCAGAATCTGTGCAAGCAGGGTGTAGGCTGGCCTGAGAGTTCTACAAGTTTTATCTAAAAGATTCTAGCAGAATGCTGGCTTCCAGGCAGCTAGGATGAAGGTCTTAAAGCCCACACCCACAATGACACACCTACTCCAACAGGGCCACACTTTCTAATAGTGTTATTCACTGGGATGAGCATATACAAACCATCAGATAACTCAAACACTAATCACATTGAAATGAAAATTGAAAGGAAGAAAATTAAGTTTGAATCAGAATCGATTAACAAGATTATTAGCAGTAATAATATTGCATCTCCACCACCTCCTGTCCCTTTCTGGGTTCACAAACTGTCATTATTCAAGTTGTATCACACAAATTGAAAACTTAAAAGATGATATTGACATATTAGAAAAAACATGCAATATTTTGTTTTTTTGGGGGGGAGGGGTCTGCATAACTATGGAATATGATCCAAGAATGGAATTGAGAACATTTGCTAAAAACAAAAATCAAGCATACAAACAAACAAACAAACAAAACAAACAAGCAAGCTCACAGAATTGTTCTTATATTATAATTTCATATCTTTCTCAGCTGTAACAGAAACGAGTGAGTTTACTTCAGATTATTCATTACAATTGGCTATTGTTATTTTATGCACCTCTATGGGAAAACATAATTTTCATATATGTAAATTGGCTTTGTGATTGTACTCTTTACTTGTATAACGCTTGGTAACCCTCAGCATATAAACTGTCTGAGGTTCTGAATATAATTGGCTATTATATGAAACTTTAAGTCTGCATCATTTACTGGATCCTTTCTCCAGGTCTCACTACTTCATTCCAGATGATTCTTTCAGCTTCATCTGTTTATCTGCATATTTCATTATTTCATTTTTCTTAACAGCTGGATATTTTATTAAGTACTAGATTTTAATTTTTATTATTATTTTCTTTATTTACATTTCAAATGCTATCCTGAAAGTTCCCTATATGGCGCCCCCCCCCCCGCCCTTGCTCCCCTACCCACCCATTCCCACTTCTTGGCCCTGGCATTCCCCTGTGCTGGGTAATATAAAGTTTGCAAGATCAAGGGGGCTCTCTTCTCAATGATGGCCGATTAGGCCATGTTCTGCTACATATGCAGCTAGAGACACAGAGTTCAGGGGGTACTGGTTAGTTCATCTTATTGTTCCACCTACAGAGTTGCATCCCCCTTCAGCTTCTTGGGTACTTTCTCTAGCTCCTCCACTGGGGGCCCTGTGTTCCATCCAATAGCTGACTGTGAGCATCACTTCTGTGTTTGCCAGGCACTGGCATAGCCTCACAAGAGGCCACTATATCAGGGTCCCTTCAGCAGAATTTTGCTGGCATGTGCATTATTATCTGGGTTTGGTGGCTGATGATGGGATGGGTCCCTGGATGGGGTAGTCTCTGGATAGTCCATCCTTTCATCTTAGCTCTAAATTTTGTCTCTGTACCTATATCCTTTCATGGGTATTTTGTTCCTTATTCTAAGGAGGAATGAAGTATCCACACGATGGTCTTCCTTCTTAGTTTTCTTGTGTTTTGCATAATATATCTTGGGTATTCTAAGTTTCTGGACTAATATCTGCTTATCAGTGAGTGCATATCTAGTGACTTCTTTTGTGATTGGGTTACCTCACTAAGGATGATATCTTCCAGATACATCCATCTGCCCAAGAATTTCATAAATTCATTGTTTTAAATAGCTGAGTAGTACTCCATTGTGTAAATGTACCACAGNTTCTGTGTCCATTCCTCTATTGAGGGACACCTGGGTTCTTTCCAGCTTCTGACTATTATAAATAAGTTTGCTATGAACATAGTGGAGCATGTGTGCTTATCACCAGTTGGAAGATCTTCTGGGAATATGCCTAGAATAGGTATTGCTGGATCCTATGGTAGTACTATGTCCAATTTTCTGATGAACCGCCAGACTGATTTCCAGAGTGGTTGTACAAGCTTGCAATCCCACCAGCCATGGAGGAGTGTACCTCTTTCTCCACAACCTTGCCAGCATCTGCGGTCACATGAATTTTTAATCTTAGCCATTCTGACTAGAGTGAGATGGAATCTCAGGGTTGTTTTGATTTGCATTTCCCTGATGACTAAGGATTTTGGACATTTTTTCAGGTGTTTCTCAGCCATTCAGTATTCCTCAGTTGAGAATTCTTTGTTTAGCTCTGTACCCTATTTTTTAATGGGGTTATTTGGATTTCTAGAGTCCAGCTTACTGAGCTCTTTGTACATATTGGATATTAGTCCTCTATCAGATTTAGGATTGGTAAAAATCCTTTCCCAATCTGTAGGTGTCCTTTTTGTCTTGTTGACAGTGTCTTTTGCCTTACAGAAGCTTTGCAATTTTATGANGTCCCATTTGTCAATTCTTGATTTTACAGCACAAGCCATTGCTGTTCTGTTTAGATTTTTTTTCCCTGAGCCCATATCTTTGAGGCTTTCCCCACTTTCTCCTCTATAAATTTCAGTGTCTCTGGTTTTATGTGGAGGTCTTTGATCCACTTAGACTTGAGCTTTGTACAAGGAGATAAGATTTTATTTATCAATCCTTCAATTGGTAGAATTTAGCCTGGTTCTAATTTCTGACAATTGTAAACATATATTAGCAAATGTCTGTATAGCATTGACATAGAATGATTTAGTTTTATTCTCAAAAAGGGTATAGCTGGATCTTGAAGTTAATGAGGCCCAGTTTCTCCAGGGATGAGGACACTGACGTCCATTGTGACTTTATCAATTTGCACTAACTCACAATGAATTAATTCTCTTTTTGACCAAATCATTGACAGAAATTTAGTTATTTCTTTAGTGGATCTTGGCCATTCTAACTATATGATAGTTATATTCTAACATATGATGGTTATATGATATCTCAATATAACTTTAAATTGGATTCATCTGATTGCTCACAATAGTGAACATTTCATTAAGTGATTCTAAGCCATTTCTATTGTCTCTTTTGAGAACTTTCTACTTATTAAAATCCTTATTTTTAAATTAGGTTATTTGTTTCTTGATAAGCAGGCTTTTAGGTATAACTATATTCTAGAAACTAACCTTCTACTATATGTTTATTAATGAGGATCCTTCCCCTTTTGGCAATCTGGCTCTTTGTCTGAATGACGATATCTCTGACTTACAGAAGCTCTTCAGTTTCATTTATGAACTGTTTTTAATGTCTAAGCTATATGTACCCTGCTCAAAATATCCTTTCTTGTGGCAATGAGTTCAATACTATTCCCAATTGTTTTTCTATCAGATTCTTGAGAATTGATTATATATTGAATTCCTGACCCATCTGGAGTTGAATTTGGTTCAGTGTAATACACGTGAATCCATTAACATTCTTCTACATGCAACCATCCAATTTGTCCAGCTTTGTTTGTTGATGATGCTATCTTTCCTCCAGTGGAAATGCTAGTTTCTCTAGTAAAATTCAGATGTCTGCAAGTGTGCAGAAAGATGTGTCTTTAATTTGATTTTGTTCATCAACCTGTCTGTTTTTACATCAATACCTAAGGAAGAAGAAATAGAATATAGTGTTACAGAGAGATAAACGGGAAAGTGGAGTAGCAATAATTCAATGAGGAGAGAGTAGGAGAACAGGATAAAAAAGAGACTATGGGAAAAGACAATAAACACAGTGTGTTATTGAGAAATATGCAAATTTTATACTCTAGACTCTTCCCAAGTTATATCCATATGTGAAAGGAATCTAAATATTGTCATCATATCATTGAAGCAACAATGCCTAAGATAAAGATGTTATAACACTAATTACAACTTTCAGTGTTATAAATAGCTACATGTCACTAAATCAGTAGCCAAAGGTGTACCGTGGACTCCTTTCAAACATCACAGAATGTTGCAAAGACTAATTGGCATCTACTACAATGTGATGAGAAGCATTCATTCTTAAAGACAATAATTAATATGTCATTCAACATAGATAAGTCAAACAGGCTCAACTGGAACCTTTATTCCTGATGACTAGTATTTGTATTGCTGGAATATACACTATGCACTCACTCCTGTGGGAGGCAGATAAATCAATATCTCTAAACTACAAACCCTGTGATCTACACCAACTACTTCCCTGTAAGATATACTGGTGTACTAGTGACACACATGTGTTGTCAGTGATTCCTCCCCGCACACCTCCTGAGACAAGATAAAACATGGTCCTAGGAGAAAATTGTAGCAATATTTTCTCTATATAAATTCTACCTAAGAGTTCTTGCTACCTGCCCCAATTCTTTAGATTCCCAAATGAAAGACACACACACACACACACACACACACACACACACGGCCTTTATATTTTGACATGACTTAAACAGCATAACAGTTGGGCCAGTTCCTGACCTCCATATGGTTAATCCACCTCCAATAATTGCGATTTATAATTTACTAAATTCTATATTCTACCTTAGCTGCCCTCAACCTAGAGGGCTTCACAACTGGGCTTCACTCTTCTTCTTCCTTCTCTTGTCAGTTATGTCTCCCTGTCTTCCACTCTTTTCAAACATGGAATCTCTCCTCTCCTCTGTCTCCAGCATTGAGGATATCTTTCCTCCTCATCTGCCCCAAGGCCTGGAATCCTCGAAATCCTCCTTCAGTCTACCCTGCTCAGCCATTGGCTGCCAACATCTTTATCAACCTATGAGAACCAACTGGAGGCACAGCCCTTAGCATTCTACCTGCAGCCAATCTTGTAAATCAGTTTTGGGCATCAAAATTATCTTTATACTACAGCATTAGACCAAGTGCAGTATACCTATTGATACTATTCTGCTAAAGGCAAATTGCAGTAATTAGTTTATTTATAAATGTGTGCCTCATTGAACCCTTATTAAAGATACTATTTTTTGTTTTTACATTAAATGGGAATTAACATAAAGACTACAACCGGACAATGAACACAGTGAGAGAGACATTTTGGAGCATCTGATCATAGCTACATATCAAATCCATGTCCTCAAGGAACAGTGATGTATGGAGAAAAATAAATGGGAATAAGAGCCAGAGATAGCTCGAAGGAAATAGTGTTCCCAGACCCAGTAAGACTGATGCATGTATGAATGCGCAAAGACTGTGACATCATAAACGAGATCTACAAAGGACCAAGCCAGACATGTCACAGAACTGAGAGGTGGAAGAGAACAGATAATGACATGTGTACTCAAGAAGCTGTTAATTTCTACTGGAAAAGGGAAAAACCGTTTTACCCAAATGGAGTATCACTGAGTATAAACATTCTCCCAAAGGCAGGCCCATGCCCAAGAGTATTTGACAAACATAATACAAAATCCAATTCTTTAATGTTGACATTTTTCTTGTTTTATTGTGCTTTATTTTTTTTTCAGTTTTTAGATTTTGATATATATATTTTTTAAAAAGACCAAGAATGAACATAATCATTGGGAAATATTGGTGGAGGGAAAAGATAAACAAAGAATGTTGTGTGAAAAAATTAATAAAATCTTTCTTGGATGATAAAGACTCAATAAATACTTTCTTTTACATTCCTAGTTTAACTGTGAGCTTAACTTTTACCATCATTTCTAATGGACTATGACACCTTAATGGTGGGAATGCATAATTTCTGAATGAATGCATAACATATGTCCAGAATGATGGCATTATCAAAAGTGATGCTAACATTGAAGGAGATGATTCTCCATTCATACACAAAGAACTAGTGAGTGCTGGGAGGGGTTGTTAGTCTGTTTCAGAAATGATGGTCCTTTATTGACTATTCTCTACAAAAAAAGGCCAGCACTGAGACAATGTACACAAAAATTACAAGAACAGACTCAGCAGACAGCTTTAACATATTTATACATTCATATACATATGCATGCAAATGTGTATGAGAAACAATAATAATTAAAAAAAAAAAAAAGAAGAAGCTATTGATTTCAAAGTGCCCTGTCTGAGAAGAAATAGAGGGAAAACGGTGACTGCTCAAGCTTTGAGGGAGATAATGAAGGGCAAAAGTGATGGGATTCAGTTTTAATTTAAAATGTGTAAAAAAAAAATTAAAACAATTCTCTGATTATAACCTTCAGGCTCTTATGCTTAGATTTGGTTAGAGCAAGTAAGACCTGTCCTTATTCTGTGTTCACAAGAGTATGTGTTTAGATTGTAAGATCAAGCAAATTTATTCTTATTTGAGTGGTAGCTATGATGGATTTATTTTTATTATTGCTTTAGTTAGAAGAAAAAAATGAAGCCTAAACTTTCTCAAAGAATCATTCTGTCAACTCAGTAGGCTGAAGTAGTAAACATGCCATTTAAATTTAGACTATAATACAAAAAAAAAAAAAAAAAAAGATGTTTTATTTTCATTTAAAAAACATAAAATTGATCTTTGCTCCGGTGCACTGCCAGGGAGAGGGCAGCCTGCAGAAGTGGCATGGCTGCTGGGACAGACTCCATTTCTGGCTCCAGACTCCAGCACCTTTCCCACCAGAGGAAAGCTGGTAGGAGAGCCATCTTTGCTCCAGTGCATGACCAAGGAGAGGGCGGCCTGCATAAGTGACACAGCTTCTGGGAAAGATCCTGTTTCTGGCTCCAGTCATCCAACACCTTTCACACCCAAGGAGGGGTGTCTGCCTGGGAGGGATCTCAGGGCCTGAGCCAGTGGGAGACCCATCTTTGCTCCAGTGCTCTGCCAGGGAGAGGGCAGCCTGCGAAGGTGACACAGCTGCTGGGACGGACTCCTTGTCTGGCTCCAGTCATCCTGAGCCTTTCCTGCCCAAGAAGGGATGTCCACCTGGGAGGGGTCTCAAGGCCTGAGCTGGTAGGAGACCCATCTTTGCTCCAGTGCACTGCCAGGGAGAGGGTGGCCTGCAGAATCAACACAGATTCTGGGAAAGATCCAGTTTCTGGCTCCAGTCATCCAGCACCTTTCCTGCCTGAGGAGGGGTGTCCACCCAGGAGGAGTCTAAGGGCCTGAGCTGGCAGGAGAGCCATCTTTGCTCTGGTTCGCCTAGGCTCCAGTCTGCACCGGCAAAGGTGTGGACCGCAGGAGCTACAAAGCTTTGGGACAGACAGAAGCAACCTAACTTCTGGAACAGACCCTGTTTCAGGCTCCAGGAATTTGGGCACCTTCCTCGCAAGAGGAAAGATGGCCACCTGTGAGGGCTTTGTCTGCCAGAGCAGGTGAGAGAGTCACCTACGTATTATGTCCAGGGTTCCTCAGTGGCTAGTCTGTGAAGGTGAGTGAATAAACTGCAGAGGCAACACATCTTCTGAGACAGGCCCTGTTTTGGGCCTACATCTTCAGCCAGGAGGCAAATCTGAACCCCAGGCCTCTGTGTACCTTCCCTGCTAGAGGAGAGCATCCCTGCAGAGAGTAATCTGACCACAGAGACACAGGAGAGAGCTGGACTCCCAGGACTGCTGACAGAGGCTAACAGAATCACAGGAGGAACAAGCTCCAACCAGAGACAACTATAACAACTAACTCCAGATATCACCAGATGGCAAAAGACAAATGTAGGAATCTTACTAACAGAAACCAAGACCCCTCACCATCATCAGAACTTAGCACTCCCACCTCAGTCAGTCCTGAATACCCCAACACACCTGAAAAGCAAGAACCAGATTTAAAAGCATACCTAATGATGCTGGTAAAGGACTTTAAGATGGGCATTATTAAAGAA
>NC_034593.1:63573496-63585975 GCF_900095145.1 Mus pahari
TCTTAATGAAACCTATTTTAATTGGGCCTTTGGGAAGGCATTAATTTTAAATGATTTGAAGTTTGAACTTTGGCAATAAGACAAACACATTTTATATGTTTTTTTTTTTTAATTTGTTCCATTTCTTGTGAATTCGACAGAGTCTGGAGTCTTCAGGGAGAAAGAAATGTCATTTGAAAAGAAATGGCTCTGTCACATTGCCTATAGGCATGTTTGTAGATGCATTTTCTTGATTAAAGATTGATATAGGGGTGTCAGAATGCCTGAGTAGGTTGTCCTATATTGTTTTTAAAAAGTAAGACCAATAAGCCATTAGGAACAAGGTCAAGAAGAAATTTCATTAGGTACACCCTAGTCTTAGACTTACAATACTAATTGTCCCCATCATCATCATCATCATCATCATCATCATCATCATCATCATCATTCATTATCATCAACAACAATGTCATCATCAATGTCATTATTTATCCAGTGTGTGGCATCCAAATATATACAGCTTTAGTGTTTCGCCTCTATCATAACATATATTTGATGAGAGTATTACAACAAATCACTGAAGAAAGAAATTGAAGAAGATCATTGTATACAGCAGCAAAGGAAAACATGCCTGACCTTAAGCTGTACTATAGAGCAATTGTGATTAAAACTGCATGGTACTGGTAAAGCTACAGACGGATGGATCAATGAAATAGAATTGAAGATCCAGAAATGAATTCACACACCTATGGTCACTTGATCTTTGACAAGGGAGCTAAAACCACCAAGTTGAAAAAAGACATCATTGTCAACAAACGGTGCTGGCACAACTGGTGGCTATCATGTAGAAGAATGAGAATTGATCCATTCTTATCTCCTTGTACAAAGCTCAAGTCTAAGTGGATCAAATACCTCCACATAAAACCAAAGACACTGAAATTGATAGAGGAGAAAGTGGGGAAAAGCCTCCAAGATATTGAAAGAGTGGAATCCTTGTCTTCTCCACAATTTCAGTGGGATGGCTTCAAGTATTTCTCCATTTAATTTGATATTTGCTGTTGGTTTGCAGCAAATTGCTTTTATTATGTTTATATATGGGCTCTAATCTCTCTAATACTTTTTTTTTTTTTTTAGATATTTTATTTATTTACATTTCAAATGCTACCCGGAAAGTTCCCTATATCCCCCCTGCTCCCCTACCCACCCCCTCCCACATCTTGGCTCTGGCCTTCCCCTGTGCTGGGTCATATAAAGTTTGCAAGATCAAGGGGCCTCTCTTCCCAATGATGGCCGACTAGGCCATCTTCTGCTACATATGCAGCTAGAGACATGAGCTCAGGGGGTACTGGTTAGTTCATATTGTTGTTCTACCTACAGGGTGGCAGCCCCCTTCAGCTCCTTGGGTACTTTCTCTAGCTCCTCCACTGGGGGCCCTGTGTTCCATCCAATAGTTGACTGTGAGCATCCATTTCTGTGTTTGCCAGGTAAAGCCTCACAAGAGGCTGCTATATCAAAAGAAGCAAATTCACCCAAGAGGAGTAGAAGGCAGGAAATAATCAAACTTAGGGCTGAAATCAACCAAGTAGAAACAAAAAGAGCTATTCAAAGAATCAACCAAACCAGGAGCTGGTTCTTTGAGAAAATCAACAAGAGAGATAAACCCTTAGCCAGAGTAACTAGAGGGCACAGGGACAGTATTCTAATTAACAAAATCAGAAATGAAAAGGGAGACATAACAACAGATCCTGAGGAAATCCAAAAATTCATCAGATCCTACTACAAAAGGCTATACTCAACAAAACTGGAAACACTGGATGAAATGGACAAATTCCTAGACAGACACCAGGTACCAAAGTTAAATCAAGATCAGATTAATGATCTAAACAGTCCCATTTCTTCTAAAGAAATAGAAGCAGTCATCAATAGTCTCCCAACCAAAAAATGCCTAGGACCAGATTGGTTTAGTGCAGAGTTCTATCAGACTTTCAAAGAAGACCTAATTCCAACTCTCCAATACTTTTAACATGAAGGGGTGTTGTATTTTGCCAAATGTTTTTTCAGCATCTAAGTAGATGATCATTTGTTTTTTTTTTTCCTTTGAGTTTATTTAGATAGTGGATTTTATTTATTGATTTTGATCATGGTGAATGATGCTTTTGATGTGTTCTTGGATTCGTTTTACAAGAATTTTACTGAGTATTTTTGCATCGATATTCATAAGTGAGCCTGGTCTGAGGTTCTCCTGTTTGGTTTGGTCTTGTGTGGTTTAGGTATCAGAGTAATTGTGGCTTCATAGAATGAGTTAAGTAGTATTCCTTCTCTTTCTATTTTTTGGAATAGTTGAGGAAAATTGGTATTAGGTCTTCTTTGAACGTCTGGTAGAACTCTGCACTAAATCCAGATGTCCCTGGGCTTTTTGTTGTTGTTGACTATTAATGACAGCTGCTTGTGGACGTTGTACATCGTGGTGCGGAGCCTAGTGCGCACCACGATGTACAACGTCCACAAGCAGGGGCCTCTCTTCCCTAATGATGACATCTATTTCCTTGTATGAAATGGGCATGTTTAGATTGTTTACCTGCTCATGATTTAACTTTGGTATGTGTCATCTGTCTAGAATGCCATCCATTTCATCTAGATTTTCCAGTTTTGTTGAGTATAGAATTTTATAGTAGGATCTGATGAATTTTTTTTTTGAATTTCCTCCGTTTCTATTGTTATGTCTCCCTTTTCATTTCTGATTTTATTAATTTGGATACTGCCTCTTGGCCCTTTAGTTTGTTTCGCTTGTGGTTTATCTATCTTGTGAATTCTTTCTAAGAACCATCTTTTGGTTTGCTGATTATTTGTATTGATTTAGTTGTTTCTATTTGATTAATATCCGCCCTGCATTTGACTATTTCCTGCCTTCTACTCCTGTTGGGTGAGTTTGCTTCTTTTTGTTTGGGGGCTTTCAGGTGTGCTGATAAGTTGTCAGTATAGGATCTCTCCCATTTCTTTATTAGGGCACTTAGTGCTATGAATTTTCCTCTTAGCACTGTTTTCATTGTGTACCATAGGTTAAGGACACAAAATTCTGTTCAAATTTTACTCAGGATACCTTTAATATGTTTTGATAACTTGAAATTGTGTTGTTTATACAGAATCAGAATGATGTAATTTGTATTCTATTAATTTGTTTGAATTAATTAATGTAATTTTAAATTTCTTTTTACTTGAAAAATGTATGTCCACAAATAATTGGAAGAAATTTTTATCTTAAATGGGAAATAAGAGACACTGTTAACATTATATTATCAAGAAAGATTTCAAACATTATATAGAAAAGAAAGTTCTAATTTTTCAAGATAATTATAGATAATTCTTTTCTCAACACATTTTATTTTCAATCTATCTACAAATTATTAGTATTCATATTTTATCAGCTTTAAGACTAAACCAATAGCTTATATACATTTATTCAGAAAAGATAGATTAAATTTCTAGTTGAAATCAGAAATTGAAAATTAAAAGAAAACCTTGTTATCAGATAAAACTAAGTTAGTTTTACTAAGTTGTTCAGTTCTCAAAAGAAGGGAATATAATTTTTTAAGACATTTTAAATTTTCAACCACTTTGACAGTGCCATAGTTCATGGTGTAACTCAAAACATGACCATATCCTTATTTAAATTATCTTTCTGTGCATGAACATCTAAGAGTACATGTAAATTAGACTTCCAAAGTGCAGCCATTTTTCTCTTCTCTTCCAAATTGCTCTGAGATAAATTTTCTATGGACAAATTAATTAGATTTTTCACTCTTCTGTTGTACAATGTAAATGCTCACTTCAAGTGAAGCAGGCGAAGAAATGCCTCAGTATGTAATTTATTTGCTATGCACATAAGAAGATATGTACCAGTCAACATGTACATTTCCAGTAATTTCAGCATGGGAAAGGCTGGGGTAGAATAATACATCCAAGGGACTTGCTGAACAAAACTTGTAGATGAATACTTGTGATCCATTTTCACTGAGACACCCTCTCTTAAGATCATTGTATATAGCAGCAAAAGAAAACACTGAGTATTGACCTCTGCTCTACTCATGATTTCCCAACCACATATTCACCCTACATCTTACACATAAACACCAGCATGAGCCCACTCACAAACTCACAAAAACACCAAAATTTATGTATTTATTGAATATTGATATCTGAAAATAGTTATCCCATAAAAATTGTTATCAGTCACTTATAAATATCCTATTAAATTGCATTGAAGCATAATGAGCATTACAGAAAACATTAACAATTATCTCATTTCACTGTCATGGCAGATGTCCAATTTTGCATTAAATTAATTACCAAATGCCTTTTCTTTCTGACAGTTGGATATTTTAGATTTCAAAAGCAAATGGATTTTGAAGCAATATGATAACAAGCTCAGAAGTATGAAATATACAAGAGCTAAAAAGTAAAAATCAGCAGTTGAACTGTTAATATTATCCAAGAAAGCAAATGGATCATGTTATGAAATCAGCACAAAATGCAAATCAATGGTGGTAAAATGTAATATCCTATAAACCAAATAATATTTCTATAAAATTCCCTATGAAATTTCAAATGGCAAATTATTGAACAGGTTAATTTCTGATCATATTTATTAAATTTTTGCAAAATATTATAGCTATCTATTTTTTCTACCAAAATGTAAATAGCAACTTATAGATATGTCTATTTTTGATATTTGCCATTACTTACCAGATTTCTTTTCTAGTAATCAAGAATAATGCTTTCAATATTCCACTACCATTAATAAACAAGCTCATTCATGAAATTCATTACATGAAAACAGGCATATTATGCTTATTCAAATGTATGTAATATATTTTATAAAATATTAAAATATATTTAATTGCTCACCAAAGTTTAAAGAAAAAAAGTGAGAATTATACTGCAGCTAACTTTTAACTTATTTAGGGTAATCTAATTATATTATAACATTATGAAAAACAGTAGAATAAAATATAAAAATAAGTTGTAAACAAAGCATATTTTTACATAAACACATGTACTCATTTGAAAAACATCACAAATATCCTACATTATTTGTTAAACATTTTTGTAAATTATTAATTAAAAAATTGTGCATTTCTCAAGATATTTAATACTTTTATAAGAATATGAAATAGTTTTAATGCTTTTAATCAATAAACCAGTCTTTCAATACACATACTTCAAAAGAATAATGATCTTTTAAACTTTTTCACCATATATAAAGTTAAGAATTACTTTTAATACTGTTAATTGAACATATGAGAATATGAGCACAGGTACCTTTGGAGAACATAAAGAGGTGACGAAGAGGAAAGTACAGGAGGCTGTGTCCCGCAGGTCATACATACTAGGAACTAAAGTTGGAAACCCTGGAAAAGAAATTAGCATTTTTAAACCAGGGAGCCATCTCTCCTACCTCATATATAAAATGTTCAGAAAAATTGATGGAATATTTTTGAAGTGTGTGTCTGATGTTTGAGATATACTTCAGTTCCAGATATATGCTTCTTATATTTCTTTTATAACTTCCTTCTTCAAATCCTCTGTCTGCATCTTTAAGACATTCAAAATAATTTCTTTATATTAATGTGCTAAGTGGAAATAAAATACTTAGTAATTACTTTGTAGACTTGTGTAACTATTACTTAGCTATACAATTTATACTGTGTAGATTATATATAACTAGTAATTAGTTATAAAATTTAGTTAAGACCCAGGGAATTTTTCAGGTCCTCAACAGAATCAAACTGAAAATAATAACTCTAGATTTTTGAGAGGAAAATATTCACTGTTTGTATCTTTATCTCTGTCTCTCTATGTCCTTCAATATTCCCTTACTGTCTTCAATTTTCTCTCTGTTTCTATATATAAACAAACACACACACACACACACACACACACACACACACACACACACACACTACAATTTTACTTCCAGAGTGATGCCCAGAATAATGAACAATAGCAAACTGGAAACCAAAATGTTTACTATATGACACTGGATGTCTATCCACAGTAAGTATAAAATGAAAATAATTTAAGGGACTAGCAGTAGATTAACAGATAATACATAGTAACTAAAGCAGAAATATAATGTCATAAAAGAGTGGTTCTTTGATACATGCTACACTATAATAACATGAACACATTCCACTAAATATAAACTATGCATGTACAGGAAACAACAGTGATAAGCAGTATGTTATTCCACTTATATATTCAAATAAATAAGAGAATAACCTAACAACTACCAGAGATTGTATTGACTGAATAATCATGATTTGCCATTTGACGAGTGTACAGTAATTAATTGGATGTTGCAATTTTGAAACAATGGGGAGGGCTGTTTAACTAATGGCATATTTACATAATATAGTATTATTTAGATTTTAAAATTAACATCAGAAAATTTGCCAGTAAATGGATGGAACTAGAAAATATCATCCTGAATGAGGTAACCCAGACCCAGACAGGCAAATATATTATTTCCTTCCTCATAAGTGAATATTAGCTGTTAAGTAAATGACAATCATGCTGTAATCTATGGACCCAGAAAGGCTAAGTGGCTACGAAGCAAGGGAAGCTCTAAGGGGAGTGCATAGATCTCTCTGGAAAAAGGAAATAGAAGAGATTTGTAGTGAACTAGGGGAGTGTGGGAATGGGTAACATGATGGATCAGGTGTGTGTATGTGTGTTGAGGAGGGGATGGAAGGAGAAACATCATGGGGAGAGATGACTGGTGTAGGTAATAAGAAACCTACTGCAATTAAAACTCTCAAGATTCTACCAGGGTAGCCCTCATGAGGATTCCTAGTCCTTCAGACAGTATCAGCTATTCTCTGTAATCAGCAAGGCAAGACTTCCAATGGATCGACTGGAAACCCATCCCAAACACAAAACCAACAACCAACAATCTATCCAGCTTGGAAGATAGTCCCTCTGCAATAATCAACTACAGGTAGGCTGACGAGAACCGAAAGCATGCAAGGAAGGCAGGAAGGATAGTCAAAATCTTCTACCTGAGTCCTATCCCTGTGTTGTCTCTGAAGGTCCCAAGTGGAGAGTGTTTATCCCTAATTTTATCTGAAATGATGGAATGGGAAGAAGAAAAGCTGGGTCCATTGCAAGATTTGTGGGAGTTTCCAGGGAGTTAAGGAAGGGAGTAGAGGTGCGAAGTCCCTGAAAGCTGTCTGCTACAGGGCTGGAGAGAAGACTGAAAAGATTGCAGTGGAGGACAGAAAGGAGAGTGGAAATTGCATATCTCAGCCCCAGCCCAGAGCTGCCACTGAAGTCTATCATAGTGTTTTAAGATATGAGACGCTGATTTATGCTTCAGTTATTTCTGACTGTCTGTGTGCACCATCAACTATTAAAATGTTTAAGAAAAGTCAGAAAATGCTAACTAATAGCAGTAACGTTACTGCTCTTAAATTATTAATGCTTTCATATGAAGTTGTACATTCTAGTAGGTTTTGAGTGGATTCATGTATTACATTGGTTGTTTGCAAATAATTTTTACTTTCTTTTGTTTTAGAAACCTTTTCTAATCCTACAAGATGTATTTTATTTCCTCTATCGAAAAAATATATCACCAGTTCAGTATTGTATTGGGTTTTTGTTTGCTTTTACATAAAGCAAAAAATATCAGGGCACTTTCTCTTTGACTAACAGTGAGGCATGCTGAGAAATCTTCAAGCAAGTGAATTTTTTATCCAAAATGCTGGAACATTGCTTTCCTCTCAGACAAAAGCAGTATACAAAACTCACTAAGAATATAACCCTTCCCTAAAAGAAAGTAAAACTCCACTGATCAGATATATGTATTCCATAGTGAGTTAAGAAGAATCAGAATATTCGGTATCAGATAGACCTTCTCAGTGGTACAAGGTTCCTTGTGGTTTCTTATACCCCTTATGCATCTAAGTTCCATTTGCTATTGCTTTGCTTCAATTGCTGTAGACGTAAAATAGAAAATTATGATAATTGTCATCTTTATTCTTAGCTTTTAGCTATAATCACATTTTGTGGATAATGAAGAGAGTAAGGATAGAGTACAAATTTGTGGGCAGGACCCTGACAATGAATAGAATATGAACGTTTTCAGAAAATAAAGAAAACGTGAAAATTGTTTCATATAAAAAGCAGCAAAATTATCAGGTGTCCACTATTTAGTATTTTATTTTTAAAATTAATATGCAATCAAATTTTTTGTCATGCTAAGTTACAGAACAGGAGCAAGCCACAGATTTATGCCCCTTCTCCTATCAAGTTACCCTATTATGAAATAAAGAAACATATGTAGCCCTATAAAG
This sequence comes from Mus pahari, assembly GCF_900095145.1. Classification (NCBI taxonomy): domain Eukaryota; kingdom Metazoa; phylum Chordata; class Mammalia; order Rodentia; family Muridae; genus Mus; species Mus pahari. Next base: position 63,581,827 of record NC_034593.1, read on the forward strand.
AATAAAAGTGTCAGATTGTTCAAATCTTGAAAATAGAGATGACATTATATTGATACTAAAGACAGAAAGTTGCAAAATGAAATCATAATCGTTTTATTTTCAAAAGACTGCACAAAAAGTTCACTAGTAAAATGGAGATAAAAGAGTAAGTGAATACTTTTGTATATTTAGCATAAAGAAGGTGCAATGAATAAAGGTTTTCATTGTGGCACTTGTATGATATGCATGCACTGTTCTTTGATTGTGTTCATTGCTCTCCTCCTCCCAGACATGCATTTCTCTATCTTCCCTTTCTCTTTTCAGACACCTGTTCATTACTCCCTTTCTTCCATAATCTTCATTTTTTGGTGTTTTAGATTCCATTTATGAGTTAATAAGTTTTGCATGTATTTTTGGGACAGGCCTTTTTTCCTGTAATGATATTTATGCTATTTAGAGTCTAATAAATTTGTAGTATACATTTAACATACTTCCTTTATCACTCATCACTTGCATGAACCAATCTTAGTTCTGTACCTTGGCTATTGAAAATGTAGTCCTGGAAGAGGAAGGATGCACGCACACTCATACCTTTGGCATACTGCATTTTTATTCTTTTGGGCTTATACCCAGAAGCTCTCACATTGTGTGAGGTAGAAATTCCTGGTTTCTTTAACAATAGTGTTGTATCACTTGATGTTTTCCTGGAAGCTGTCTTGTGAGAGGGCATGTCATGTTTTGCTGAAAACAGATACTTGAGAGGACATGTAATAGAAAGAATATAAATGGAACCCTACAAACTGAGAGGATGCTCTTGCATTACTATGCTGCCATGTAATGCCTCACTGGTCTTCTCTGGTCTATGTGGGTCTTCACTGCATACAGCGAAATGAGCAAAAGAACTTGTAATCTGTCAGATTCTGGCTGCTTTTGCTGACTTCTGCTGATTCAGTAGAGTCTTACTGCTTCTGCAGATACATACTACTGAATGATGTTTGGTGTTTGCTGTTGAACTGGACTGCTAGTATTCTGACATGGAATGGTGGAATCACCCCAAGGAACTACTTCTGAACAGGTCCACAAAACCCTTTTCTTATTTAACCTTCTTTTTCACTTATGCCTGGTTTGATGGTTAGAAAGTAGGTTATTTAAATAAAGTAGGTTTTGAAAAAAAAATCTAAGCCTACAATTGCTTTAAATATCCAGAGGAATTCCCACATTAATTCCTAAAGTTGTTGGACTAATTTAAATTCTTTGTATTTTACTGTACATAAATCACCAAAAAATATGTGTTTGATCTATTTACAATAATTTTAAAAAGTCATGCAAAAGTGGGTCAGAAATGTCATACAGCCTTTAGATGAGCAAATATCTTACATAGAGAAAAGAAAAATGTTATGCTATATGTGAGAGATAAAAATGTATGCATAGCTTTGTGTGTGTGTGTGTGTGTGTGTGTGTGTGTGTGTGTTTAGAAAAAAAGAGGTAGGGGAGGAAGAAAGAAAGAGATGAAAGAGAAAGAGAAAAAACAAGTGAGAAAACAAAGGACAGCAAAGAAAAATTATTTGTAACCCACATTATCCTGATTTTACATTTTAGTGCTAAAATACAACATATTCACCTCCACAACTAGCATGGGAATATATTTACAAAGTGAAAATTAAACATGATATTATATTCATTGTATTGAGTTTAGGGTAACCTATTTATGTAGTGACAACTGAAGAATTCTTTGGTTTTTTTAGTGGATTTTTTTTTTACACTGCAAATGTTATCTCCTTTCCCAGGTTCCCCTCTGAGGCTCCCTAGCTCATCCTCCCTCCATTGATTTTTGAGGGTATTTCACCACCCAATCCACCCACTCCTGCCACCCCACCCTGGCATTCCTCTGGGGCATCATGCCTTCACAGGATAAAGGTCTCTCCTCCCACTGATGCCCAACAAGGCCATCATCTGCAACACATGGGATTGAAGCCATAGGTTCCTCCGTGTGTACTCCTTGATTGGTGGTTTAGTCTCTGGGAGCTCAGGTGGTTCTGGTTGATTGATATTGTTCTTTCCCCTGGGACTTCAAACCCCCTCAGCTCCTTTAGACCTTTCTCTAACTCCTCCATTGGACACCCTGAACTTAGTCCAATGGTTGGCTGTGAGCATTTGCCTCTATTTGCCAGGCTTTGGCAGAACCTTTCATGAGACAGCTATATCAGGTTTCTGTCAACATGCACTTCCTGGCATCCACAATAGTGCCTGCCTTTGGTGACTGTATATGAGATGGATCCCCAGGTTGGACAGTCTCTGGATGGCCTTTTCTTCAGTCTCTGCTCCATATTTTGTCTCTGTATTTGCTCCTGTGTGTGTTTTGTTCCCCTTTCTAAGAAGGACTGAAGCACCCACACTTTGGTCTTCCCTCTTGATCTTCATGTGGTCTGTACTTCTAACTCAACAGTAGACACATTTGATTTTTGTTTTTTGTTTTTTGTTTTTTTCAAGACAGGGTTTCTCTGTGTAGCCTTGGCTGTCCTGGAACTCACTTTGTAGACCAGGCTGGCCTCGAACTCAGAAATCCGCCTGCCTCTGCCTCCAAAGTGCTGGGATTAAAGGCGTGCGCCACCACACCTGGCACATTTGAAATAAAATAAATGAATACACAGAAATGGCAGTAAACTAGAGAAAGTATATGTTAACGTATATGGGTTTATACAATGATATAGCTTATTGAAAATTTATTCCATTTCTCAAGTAATACCAAGAAATGACAGGCATGTGTGTACAGTATCATGTACAAATATATATAGGCTACCAGGAAAACCAAATCAACACTCATTCATGATAAAATTCTTGGAATTCAAGGCCCATACTTAACCTAATAAAAAGCAATCTATAGCAAACCAGTAGCCAGCATCAAACTAAATGGAGAGAAGCTGGAAGCAATCCCACTAAAATCTGGGACTAGACATGACTGCCCACTTTCTCCCTACCTATTCAATATAGTACTTGAAGTCCTAGCCAGAGCAATCCGACAACAAAAGGAGATCAAGGGGATACAAATTGGAAAGGAAGAAGTCAAAATACCACTATTTGCAGATGATATGAAAAAAAAATGAAAAAAAAAATAGATTCCCCAAAATCTGGTATGTCAATGCCTATGCTTCTGGAAAGTAGAGACAGTGTATCTTCAAGGCAAACTAGATAAGCAGACTATTAAGAATTTTTTTAAGAAAAAAAGTATTAGATATTTTCTTCATTTACATTTCAAATGTTATCCCCTTTCAGTTTCCTCTCTGAAAATCCCCTATCCACTCCCTCTTGCCCCTGCTTACCAACCCACCCACTCCTGCTTCCTGGCCCTGGAATTCCCCTATAATGGGGCATAGAACCTTCACAGGAAAAAGGGCACTCCTCCCATTGATGGACTAGTCCATCCTCTGCTACATATATAGCTAGATCCATGATTCCCAACATGTGTTTTCTTTGATTGGTGGTTTAGTCCCAGGGAGCTCTGGTGGTACTGGTTATTTCATAGTGTTGTTCCTCCTATGTGGCTGCAGACTCCATCAGCTCCTTGGGTACTTTCTCTAGCTTCTTCGTTGGGAACCCTGTCCTCTGTCCAATGAATGGCTGTGAGCATCCACTTCTGTATTTGTCAGGCACTGGCAGAGCCTCTCAGGAGACAGCTATGTTAGGCTCCGGTCAGCAAGCTCTTGTTTGCATCAGCAATAGTGTCTGGGTTTGGTGGTTGTTTATGGGAAGTATCCTCAGCTGGGGCAGTCTCTGGATGGTCATTCCTTCAGTCTCTGCTCTGAACCTTGTCTCTGTAACTTTCTCCATGGGTATTTTATTCCCACTTCTAGGAAGGATCAAAGTATACACACTTTGGTCTTCCTTCTTCTTGAGTTTCACTTGTTTTGCAAATTGTATCTTGGGTACTCTGAGTTTCTGGGCTAATATCCATGCATCAGTGAGTGCAAATCATGTGTTCTTTTGTGATTGGGTTACCTCACTTAGTATTTCTAAGCTCTGGGTTCAATGACAGACTCTTCCTCAAAAGAAGTAGTGGACAGAGATTGAGATAGACATTTGGCACCCATATACAGAAACACAAACACACACACACACACACACACACACACACACACACACACACACACAGAGAGAGAGAGAGAGAGAGAG